>NC_089585.1:3222177-3539605 GCF_019320115.1 Miscanthus floridulus
GGATCTTTAGTCCTGGGTGAAGCCACGGACTGGGACTACAGAACCTTTAGTCCTGGGTTACGGTAAAGTGAAGCCATGGCCCAAGAGTACAGAACCTTTAGTCCTGGCTGATGGTAAGAACCCGGACTAAAGGTCTGACCTTTAGTCTTGGGTGCAGCCATGACCCGGGACTAAAGTTATTTTTTTGGCGGCCACAAAAACGTAGCCAACCTTTAGTCCCTGGTTATGGTAAACTGAAGCCACGTCCCGGGACTAAAGAACCTTTAGTCCCGGCTGATGGTAAGAACCCGGATTAAAGGTCTGACCTTTAGTCCCGGACGCAGCCATGACTTAGGACTAAAGTTATTTTTTTGGTGAGCCACGAAAACTTAGCCAACCTTTAGTCCCGGGTGGTTGATCGACCCAGGAGTAAAGGTGGGTTGCAGTTGGTTCCAAACGTTTTTCCCTTTTTTATTTATTTCTTTTATATAAATATGCAGAGAGTTATTAATTGCCTAATAAATAAAATATCATCCAAAAACTTATAATAAATATTTCTGGACTTGGTTTTGCATTATTATACACAACAAAAATTTATAACCTAAACTCTTTTATTTTACTGTATAAATATTTAACATAGTGCAAATAATAATTACAATTTGCACCATGCAAAAATATACTACTTGATTAAAATCATTAAAACTATTACTTTTTGACAGGAAATAAGGTTTCACATCTTATTAACGTTGATCATTTGGTTTTTCATCACACATTCTCCACGGGAAATCCACCGTCAAGCAGAAAATTCATTTAAACCATAGAAAATATGAAAACACAACAAAAAAAATCTGAAGTCACAGTTATTACATAATAGTTCTAATACATCACTATATATATCAAGCGGGCATAGTAGTGAACTTCTTCTTAATGTATATCCCTTGGTTATGATCGCGCCATAACCATGGAGTGTCCTCATCATTTAGCTGGATGCTTGGGTCTTTGTTCACTGTGAAGGGTGGAATTCGGTTATCCTTTTCATAATCTTCTGATATGTCTGACTTGTCTTCAATTCCGATGATGTTTCTTTTCCCTGAAAGAACTATGTGGCGCTTTGGCTCATTGATTGGGTCATTGTTGTTTTTCCCTCTCTTTGGTTTTGTAGACATGTCCTTGACATAGAACACCTGATTCACATCCTTGGCAAGGACGAACAGTTCATCTTTGTACCCAATATTGTTGAGGTCCACGGTTCTCATTCCATACTGGTTGTCGACTGCTACCCCGCCTCAAGTCACCTTTACCCATTGACACTTGAACAAAGGTACCTTAAAAGTAGGTGCATAGTTTAGTTCCCATATCTCCTCTATGCGACCATAATATGTTTGCTTATTTCCATTAGGGTTAGTGGCATCTATGCGGACACCACTGTTTTGGTTGGTGCTCCTTTTATCTTGGGCTACTGTGTAAAATGTATTCCCATTTATCTCGTATCCTTTGTATGTGAGGATATGCCACGATGGCTGCCTAGCCAACAAATACAGTTGCTCATCAATACTCTCATCACCCTAACATTCTTTTCACAACCAGTCGCTGAAAGTTTCCATGTGCTGACGCGTAATCCAAGCTTCAGACTTCCCTAAAAACTCAGATCGAAACAACTCTTTATGTGTCTCGATATACGGATCCACCAAGGAGGAGTTTTGCAGAACTAGTGTAGTGTGCTTTATTAAAATAATTGTTCTGCATACCAATATATGTTTTCTTCCCTAGTTGTCGATGTTTTATCACCGATAGCCTGCCACGGGGGTACCCGGGGCAGTATGTTCGGGCTTCGGCGTATGCCGAACACGATGGTTAACGCAAGACACAGTCGATTTATCCTGGTTCAGGCCCTCGATCGTAGATCGAGTAATAACCTTACGTCCAGTCGGCCTTAGCCTTTGCGTTGGATTGATTCTCAAGTGTTGTGTTGTACAATTGTTCTCCCTGTCTTAGGAGCCCTGCCCTCCTTTATATAGTCAAGAGGCCAGAGTCCTAGTCGGTTTATAATGAGATATCCTAGTAGGATTGCTTAATAGTTATACTACTAAGATTATAGGGGAAGAATCCTAGTTAGACTAGATCTTCTTTGTCCTTTGCGGGGTATCCTATGGGTCCCACATCGACAAGCCCCCGAGCACTTCATGGTTGAGCTCTGAAAGTCTCGCTCTGCTCCTTCAAGTCTTGTTGAGTAGGAACAAAATGTCATCCGAGTGCTTTCTGGAGTGAAACCTTGTAGCGCTTCTTGGGATCTTTGAGTCGCGAGTGCTTTTTGAAGAAAAAATACATCCATCTAGTTGTAGCCCCCGAGCCTCTTGCTATTTGGAACAAGGAGCTGGAGGATCTTGTCTTGAAGTTGCTCTGATTGTTCGTTGAAGTTTTAAAAAGAGCTCGAATATGGATCGTTCTGGGTTCTTTTTGTCGTAATGTCTTGAAGTGGTCTGCGTTGAGGAAATCTTTTGGTGACGTGCGCTTTTTCGAGGAAAAAGTGCACTCACTGAGTGTAGCCCCCGATCCTCTTGCTATTTGGAACAAAAAGTTGGAGGGTCTTGATCTTTTATGTTGTTTGAAGAATTTGTGTTCTGAAGTAGTCCCCGAGACTTGGATTATTTCGTTATCCGAGTAGTTTCGCGGCATGTAGCCTCCGAGCTTATGTCCGGGTTCTTTTTGTTTCAGGAAGAACTCGGATGCGAGGTCTTGGCGTATTCTTTGATAGTCTGCTATTGCCAGATGTAGTTGTATTATGGTGGTTGAGCGTAAATGCCTTTTGTTCACGGGTTGTACTGTGCTAGTATATTCTTCCGAATATGCCCGTCTTCGAGTACTATTTCTTTTCGCCTGAGTCATCCATTATTGAGTCCTGTCTTTTCACTGTGTCCTTTGTTGGGCTTATTTCGTTGGTGCTCCTGGTCCATGTGCGCCGATCCTTTGGCCTATAAATACCGTCCCAGAGTGCTTGTTTTCATCCATTGGACATTCTGTTGAAACCTTCTTGGTTGTGAACATGGTAGTTTGTGAAGTAGAGCAGCCCCCGGGCGTATTTTGTAGTTCTTGTGTGTCTTGTCGTAGCTGGAGGAAGTCTTGTGATAGGGATTAGAGGTAGGCTAATCCCGCGACAGCATTGCGCCAGGATGTACGTGGTGGTAGTTGGAGGAAGTCTTGTGATATGGGCTTCGTTCCTTCATCCGGCAGTTCCGGGTTGATCCTCGTCGCCTGTCTTGAGACCGTCCGGTGCAGATCAACATCATATCCAGCATCACATCGGTCTTGGGTAGACAGATGCCCGCCGGCCTTCTCTGCTCCATGTTGCCCTGCCGTGCTGCCGATTTCCGCCTTGGATGCACTGCGTTCGTCCTTTGAAGAAAACAGTGTAGCTGATGGCGGTCTGTCCTTCCGAGTAGCAATTTGGGACACGTAGTCGTTCCAGAGCCTAGTCGTGTCCGTGTTCCTCTTTGCTACTTTGCTTTTCGTGGTGCCGAGTTCGTTGGGTCTTGTAGGGTTTGTAATCTTCTATTTTTGAAGTTGCTTGTAATGTAACGAATCTTGTCTTCTGAGTTGTCTTTGACTCTTCTGTTGTGATCCCTGTCATTCATGGGACTACCGAGTTCTTTCTTACTTAACCGGGTTCTTTTGTTACTCGTGAGGTAGCCCTTTCTTTCTTCTTGGTTCAACGAGTTGTTCCTGTGGTCATCTGATAACCCTGCTGTGTTGCTGCGCGAATAAGTCTGAAATCTGCCCGTTGGTTCGTACTGTTGTGTGGATTCGTGCCCTCCGTCGTTTTAGCTGCGTCGGTAAATGGACCGTTGTTTTCCCACGATGTGCTTTAACGGGCCTTATGGGCCGTTTGTATCACTGAGAAATCTATTTAAACACCTTTTATCTTCTTTCCCTTGTCACCCAGCTCTTTCCTTTAAACCCTAGTTCTCAGAAAACCACCGCCGTCATTGTCGTTATCGCCCGAGCTCCATCGTTCTAGCTTCATCCTCGTTAGCGCCTTTGTTGCTTCCGCCAATTCATGGGAAAGAAGAAGACCGCAAGCAAATCTCAGGCGACCTTTGTGGATGAGGAGTCGTCGCTTTCTTTGATCAAAAACCAGGAGTTCGTGGCCATGAGGGCAGCTCAGAAGGTTTGGCCGGCTCCAACAACCAGCGAAGACCAGCTGCGTGAGCTCGTTAGTGATGGCTTGATCCAGGACAAAGTCATCGCTGAATGGAGAGTTCCGGGCGAGCATCGGGTTCCAGCCCTGGGTCCTGGTGAGATTGTCCTTTTTGTCTCTTTTGTCCGTGCTGGTCTCTATCTCCCTGCTTCTGTCTTCCTTCATCAGTTTCTTGGGTATTTCGGGGTTAGTTTGAACCATCTAACCCCCAATGCCGTTCTCCATCTTTCTGTTTTTGTCCATCTTTGTGAAGCCTTCCTTGGGATTCCTCCTTCTCTATCTCTTTTTCGTTTTTTCTTTCGCCTGAAACCTCAACCCCGCCGCGAGGAAACCAGTGTCCTTGGCGTTTGCGGGATTCAGTTTCGCCAGGGTCTCAAAATCAAGTTTTTTGATTATGACCTGGTCGATTCTGTCAAGGATTGGCGCGCCGAGTGGTTTTACGCTGCCAATTTGATCCCTTCTCTTGTTGTCCACTCCGGATCCGGTCCTGTGGCGAACGACCGGTGGGACAAAAAGCTTGAGTCTCCTGCTGAAATTCAGGCGATCCAACCTCTCCTTGATAGGATTAGTATGCTGAAACAGCAAGGATTGACCGGCTTTGGTATTGTCTCAAGTTTTCTTCGTCGTCGGGTTCAGCCCTTGAAAGAGCGGGGACATCTCGGCTTTGAGTATTCTGGGGCCGAGGATTCTTCGCGCATGGTCCCAGCTCTTGAGCTGACCGGTGAGGAGGTACTCGAGCATCTCCAGAAAATGCTGAAAGGAGTGAGCGTCATTCCTCCTGCCGTCCTTGAGTACTCGGCCAACAACCCGCCACCAGCTGTGAGTTGTCTATCCTCCTTTTTCTTTTTATTTGAGTTCTTTGTGTACTCTTTCTGCGTCCATTCTTGCTTAGTTCTTCTTTGTCTTGGTGTTTTGTCTTTTCTTTGTAGGTGCTTGGTCGGAACTTTGTTGATCCGATCCGCCTTGATGTTCTCCCTGCTGTGGCGGAGGCTAGGGATCATCTAGCCGGTACTTCTGTAATTAGTAAGTCTCAAACTTTTACAGCCCTTCCTAGGGTATCTTTCGGATCTGATGATCTATATGAAGAGTATGTTCCTCGTCTAGTCCCTCATGGACCTCGCAGCGTCCCGAAGAGGGGGCGGATGGACGGGTCTTCATCTGGCTTGCCTGTCTCCAAGAAGCCTCGCAAACCAAGTACTCCTTCAGGTACTCCAGTTGTTGCTAGCATGCTCTTAGGTGAGCACATTTAGTACTTCTTTGTTCTTTTATTTTCATGTTTCTCTCTTGAACCGAGTACTTTTCATCTCTTTTTCAGCGGGTGCTTTGGTTTCGCTGGCTGAGGAAGAAGAGGATGATGAAGTTCCCCTTATCACGCGGCGGTGAGTTGTTTTTCATATTCTTGTCGCATTGAATTTTTCCTCTTTGTTTTTAATCTTAGTCTTGAACTTTTTTGAAGTAATCGGAGGTCGGGTGTGAGTTTTTCCGATGCTCTCACGCCGACTTCTTCCGAAGCTCCGGGGTCGAGTTCTTTAGTTTCTTCCGCCCCGAGCTGTATTGCTCCTCTGGTGCGGAGTTCTTCCACGGCTCCGGCTCCGGCTTCTTCCGTGGCTCCGTTGTCGGCTGTCCCGCTCCCGTCGCTGGGTGACGGGGACGTCTTCGCCGTCGTGGTTCCCCCTGCGAGGCCTTCTCTTGGCTTCGCAAAAAAAGTAGTCGGGTGAGTAGATTCTTGCTTCGTCTTTTTGTCTTTTATCTTCCTTCCTCTGGTTCTTATTGGTGCTTCCTTTTATCACTTTTCAGTGCTTCGTCTTCTCTAACTTCTCCACCGACTTCTTCTCTGCTTCCCGCTGTGCCAACGAGTTCTGAGCCTCGAGACTCACATCATTCTGTTGATGAAGTCGCGGCGGGGGCTTTAGAGCTTCCTGGCGGAGTTGCGGGCTTGGTCGCTCCGGAGGTAACTGTGGCCGTCGCGCCGGGTTCTTCTGGGGATTTGGCTCCGGCTTCCCTGGAGGTTGCTCTGGTCGCTCCTGCTTCGCCCCAGCCGGCTTCTCTTTCCCCTTCTTTTGCCTCCGGCGGCCCTTCCCTGTCCGATGATGTGGTGCAACAATTCGATGCCACTCATCGGTTATCGGAGCTGACCGCAGCCTGGGGGAGCTTGTCGACCCTCGCGACTTCTTTTGGTGAAAAGCTCCAGGTAAATTTTTCTGCCACTTTTCTTTTGCATGCTTGTTTTTCTTCTATCCTTACGCCCCGTTTCTCTTTGCCTCTTTCTGCTCAGTCTTTTTCTCGTGATCATTCTGGCTTCTTTTTCTCATCTGAAAATGAGAGGAAGTTGTCTTCGGAGGTGGACGCTCTGAAAGCCGATCTTGACCTTCTCCGGGCTGAGTTGGAGACGGAGCGCCAGTTGCACCAAAAGGAGGAGAAAGCCCTTCGCGCCCGGGTTGTGGAGACGGAGAAACAGAGAGATGCTGCGGTGGAGTCTGCGAAGAATGAAAGCAAAGGTGCCGCGGGTTCTGCCTATTTCTTCTTGTATTTTGACTTCTTTTTCTGCTGACTTGTTCTTTGGTGTTCTGTTCTAGCTCTCTGAGTTGAGAAACAGAAGCTCTCGGAGAGTATTGATGAAATGAAGGCCCTTGTCCGTTCTAGTCATAATAGAGCCGAGGAGGTAAATGCTCACGCTGAGGAAGAACTCGCCCTTGCTAGGCTGATTAGGCGTGGAGCTGACAGAGATCTTGTGCAGGCCCAAAAAACCATTGAAGGCCTATCTGGGAAGCTGGCGACGGCTACCGAGAATTGGAATGCCTTGTGGAAATCTTTTCGTTCGGTAGCCGACGTCCTCCGGACTTCGGCGGATGATGGGCAATCTTGGGCGCAGTTCATTCCTCGGATTCCGACTCGTTTCCAAGAGTTCGCGAAGAGGTGCGCCCAAGTATGTACCAAAAATATGCTGGCCCAGGTCCGGGTCCTTGCTCCGGAGGCGCCTCTCTCCAAGATAGCGGAAGAAGCTGAAAGCCAAGAATATCTTGACGCCGTTGAAAAGATGGAGCCCGAGGTCGAAGATCTAGCCAGTAGGATTGTAGATGGTTTAAATATTGACCTTTCCCTCTCTGATGACAATGCCTGACTCGCTTGAGCATCCCCTTGTAATATTAAACTCCTTTTTAAATGAAGATTCTTTATTCTTGTTGATGTATTCTTTGCTTGGGTGCGGTTGAAGTTATTTGACTTGTTGAGTACCTTGTTCTGTTCCCATCTCTGCTCCGCAAAACGGCTCTATGTGTTATTCTTACGGGGCCCCTTGATTTGTCGGGTACTTTTCTTTTATCGTTCCTTTGTGATTCGTTGAGTGCTTTGTCCGTGTGATGACTTTGTTAGATGTAGATCTTCGCGTTAGCAACCTTTCGCCCGCACTATGTAAAACGACTCGGTATAGAATGCAGCTTTGATAAACTTCGGCATCCGAGTGCTTTCTTGAGTGGTGCTTGTGCTTTTTTGAAGAAGAAGTACCTCCATCTGGTTGTAGCCCCCGAGCCTCTTGCTTTTCGGAACGAAGTGCTGGAGGGTCTTTTGAAGTTAGATTTCGGTCGGCTTGGTTCATTTGCTTTTTGTTTCGGGTGTTAGCTTTTTAGCTACCCTCATCGGCGAGCTCAAGCGTCTTTTCAGCTATTTTGCTCTCGGCCGGAATGCTCAGGCATGTTTTCAGCCATTTTGCTTTTTGTTTCGGGTGTTAGCTTTTAGCTACCCTCATCGGCGGGCTCAAGCATCTTTTCAGCTATTTTGCTCTCGGCCGGGATGCTCAGGCATGTTTTCAGCCATTTTGCTTTTTGTTTCGGGTGTTAGCTTTTAGCTACCCTCATCGGCGGGCTCAAGCATCTTTTCAGCTATTTTGCTCTCGACCGGAATGCTCAGGCATGTTTTCAGCCATTTTGCTTTTTGTTTCGGGTGTTAGGTTTTAGCTACCCTCATCGGCGGGCTTAAGCGTCTTTTTAGCTATTTTGCTCTCGGCCGGGATGCTCAGGCATGTTTTCAGCCATTTTGCTTTTTTGTTTCGGGTGTTAGCTTTTAGCTACCCTCATCGGCGAGCTCAAGCGTCTTTTCAGCTATTTTGCTCTCGGCCGGAATGCTCAGGCATGTTTTCAGCCATTTTGCTTTTTGTTTCGGGTGTTAGCTTTTAGCTACCCTCATCGGCGGGCTCAAGCGTCTTTTCAGCTATTTTGCTCTCGGCCGGGATGCTCAGGCATGTTTTCAGCCATTTTGCTTTTTTGTTTCGTGAAAACAACTCGTTGGAAGTCATGACAAGACATGCTGTGGATGAATATCATCTTTATTGATCATGAGTATAAACTAATACATATGTTTTTGAAGAGTATTGTCTTTCGTTGATTGTGAACATAGGTCCTTTGTGGCTTGCATGTCTGCTTTTCCCTGAGTTGTTTTTACGCATGGAATCTTCTTAGCTGGCTGATGTGCCATGTATTGCTGACTTCTTTTCCATCTTCGGTTATTAACTTGTATGTGCCGGGTCCGGTGACTTTTGTGACAATGAACGGGCCTTCCCAAGGACTGAGTAGCTTATGTCGTCCATCAGTCTTTTGTATCCTTCTTAGCACTAAGTCTCCAACTTGTAGTGATCGAGGTTGGGTACTTTTGTTGTAGTGCCGTCTTAAACCTTGTAGGTATCTAGCTGATTGAAGGGTAGCGTTTATTCTGACTTCTTCTGAGCTGTCGAGTTCTAATCTTCTTGTTTGTTCCGCTTCTCCTTCATCATATTGTTCTATTCTTGGGGATGTCCAGATCAAGTCGGCGGGTAGTACGGCCTCTGACCCGTAAACTAGGAAGAAAGGTGAGTGGCCTATTGCTCTGCTTATTTGAGTTCGTAGCCCCATACTACTTTCGGTAGTTCTTCAATCCATTTGGACCCATAGTCCATTAGTTCTTCGTATAACCTTGGTTTTAATCCGGCTAGTATGAGTCCATTAGCTCTTTCTACTTGTCCGTTGGCTTCTGGATGTGCAACAGACGCATAGTCTATACTGAAACCATAGTCTTGTGCCCAGCTTTTAAATTCTGTAGCTGTGAAGGGGGAGCCTAGATCTGTGATGATTCGATTTGGCATGCCGAAACGATGCATAATGTCTTGGATGAACTCGACTGCTTTGGTTGCGCTGTATTTCGCGAGTGGTTTGTATTCAATCCACTTGGTAAACTTGTCAACCGCCACAAAGATGTACTCGAAACCGCCTTTTGCCTTTTTCAAGGGTCCTACTTGATCTAGCCCCCAGCAGGAAAAAGGCCAAGCGGGTGGGATGCAGATAAGATTGTGAGCTGGTACATGGGCTTGTCTTGCAAACATTTGGCAACCTTTGCATTTTCTGACAAGCTCTTCTGCGTCTTTCAAAGCGGTTGGCCAGTAGAATCCGGTGCGAAATGCTTTGCCAACCAGTGTTCTTGAAGCGGCATGATTTCCACAGCAACCTGAGTGTATTTTGTCTAGGATCTCTTTTCCTTCTTGAAACGAAACACATTTTAGGAGTACTCCTGATGATGCTGCTCTTCTGTAAAGTTTATCTCCTACTAGAACGTAGTTTTTGCTTCTGCGAACAACTTGGGTGGCTTCTGCCTTATCTGCTGGTAATTTGTTTTCTTTGATATAGTCAATGAAAACTTGAGTCCATGAAGTGTTGATTATCAATATCTGAACGCCTTTAGCCTGAATTTCATGTGTTGTTTCACCGGGTTGTTTGATAGAGGGAACTGATAGCTCTTCTATGAACACGCCAGGTGGAACCTTTGCTCTGTCTGATCCGAGCTTGGCAAGGACATCTGCTGCAATGTTGGAATCGCGTAAAACGTGTAAAATTTCTAATCCTTGGAAGTGTTTTTCAAGTTTCCGTATTTCAGCACAATAAGCACCCATGTTTTCTTTGGTGCAATCCCAATCTTTGTTGACTTGGTTGATGACCACTGCTGAGTCGCCGTATACGAGTAATCTTTTTATTCCGAGGGTAATCGCGACTCGTAGCCCGTGGATGAGGGCTTCATATTCTGCTTCGTTATTTGTAGCTTGCCATAATATCTGAAGGACGTACTTGAGTTGTTTTCCTTCTGGAGAAATGAGGAGAACGCCTGCACCGGCCCCGCCTAGTTTGAGTGATCCATCAAAGTACATCTTCCAATGGTCGAGGATGGTATCCGATAAGGGCTGTTGAATCTCTGTCCATTCAGCCACGAAATCGGCGAGGGCTTGAGATTTGATTGCTTTCCGTGGGGTGAAATTGATGTCCAGAGCTCCAATTTCAACTGCCCATTTGGATATGCGCCCTGTGGTGTCTTTATTGTGTAGGATGTCTCCAAGTGGAAAATCTGTCGCTACGGTAATCTTGTGGCTTTCGAAATAGTGGCGAAGCTTCCGAGAGGTAATGAGTAGAGCGTAGAGTAGTTTTTGTACATGTGGGTACCGGATTTTGGATTCTGACAGTACTTCGCTGATGTAGTATACTGGACGTTGCACTTTATACGCGCGCCCTTGTTCTTCTCTTTCTATGACTATTGCTGTGCTGATTACGGTGGGAGTGGCCGCGATATATAGCATCATATCTTCATCTTTCTTTGGAGGTGTCAGGATAGGCGATGAAGTGAGGTATTCTTTAAGTTTTTTGAAAGCTTCGTCGGCTTCTATTGTCCACTCGAACTTGTCTGTCTTCTTTAGTAGTTTAAAGAAAGGTAACCCCTTTTCGCCGAGTCTTGATATGAAACGGTTGAGGGCCGCCATGCATCCTGTTAGTTTCTGCACATCTTTGACATTTCTAGGTGGGCCCATTTCTGTTATAGCTCGAATTTGCTTGGTGCTGGCTTCGATCCCGCGCTGACTGACCAAAAATCCGAGTAGTTGTCCTGAGGGAACTCCAAATACACATTTATTTGGATTCAATTTCCATCTCCATTTCTTCAAGTTTTCGAAAGTTTGCCTTAAATCTTCAATTAGAGTGTCTGGGTTTTTTGTTTTCACCACCACATCATCTACGTATGCCTCCACATTTTCACCGATTTGATTCCCCAGGCAAGTCTGGATAGCCCTTTGGTACGTGGCGCCAGCGTTTTTTAGTCCAAACGACATGGTCTTGTAGCAGTAGGCACCAAACGGGGTGATGAAAGATGTCTTGCTCTGGTCTTCTTCTTTTAGTGCGATCTGGTGATACCCTGAATAGCAATCGAGAAAAGATAATAACGCAGATCCTGCTGTCGAGTCAACTATTTGGTCAATGCGTGGTAGCCCGAACGGATCTTTTGGGCAATGTTTGTTGAGATCTGTGTAATCGACGCACATACGCCACTCGTCCGTGTTTTTCTTCTGTACAAGGACCGGGTTTGCTAGCCAGTCTGGATGTAGGATCTCCTTGATGAACCCGGCTGCCATCAGTTTTGTTATTTCCTTTTTAATTGCCGCCTTCTTGTCGGGTGAGAATCGTCGTAGCCGTTGTTTTACAGGTTTGGAGCTTTTGTTAACATCAATTCTGTGCTCAGCCAACTCTCTTGGGACTCCTGGCATGTCGGCTGGCTTCCAAGCGAAGATATCTTTGTTGTCCCGAAGAAAGTTGGTGAGCGCGAGTTCCTATTTTTCCGAGAGGTGAGCACTGATAGTTGCTGTCTTGGAGGTGTCGCCCGTGCCTAAGTCAATTCGCTTGACATCGGCTTCTTTTGGTGGTGCGATGATACTGGGTTTTTTAGCTGGTATTTCTAATTCTTCTTGGCTTGTTTCTGCCGCGATTGTGGCTATTTCTTTTCTCCCATTGTCAGCTTGTGCTTTGGCTGCAATTTGGATTGCCTGGACGTCGCAGTCAAAAGCGCGCTTTAAATCGCTTCGAAGAGAAAGGATACCGTGGGGTCCTGGCATCTTTAGTAGTAAGTACGGATAATGTGGTATTGCCATGAATTTGGCCAGTGCTGGACGTCCTAGGATTGCATGATATGATGAATCGAAATCGGCGACTTCGAATTTGATAAACTCTGTTCGGTAGTTCGAAGGAGTCCCAAAGGTAACAGGTAAAGTAATTTGTCCGAGTGGCATGGCTGCTTTGCCGGGTACTATTCCGTAAAAAGGTGTGCTTGTTGGTGTAATCATCCCGGCGAGTTGTAGTCCCATTTTTCTTAGAGTTTCTGAAAAGATGATGTTAAGCCCAGCTCCTCCATCGATTAGTACTTTGGTGACAGTCATACCAGCTATAGTCGGATCCAGAACCAATGGATAATGGCCTGCGTTTCCCACGCTAGTCCATTGGTCTTCCCTGGTGAATTGGATAGGATACTGTGACCAATTGAGGTATCTTGGAGTAGCCGGTTCTGCTGTCATAATGGTCCGCAGTGCTAGTTTTTCTTAATGTTTGCTTCTGCAATCTGGAGCCCCTGAGAAAATCACTGCTACCGTTCCCCTAGGTTTTTGGAATCCTTTGTCCTCGTGGTCGTCTTCTTCTCTTTTCTGATTGTCCTCTTTGGTGTCTTCCTTATTTTTTCTTGTGTATTGATCTTTGAAAGTATAGCAATTTCCAATGGTGTGTCTCCCGTTAGGGTGCAATGGGCAACGTATGTTTTCAATGTCATCATATCTTCTGGGTTTGGTAAACTTCTTTGATTTGTCGGCCATTGCCACAGTATTGTCTGGTCTACGTTTTCTTTCTTGATGTCTGCTATTTCGATGATTTTGCTTGTCCGAGTTGTCCTGGTTGTTTCTGTCCGGGAACCTTTCTCGGGTTTTTTCTTCTGCAGTAATCATCTTTTCTACTGTTCGTCTGAATTCTTCGTTGTTTCTCGGATTTTCTTTGCAGAAGTCTTGAAATTGCCACCTAGCCATGATTCCATGAGAGAAAGCTTCAATTACTTCTCGTTCGGTTATGTCATTCACTTGGGCTCGTAGTTCGCCAAATCGTCGATAATAATTTCTGAGACTTTCACCTCCCTTTTGCTTGAGTCCTTTTAATTCTGCATGGGTGATTGGATGTGTAATGATTCCTGCAAAATTTTCACAAAAAGCTCTTTGCAAATCCTCCCAATTTCTGATAGATCCTGGGTTCAGTTTGTCGAACCATTGGAGAGGCATGGCTTCCAGTGCCATGGGAAAGAACAGGGTTTTGATATCGTCATCTCCTCCGGCTAGTTCGATTGATTGTGAATATATTCTGAGCCATTGCCTTGGTTCAGTTTTGCCATCATACTTGGAGTGGTTAGACGGTTTGAATTTGTGAGGTAATCGTGCCATTGCAAGCCTGTTCGCGAAACAGGGGAATCTGTCGTGTGTCTTGGTTTCTCTGAATTCGGATTCGGCACCTTCTTCTGGCCAGCTGTCGTTCTGACGGGAATAATCTTGCGAGATTGTCTGGGTAGGTACCCTACTCCTAGTCTTCCTTGGTTGTTCAAATCGGTGACTCTGATTATGTTCCTTCCTACTTCCTTCGTCATGGCTTCTACTCGGCCCAAGTCTTTCGAAAGCGGATTTCCTTTGATTTTGATCTTCTTGCCTGTGGGTTGTTGATCTTGCGGGTAGTCTTGATCGAGCTCTCTCTTCATGCGTTTTCGGGATCGTTGGTCGGAGCAAGTCCTGGAGCTGTTCATACTTGTCACTGGGGTGTGAAGTTTTTTCGAGTTCTTCTAATGCTTCTCGAATCTTATCGTAAGGTGTATTCGCCGTGTGTCTCCCCTCTACTTCTCGTTGCGATTTTCTTTTGTCGTACTCAGCCAAATCTGACTCGTATCTGATCCAAGCTTCCTTGCACTGCCTAGCACGGTGTTGACGCCCTTGCTTTAACTTGTTTTTTCTTTCTCTAGCTTGTTTCTGACTATCTGTTTCTCCGTCGTAGCCTTGGGCAAAAGGTGATATGTTGGATTCTGATTCATCTGATGATCTGACATCGGGTGCTTCTGGGGGATTTAGTGGTGACCGCGGCCGTCGAACCATGAGCACTTCTCGCGCATGAGTCGCTCTGTTATTGGTGTTAGCTTTCATGCTGTCAGAGTTGCTAATGACTTTAGTGGATGCCTCGGTGTCGTAGATCGAGTCTCCTTCTTGGTAGGGTAGAATTGCTGTCGTCGTCGTGCCGACTAGTTGGGTATTGCTGTCCTCAGGAACAGAACCTGGCCAATGGATGATGCAGTCTTGGGATGTTATTGTTAGCACGAGGCCCTCCTGAGCTCCTGTCAGTGGTATCCCGCATCTTGGATTGAAAGATCTTTCGAACTGTTCTTGATAGGATTTTGCCATGTTGTCGAGCCCAAATGGAAAAGGACTCGACTTTTTGGAAGAATTCTGAGGGTAATCCGAGTTGTTTTGGGATGTGCTCTGGAATCTTGCCAAAAAAGAACTCGGATTCTTGAAAGCACTCGGATAAAACTTCGCCTTGATGTTTGAATTCGAATCGGATACGAGTGGCCGTGAAATCTGATTTGAATCGGATACTGTGAGCTGTGCGAATCTTCTGGTGAGCTGATCCGTTGTATTTGGTGAAATATGAAATTCTTTATGATGATCTGGATCTTTGAGGAGATGGCCCTGAAGCTTGCCGTTGTTGTCTGCCTCGCAGATCCATGAGCCGAAGGTGAAAGTTGATTCCATCGGGAAGATTATGTTGTCGAGGTCCATCGAATTCTTGGATGTAAAGTCGCCGAAGTCCCCTACCTGGCGCGCCAGCTGTCGATGTTTTATCACCGATAGCCTGCCACGGGGGTACCCGGGGCAGTATGTTTGGGCTTCGGCGTATGCCGAACACGATGGTTAACGCAAGACACAGTCGATTTATCCTGGTTCAGGCCCTCGATCGTAGATCGAGTAATAACCTTACGTCCAGTCGGCCTTAGCCTTTGCGTTGGATTGATTCTCAAGTGTTGTGTTGTACAATTGTTCTCCCTGTCTTAGGAGCCCTGCCCTCCTTTATATAGTCAAGAGGCCAGAGTCCTAGTCGGTTTATAATGAGATATCCTAGTAGGATTGCTTAATAGTTATACTACTAAGATTATAGGGGAAGAATCCTAGTTAGACTAGATCTTCTCTGTCCTTTGCGGGGTATCCTATGGGTCCCGCATCGACACTAGTGTCCCCTTTCCACTTAGTCTCCCCTCGTGTTGTGATTCAGGAACACCAATCGGATCAAGGTCGGGAATAAAGTCAACACAAAACTCAATGACCTCCTTTGTTCCATAGCCCTTGGTGATGCTTCCTTCTGGCCGAGCATGGTTGTGAACATATTTCTTTAGGACTCCCATGAACCTCTCAAAGGGGAACATGTTGTACAGGAACACAGGACCGAGAATGCTAATCTCCTTGACCAGGTGAACTAGGAGGTGTGTCATGATATTAAAGAAGAAAGGAGGGAACACAAACTCAAAGCTGACAAGATATTGAACCACACAATTCTGTAGTTTAGCTAGATCCATTGGATTGATTGCCTTCTGAGAAATTGCATTGAGGAATGCACATAGCTTCATGGTGGCTAGACGTACATTTGGAGGTAGAATTCCTCTTAATACAACTGGAAGCAATTGCGTCATGAGCACGTGGCAGTCATGGGACTTTAAGTTTAGGAATTTCTTTTCCGGCACATTTATTATACCCTTTATATTCGAGGAGAATCCAGATGGTACCTTGATGCTTGCTAGGCATTCAAACATGCTTTCCTTCTCTTCTTTACTAAGAGTGTAGCTGGCAGGACTTAAGTAATGGCATCCATCATCTGTCTTCTCTGGATGTAGGTTGTCTCATTTTTTCAAACACCACAGGTCCTGTCGTGCTTCAAGTGTGTCCTTAGGCTTCCATACACACCCATGAAGCCTAGCAGGTTCACACAAAGATTCTTCGTTAGGTGCATCACGTCGATTGCGCTATGGACCTCTAGGACTTGCCAATAGGGTAGCTCCCAAAATATAGACTTCTTCTTCCACATGGGTGCGTGACTGTCGACGTCGTTCAGAACAGGTTTGCTGCCATGTGCCTTTCCAAATACTACTTTCACATCCTTGACCATATTGAGTACATCCTCACCAGTTCGGTTGCCTGGCTTGGTCTGGTGGTCTGCCTTACCTTTAAAATGCTTGCCTTTCTTTCTTAGGGGGTGATTCGTAGGAAGAAATTGACGATGGCCAAGGTACACGACCTTTTGACACTTTTTCAAGAATATACCTTTAATGTCATTGAAACTGTGCGTGCATGCATTATATCCCTTGTTTGATTGTCCTGAAAGATTACTTAGAGTAGGCTAATCATTGATTATTACTAACAATAGTGCTCGTAGGTCAAAGTGCTCCTGTTTGTGCTCATCCCACACACGTACACCTGGTCTGTTCCACAAAAGTAGTTCTTCAACTAGTGGCCTCAGGTACACATCGATGTTGTTGCCAGGTTGCCTTGGGCCTTGGATGAGCACTGGCATCATAATAAACTTACGCTTCATGCATAACCAGGGAGAAAGGTTGTAGATACATAGAGTAACAGGCCAAGTGCTATGACTACTGCTCTGCTCCCCAAAAGGATTCATACCATCTGTACTTAAAGCAAACCTTAAGTTTCTTGCGTTATTTGCAAACTCCGGGAATTCTGCTCTCCACTAGGACCCATCAGCAGGGTGTCTCAACATATTGTCGACCTTACGGTCTTCTTTGTGCCATCACAACAACTTTGCATGGTCTTTGTTTTTGAACAGACATTTCAAGCGTGGTATTATAGGAGCATACCACATAATCTTGGCAGGGATTTTCTTCATGGGACGTTCGCCCTCAACATCACCAGGGTCATCTCGCCTAATCTTATACCACGATGCATGACATACCGAGCATGCATCTAACTTCTCATACTCCTCACCACGGTAGAGGATCCAGTCATTAGGACATGCATGTATCTTCTAGATTTCTAATCCCAAATGACAGACTACCTGTTTTGCTTCATACGTAGTGAAGGGCAATTCGTTATCCTTTAGAAGCATCTTCTTTTGGATTTTTAGTAACTCCCCAAATCCCTTGTCAGATATACCATTCTTTGCCTTCTATTGCAGCAATTCCAGTGTGGTACCCAACTTTTTTTGTCCCATATCACAAGTTGGGTATAGCAATTTCTTGTGATCCTCTAGCATGCGCTTGAACTTGATCTTCTCCTTTTCACTTTTGCATTCTCTTTGTGCATCACGAATGGCCTAACCAAGATCATCAATGGGCTTATCTTCTGCCACTACCTCTTCTTTAGCTTCCCCCATTGCAGTATCATTGAAGGCACCATATTCAGTAATAATATCATCATCGTCCCATTGTTCTTCTTCACCTTCTTTCATTACAACCCCGGTTTCTCCGTGCTTCGTCCAACAAATATAGTTTGGCATGAAACCTGACTTCAATAAGTGTGAATGAAGACTCCTTGAGCTAACATATTCCTTCAAATTCTTATATATGGCACATGGGCAGCATATGAAACCATCGCGTTTGTTTGCCTCGGCCACACGTAAGAAAGAATGCACACCCTCAATGAACTCTTGGGAGCGGCAATCAGCATTGTACATCCAATACCGGCTCATCTGCATTATATGACATACATACCATATTAAAATCTAGAACATAATTAGTTAATTATATGACATGCATGCTACCACATAAGGTATTAATTTATGAAAGTCTCGCTACAATGTAGACAATCCCAACTACCACTAAAAAAACTAAAGCTAAAATACACTTTAGTAGCATAAGGATTTCACGACCAATCCCAACTAAAACAGACTATGGGCTTCTTCCGTAGGATCACTGCCTCATCAGCCACCGTAGCCGCCTGTGGAACAGAGTTTTGCATGAGTTCAACATACTCTTGCTCCCAGTACTAGCCTGAACATCTAGTGCCATCCCACTAAAATTAAAATAAAAAATTAGAACTTTAATCACAATCATCATGAAAATAAGTATAAATTAACCATAATCATCAAATGCGACAAAATAACCCATGTTGCGATCCGGACACTTGTAGAAGATACGACCCTTGTTGGGACACTCCTTACTCACCCGGTACTCCATCACGATCTTCTCCTCACACTTGCCGCATGCAATGAGAGGAAGGTCCGGCCTCAGTCGCTTTGGAACCCGATGAGAGGCCAAGGACCCGAAAGCAGTTGCCATCTACTCTCTATACTCATTTTTAATATAATATAAATTTCTCATTTTATAAACAAATAAAATTAAAAAAACTCTAAAATTCTCTATATCTCTAAACCATGAAGTGTGCTATGCATGCTAGAATTGAAAGCTCAATACTAGTTTTGAATAACAACTTTAACCTTCCTTCATCCAAATACGCAAACTTTAAAGTGATTTTAAGCTTAATTGGCTTACAAATAAAAAAATCTAACATAAAAAACCACATATATCTAGTCCACAAAATGAAATAAGCTACTGATGAAACATGAGAGTATAAAGTTGGTAACCTTTAGAACCAAAGAATCGATGGAGGAATGGAAGAAATCTTGTGATACACTGGTGATGAGGAAGAAGAGAGGCTAGCGATGAAGCAAGAACACTAAGCTCGAAGTGGCTCGGGCTCGGGGAGGAACAAGGGCTATATAGGAGGGGACCTTTAGTCTCGGTTGGAGATAGAAACTAGGACTAAAGGTCCCTTCCTAGTCCCGGACAGAGCCTCTAGCTGGGAGTAGACTTTTACTCCCGGTTGGAGGGACCAACCGGGAGTAAAAGTTAACCTTTAGTCCTGGTTGGTAACTCCAACCAGGACTAAAGGTCCCCTGCAGCAAAAGCCTACCACAGTAGCCGTTGGGCAGGGACCTTTAGTCCTGGTTAGAGCTACAAACCAGGACTAAAGGTATCTCTAGTTCCGGGCGCGAAAAATACCGGGACTAAAGCCAAATTTTGAGGTGGGATCAAAGGTCGTTTCTCTACTAGTGTACTAGAATGGATGTAGACGTTAATGTTCCCTGATGGGTATGCAGCTAATTTGAGGAGGGGAGTGAACATATCTACTATGCGAGTCTTAGGGATGAAGAGTCATGACTACCACATGGATTGAGCGGCTTCTTCCGATGATGGATCGAGGCTATGTCCCTGAGCATGTCTGGCTAGTGCTGGCAGAGTTGAGCTATTTCTTTCGCCAGCTTTGTGCCAAGGAGTTATCTCGGACCATGATTGCTGACTTGGAAAGAATGGCACCTATGTTACTCTGTAAGTTGGAGAAGATCTTTCCACCTGGCTTCTTCAATCCGATGCAGCATTTGATCTTGCACCTCCTGTATGAGGCACGAATGGGGGGTCCCATGCAGGGCCGTTGGTGCTATCCAATCGAGAGATGTCTAAAGGTTCTTCGAAAGAAATGTAGAAATAAATGTAAAATCGAGGCTTCCATTACAGATGCATACATTCTGGAGGAGGTGGCAAACTTCACAACAACATACTATGGTGACAACCTCCCTAGCATGCATAATCCACCCCCTTGTTACAATGTTGGTGAAAATGAATCGAACCTCAGCCTTTTCCGAGGGCAACTCAGAAGCGCAAGTGCATCGACCCCAAGACCTTGAATCATGAAGAGTGGCGCCATATCATGCTATACGTGTTGACCAACCTTGATGAAGTGGTGCCGTACATGCAGTAAGTTCTCAACGAACTTGTTAAATATGTCATCACTATTCTGCATCTAACCCCCTTATTTCTCGTTAGTACAGGGAATTTGTTCATGAATTCTGACGTCAATCAAGGGATCCTACCCCACAGTAGGTAGATACCCTTCTTAGACAGGGTGCGGGAAATGGAATGCCCAATTTTATTTCTTGGTTCAAATGGAAGGTACCGTCCAATTGAGCTCGTACTTAGTTTGGCATTCCAAGTTAATCGTACGTGCGAATAATATAATGATGTATCCTGCTTGAGCTTGCAGGGCCAGAGGGATGCGTCTATGCGTGCCGAGTTGAGACAAGTTGTCAATGGCTTTGCCTATAGGGTCAGGTCATTTTCTGGTTATGACATGAATGGATATCGCTTTCGCACAACAAGCTACGAGCAGAGTTGGCCTAATCGAAGAACCACAAGTTCTGGAGTTTTTACACCTGACGTTGATGAGGTCGAGTATTATGGAAGAATTAAAGAAATATAAGAACTCAAGTTTCATGGTTCCAAACCTTTTAATCCTATCATATTCAAATGTCATTGGTTTGATCCTAAAGTAACGGGACGGACATATTCTAATCTTGGGCTAGTCAAAATTTGACATGATTCTGTCTTACCAGGAGACGATGTCTATATTGTGGCCCAACAGGCCACACAAGTTTATTATCTCCTATATGCGTGTCAAACCATAAGGCATCTTAAGGGTTGGGATATTGTGCACAAGGTATTGCCACAGGGTAAAGTGCATGTCCCAAACGATGAAGATTACAACTTAGACCCAAACACATATGACGGAGAGTTCTTTCAAGAAGAGGGACTAGAAGGAAGGTTTGAGATAGACTTAACTGAAATGATCGGAATGGAAGTAGACAATGAAACAGTTATTGTAGAGGACGCTGGAGATGAGGTGCAAAATGTGAAGGACTTACAAATGCTTGAGCGATTATATTTAGACAATGATAATGACAACATTGCTCATTCGGATAGTGTTGATTATTTCGACATGATTGATAGTGATGATGAGACTTATGATCCAGCTAATCCCGATCATGAAGATTATTTCTAATACATGTAATACTATGTTATTTTGTAATTACGTTTTGTTTATTTTGCATCTATTTCTAAGTACTTCTTATTTATCTGTGCTTATTGGTTTACTCTTTTTAATTGTAGGTGATTGAACAAAGATGGTGGGCGGTGGGATGAGGAAGCTAACATCCTTGTACCAAAGGACAAGGACCGCTGCACTAGGGGAGAGTAGGAGGAGGAGGAGGAGCCGCAGGAGGGAGTCGTCGCCTGTCGCCCCGTCGCATGAGGAGGAGGAGGAGCAGGTGCCCTAGGAGGACGCTGAGGAGGCGTAGGAGGAGGCGCAGGAGGACGATGAGGAGGCGCAGGAGGACGACGAGGACGAGGCGACAGCAGGGGGTTCTGCTTCCTCCAGTTCATCGAGCGTCTACTTGCGAGGTCCCACGAGCCTCCCTCAGTGATCGATACCTCATGAGAGACGCCCGCTGATTCAACCCGAGGGGGAAAAGTAAGTAACTTTAGATGTTATCACTACTTTATATGATATGTTGAAAATCAAAATAGAAATTAATAATTTTTCTTAATCACTTGGGTAAGAACTGGACGATTGTGGCGAGTGGAGGTGGTCACACACGCCAAGTCAATGGCATCCTCGGTCTTTTGTGCAAGGAGCACTTCCCTAGCCTGGTTGAGTATGCCGGTGTGACAGGGCTGGCCTACTCGTTTGACCACTACGTCGCCGCCCCTAGTGCTGCAGATAGGGCCCGCAGGGTATTCAACAACAAGGTAGAGCGGGTGAAGCAAGAGCTGTGGGTAAGTCATCCTCGCACTACATTGCTCAATACATTCTTGAAATAATGAATGGATACATCGTATTTGTATGCAGTATTTCTTTAAATGCCAGGACGAACATGAGGCCAGGGCGGATGCGGTGGCTACCAAATGCTACAAAAAACTCAGTGTGGACATGCATTACGAGGCACATATCCAGGCCATCGTAACTTACCACGGGACCGTCCTTGGAACGAAGGTCACCAAAAGGAATGCAAGATCCATGACGCTAACCCGGGACCAGTACCTATAGGTAAATACAAAACATTAACACTGGTTCTTTTTGAGATTAAGTAGGCTTAATTTCATCTTCTGATATGTCATGTACTTGATGGACTGTAGATGATTCCTTATTGGTGCGCCGCGCATCCCCAGTGCTGGGAACAGATGGTGGACAGGTGGTGCTCCCACGAGTGGGAGGAGACACACAACTTGTGCCGGGAGCGGCGTTTGATGATGCCAGGTGTAGCACACCATCAAGGCAGCAACAGCCTTAGCGGATACGCAGAAACATGGGTACGCAAATTTATTTATTTATTCTAACGTTCAATTATGCATGATTTCTAATCATCTTGCATTTTTTCTCGCAGTCGGCGTCACATGTTGGCCAGCCTTGCTCCATCTTCAAGGCATTTGCTATGGCCCACAAGGGCAATGCGACGTCCGACGTCGACTACAATCCAGAGGATGGGCCCGAGGTGTATAGCAATACAACCGTCCACAGCCGCCTTAGTGAGTACACATCGATGGCAAGGGAGGTCCATGGGTCAGAGTACGATCCGAGCACCAAGGAGCTTGATGGAGAAGTCGTCATGAGGGTGCGAGGAGGCAAGAAGCATGGGCGGTACTGGATTAGCGACGGCACAATTGACTCGGCCGCTACTCCCAGTCTCTCCCAGATTCGAGAAAGCAGCATGAGCAGGAGCCCGGCCATATGACCTCGGCAGGACACTTCACACCACCGGGTGGAGGCACTCGAGGTTATTCCTGGTTTATTCGTCGTTCATTGGTTTTTTCATACATTTTCTTTGCATTATTGTAACATTAGGGTGAATATATTGTAGGCCTAGTTGAAACAAGAGAGGAGGATACGGGAGCAGATGTAGGCGAAGATGGAGAGGGTGGAGGCCGAGCGGGAGGTCGAGCAGAGGAGGATGGCAGAGATTCTTCAGTACATGCAAAGTTTTAGCGCCGCTATGGGTGTAGCTCCGCCACCTTTGCTATTCGCTCCACCTCCACCACCACCTCCTCACTATTCTACTCCTGTGAGTATAAATGTTTTAGTTTGTATGTTCATGCTTACGGTCAAACCTAGTGGAGTATGAAAGATTTATTAATGTATGGTATATATTTATCTTGTCTTACACATGCAATCTCTTGTCCTTTGTGCAGAATCAATCGGCGGCATCGAACAATCCTCATGCTTCAGCGAATCCTTCACCAAATCAGTGATGATACTTGTGATTGTTAATGATACTTCTATTTGCAATTGTGGTTGACGATGATGGAGCACTTGGATTGCTTGTGAACTTATTTGTGATATATTGTGAGACATGTGACGTTTGTGATATATATATGTGGTGTTGGTGATATATATGTGATGTTGATGATATATATGTGATGTTGGTGATGTTTATTATATATATCTTCTGTTTGTTTGGATGGGATGTAAAAAACAAATAAAAAGGCTATTTTCAGTCACTTTGTCAAGTGCAATGACCATGACACTCGGCAAAGTGACCATCTGGGAACCACCTGGGAACATGCTTTTGCCGAGTGCAATGGCCATTGCACTCGGCAAACATCACAGATTTGCCGAGTGCCACGATCCAGGCACTCGGCAAAGGTCGCCACTTTGCCGAGTGTCTTGTCGGCGACACTCAGCAAACTGGCCACCTTTGCCGAGTGTCTAAGTCAATGGCGCTCAGCAAGTCGGGTACCTTTGCTGAGTGCTTGACCTTGACACTCGGCAAATCGATTTCGTGAAGAGGCCGACTTCGGTTTGCAAACATCGTACGTGACAACTTACACGAAATCTCCTCAATTTTATATCACAGCCTCCACATATGATATCTTGACATCTTGACATGTTTCATGATTTTTGGACTTCGTTTGCTTTTTATAGAATTTAAAAACAACTCAATCGCAAGTTCGTGGTCATGTTTCGTGAACAAGATGTTCGAAATTGGTGGTCTGTTCGTGGATATGGCCTCACATTATACTAAATAACATGAATATTATTTTTTCATTCATTTTTTTTTATTATTCGAATGACTAGCAGTTATAATTTGAATTATCCAAGAAAATTCAATTAAATGAAATAAATTAAAGAAATCAAGAAAAGGTCTAAGAAATGTGCCACATTGGAACATGGAGTACCAGGTATTGTCTGAGGACTACAGAAAAAGTTTGGAGGTCAAAAATGAAAAAAAAAATGGTTTACCGAGTGTCAAAAAATGACACTCGGCAAAGGAGCCTCTTTGTCGAGTGTCAGGAGAAGACACTCGGCAAAGGATTAATGGCGGCGGCCCTTTGCCGAGTGTTATTGTTTGACACTCTGGCAAACCTGATCTTTGCCGAGTGTTATTCTTTGTCGAGTGTTCAGCACTCGGCAAACCACCTTTTTGCCGAGTGCCATTTGTTTGCCGAGGGCTTTCTCTCTGGCACTCGGCAAACAACCTCTTTATCGAGTGCCCAATAAAAAACATTCGTCAAAGTCTGGGACACTCGGCAAAGAAGCCGTCTCCGGTAGTGCACGGTGGCGCTCGCCGTCACGGCCACTTTTCTTTGTCGAGTGTCGGATTGGCACTCGGCAAAGCCTTTGCCGAGTGCCCGATAAAGTGCACTCGGTAAAGAGGTCTTTGCCGATAAACTGTTTACCGAGCGCCCTTTGCCGAGTGTAACACACTCGGCAAAGGCTTTACCGAGTGTATATCGGCCTTTGCCGAGTGCCTCAGAAGCCGCCTCCGGTAGTGTATATTTTCGGTAAACCTCGTCAAATGTAGATACTGCACGCAATAAGATCTCCCTCAGCCTCTCTGTATGTGTGAAGTTCAATATGGCAGTAGCACAGATATTTTAAACAACTGTCCGCGTCTTGGATCGGAATCGGGCGAGTGTTGATTATTTTAGAGCTAAGCACTGCCTCAAATATTTGTCATGTCGTATCGATCGATGTAGTATTTAATTAGAAACATATAATATCTGTAACAAATGTACCAAATGAGAACTAATAGTTCTGACTTTTCTTTTTTATCTCGATCTGTTTCTTCTAGCGCACCTAAAGAAAGGAAGTTCCTCCGATCCTCTCCCTCAACTATTCTTTCTCCTGAGGCGCCCCCTTACAACGTCTAATATCTTTTCCTATTGGTAGTGGTGATGTTAAGTTCAAGGACCGAGCTACTTATATGATTCGGCAAGCTGTTGGTTTACATGATCATTTGGCTTTGCCCTTCCTCCTCGTTTTTCTTTGAGATTGGAAATATTATCCACTTTTTTACTTTGCTCCACAAAGATGGAGGCAAGCTTGTCTTGTCTTCTCTATCTTCCTAGGATAGTAGGAAATACACACCCTGTTGGTTAAAGCGGACTCATATGCCTATTCTGATGCGTGAGGATTAGCTACCTCTACCACTTTCTATTTGAAAGATTCTAGACCTGACTTAAAGCCCTCTACATGTTTGGTTGATGAGGATTTGGTAAACCTAGAGATCTGATTCTGGCATAGGGTAAATCTATTCTTTCTGCCTCTGCCTATGCTTGTCTTTTAGCATTCGCCTATGCATGTGAAAAGATTTAGATAGGCATTGATATTTATTTGGACGAGCACCAACACGAGTGCTAAGACTTAGGTCCTGATTGGTTTCTATAAGTCAGGTGACTTATTAAGTCAGGTGACTAAAAACCAGTGACTTATAAGTCATGCATGTTTGGTTGTAGATGACTTATAAGCTCATGCCTGTTAAGTGAAAGGTGTGGGCCCCATGCGAAAAAGAGTGGCTTATAAGTTTTAAGTAAGGGTGAACCAACTTATTTCTTATAAGCAGGGGTGACTTATAAGTTGGTGGTATTTGGCAAAATCAGTCACTTATTTCACTTTTTAACTTATAAGTAGGTGACTTATTTTGAACCAAACATGCCCTTAACTCATAGGTACATCTAGTATTTATTTGGTCCTTGTTTCATCTAGAGTTTGGTTTTTGGTGTCATCCACAGGTGGTGGAGATGATGGTACACTAAAATAATATCTCTCTGGTCTCTCACTACCTCGACGACGTCCGGTCTGATGCCAGCGAAGGGCCGGCACTGAGACTATGTTCTATCAGAATTTGTTGGCTCTTTTTATACCTTGACAGTTCGTGTGTTTATCACGGGAAAGTTGTTGGTTAACTTTTAATGCAGCGATTTCGACGTCATCTTTTGGTCTGTTCTACAGTAACCACTGGTTCTCCAATACTCTGTTCTGTGGTGAAGGATTATAAGCATGTGTTTCTTGGAGTGTCGAGTGGCTTTTGTGCTCTTCAAAGTTTTGTATGACGGGGGTGTTTGAGGGTGTCGATTTTCTTTGTTGGATTTTCAAGTTCTAGTGGGCAGCGGATGATCCAAGTAAGAAGACAACCAAATTGGGGGATTTTGATGTATTCTTGTTTTCTAGAGATCGTTTTATGTCAAGCCATCCGTCTTTTGTACTAGATATTATTTTTCTTGATATATAAGAGATATAATGAGGCATTCTTTTAAGCATCTTTATTCAAAAAATGTAGTGTGTAATATTAAAACTCTAAAGAGTCACCATTGAAAACTTTGACCGTCAATTAGTCAAAAATATATTAATTTAGTTTTGTGAACAAAAGATGCATCCGTGTATAGATTTATACTTGACATAAATTTTTAATAAGATGCTGATTTTGTAGCAACCGATAAAATATTGTAATAAGAGAAATTAACTGTCAAAATCTCAAAGTATACCTTTAAAGACTTCCATATGTGAATACTCTATACTAACCCTTCTTCGGTCAAAAATAAATGATTGATGTTGACATTATCTCCAAAAAAAATTGTGACCTGCTAGTTTTATTATATAGTATTGCGATAGCACACAATAAAAGGTATATTTTTTTTATTTAAAAACTAGTAGATTTGTTAAATTGAGAACTAATCTCGTATCATTTCCAGATATCATATATGCTCAACATATAAAAGTTAAAGTTTGCTTAAAATGGTTCCCTCTAGACAATAAGAATGGCATTTATTTATATGTGAGTAAGTGAGAGGCGGTTAACTGCATATATATCACTTGTGTGCAAAGAAAAGAAATAGTAGTATGTATACTTATTCCCTATATATATTCTACTTATTTTCTAGTATATGTGTTTTTAACAGTTGTGTTCCAGCAGGCTACTGTACTCTACTACCAAAAATTCAGAAGAGAGATCAGTGCATGTGTAGTGTGGTAGTATCAGTGTCAGTGCATGTGCAGCAGTAGTATAAGTACAAGCAACCAAGATGCCATCGCCCGGACCATGTCGGCCCTGGGCCCTGGCCCGGCGGGCCCGCTGCCCCTGCGCACCCACACCAAAAGGCGTTTACCACTTGGAGGGTAGGGGATTGGAGAATCCCATGGCCCCCTCAACTTTCCCATCACATCAATCAATCAGCTGGGGCAGGCAGATGGCCATCCATGACTGTCTCCAGCGATACGGGAAGATTTATTTTAGGTACGGGGATGCGAAATCTAAATCCGAGTATTCTTTTTTTAATTTATTTATAAAAAAGATTATTTTTTAGATCTCGAGGTTAGAGAAGACTAAAAATAAATATTAAACTTTTTGCTCTAGCGAAGACGAATAAATCTTTTATTCTATGCGCGTGTTTAGTTGGCCCAAAGTTGAAATTTGGGCTACGGTAATATTTTCGTTTTTATTTGACAAATATTGTTTAATCATGGACTAATTAGGTTCAAAACGTTTGTCTCGCAATTTCCAACCAAACTGTGTAATTAGTTTTTTTTTCCGTCTACATTTAATGCTCCATGCACGTATCGCAAGATTCGATGTAATGGATACTACAGCACTTTTTACGATTTTGGGATAGGAACTAAACACGCTCTATGTGGCTGTTCTTATGAGACAGTTATCCATCCACCTTAGCTTCCTGCAGCAAAAGATCTCACAGCCCAGCCCACAGACCACCAGAGTAATAAAAGGAGCTAGGAGTACTACACAAGCACTGTAGTAGCTGCTGTGGCAGGCACCACCCTTTTCCTGTGAACTATACGGAGTGCTTGCCTTTAGTAGGAGTACTGTAGAGTGCATTGCCTTGGATTATTGGATTTGATGGCTCCTCCTGCACTGCATGCCCTGATGCTTGACCCGGTATCATATAGAAAGCTAATGGCTTCAGCTGGTGGTGTCTCATTCTCATGTCCCTACTACACCTAATAATTACCATTGGGAGATGGATCATCGATCACTGGCAAAGAAAGCCACTCCAGAGATGACCCAGCAAAGTATATCATTACTGTGCAGACTGCAGAGGCGAGTCTAAATATATATCTATACTCCCTCTTTATTAAAAAAAAGGTGTCATTCCTACTTCTCAAGAAGTGAAACATTTTCAACTTAAACCAAATATATAAAAAAATTATTAATATTTATGACACATAATTAGTATTATTAGATAAATCATTGAATATATTTTAAAAACAAACTCATTTAATTTGGAAATACAAATGTTGTTAGTATTTTCGACAAATCTAGTCAAAATTAATAAAGTTTGAACAACACGAATCTCGTAGCGACATTTTTTATGGGACGGAGGAAGTATATAAACTTTGAATTACTATCACACTACTATTTATATGGACATTTTGGTATACTCCATCTATCCCAAAATAAATGCATATCCCATTTTTTTAGGAGTTATATTTTTTAAAGTTTGACTAAATTTATAGAAAATATACTAATATTTATGATTTCATAATAAGTATGATTAGATTGTGAATGGAGTATACTTTGATAATAAACTTATTTGAAGATACAAATATTGATACTATTTTTTATATCATTAGTCAAATTTTTTTTAAAAAATTGACTTCTCAAGAAATGAGATGTATATTTATTTTTGGGCGGATATAATAAATGATAAGACTGCCTCAGATATGTTTGTCTTGAAATTTCTACTTGCGTGATCTTCAGCTGGCGGCAACTTGCTACTTCCTAGCATGATTTTGTTCCGAGTCAGGATATAATCTTGCCAAAATCAAAACCCATCGTGTCAGAAAAGTCGCTTTATAGTTTGTTTTTGTAAAGGGAAATGAAACCAAAGGTTTGGAAGTCACCTTTTGTAACTCCTCTTCAATTACTGGGGAGGCCGGGTGGAATTTTCTTTTCTGAGGGTAACATTAGAGTCCATTTGTGTTCGTGGTCTACGCATGCACGTGGATATCAGTTGGATGTCTGGTACTGGTAACAAGACTATAAGGGTCGTTTGGATCCTTTTATTTAGAGAAATTGGAATCTACTTAATGGACTATGCTATTTGGTTTGTAATTTAACATTTCAGAACTTTCAAAGTTTTGATATAAGTCTATCTTATAAATTTATAGGCTGAGAGATAGAAATTGATTCTATAGATCATCATGCTATGTTTCTATTGTGCAACTTATAGCACACTCTTTGGCTCGCTCCCATACAATAGAAATACAGTACATAAGTATCTCCCTCTTATGTTCAACAATAATATACAAATATATTTCGTATATACAACCATATTAGCTTAATCCTTTGTGTCTAAATTATGATTATTAGAATGGATTTTTTTTTTGTTTTAAGGATCAAACGGGCCTAAGAATATTCTGCTGCCAAGGCATTATAATTTATAAGCCCTCGATCGATAAAATATTCTGCTGCCAAGGCATTATAAGCCCTCGATCGATAAAATTTGCTCTGACACGTCACACGTACACAGGCGATTATAAGCTACTACTAGGTTTTAGTACAATCGACATGTTCCATCATGGAATCAGTGCACATGTGTACGTCCATGTGGATTGGAAACAGCTCAAAATGATTTAATTAGGCACTTTTTAAGCTGTTGTTCCACGCTTTTCTTTTTTATAAAAACAATCGTTATCTTAGTTACTCTTATTGCAGACGTACTGAACATGCTACGGCACTCGGCACCTTCCTGTCTGCGAGGACGAAGTCACCAAGCTCTGCAGCGTGCATGCATGACCTATACTCAACTACTAGTACTGTTTTGTAAAAGAAAAAACTACTACTCCCTCCATCCAGAAAAGAACGTAACTACGGGTTGCGTGCCAATAAAAATAGTTAATTTTCATCTAAATTTCTAGTGAATACTATTTACATTTACGGCTCCAAAATAATTTATTACAAAAATATATTTCATAATTAATCTAATAATATTTATTTGATATCATAAATATTGATACTTTTTTATCTATAATTGATCGAACTTAAGATACTAAACCATGATACTGTGTTAAAATTGCATTCTTTCTTAGACGGATGGAGTACCACTGTGTAGTAACTTTTATTAGGTGTTAACCTTACGTACCGAATGTCAGGACCCTGATGCTGCCTGTCATGCATATATATTCTCCTTAGACTATCTCCAACAGAGCCGACCCAAATTAATTTCACCGTATGGGTCACGCATAGGAAAAGAAAACCACACCAAAAAAAATCCCGAACTCCAGCATTGAACGCAAAAAGAAGATGAAGCCGACAGAGCTCGCGAAGATGAAACCAAGGAAGCCGCAGAGCACGGAACGGGCGCATGCGGGAGAGCTCAGGCCTGGCAGGCCGCCGCGGGCGCGGGTGCGGGCGCAGGCGAGCTCGGCCCCGGCCGGCCGCCGCGGGTGCGGGCGCGGCGGAGCTCGGCCCCGGCCGGCCGCCAAGGGCGCGGGGGAGCTCCGCCCCGGCCGCCGCGGGCGTGGGGAGCTCCACCCCGGCTGCCGCGGGCGAGCTCGGCCCTGGCCGGCACAGGCGCGCGGAGCGGGCGAGGACAAAGAGATTTGCGTAGCGAGGAATCATGATGCTTTTTTGCGTATCCTTTGCGCCGGTAGGCAAAATAGGTACGGTGTTTGGGTCGTCTGTTGGAGTCTGATTTTGATAAGCAAAAGAACTATGCGATACCTATATTTGGGTTTAGGTCTCCTTACTGGAGACAATCTTATTGCTATATATTGCCATTGGACTAGCAGAGAGACAATTTGGATTTCCGTTTAGTAGTGTGCGTACGTTGTCCGGCCAGTGACTATATATTCAGGCGTCCTGTCACATATATACAATTTCTTACTGCAAATATGCAAATCTGCAACTATATATATCATATAAACTTTGTACTGTATACTAACTGTTAAGTTTGCATAGGATGTACGTGACGATACGCAAATGATGATGCCGTGTACGTAAAATATATATATAGCTGAAATTATATGCGTGTGCAGTGGGTTCACTCCCACTCTCCCGGGCCCGAGGGTCCCCGGGTATTTATATGTTGTCCAGGCCGGAGCGTCAACGGTGTTACATGAACCAAGGGCAGCGTGGTAATTCTCCATACTCGCTACCAACCACTCCTAACCCTAATCGAGCGTGCCACGCGGCCGTCGCCCCTTTGCGTAGACGTGCCACCTCTCGGTTTTCGACAAACGGAGAGCTACGACTAGTCTTTGATAACCGCTTGCACACACCTAGAGGATGCCATCGACTTTATGTCGTGGTGGCGGTTTTAGCCCGGCTTGCGGCTGCTATTTGACCCTGACAAAAGTTTGGGCAATATGGTGACTTGTGGGTTTTGTAGGCAGCTCTGTTTTTTTAGAACTACACAACATAGACGTCCAAAACACGCATGCACACTCACGCTATGAACACACGTACATAAAGCCTACCTATATGAGTACCTCTAAAGGACTGAGTCGGCAGATCTCGAGATTCATAAAGTCACCACAGGCAACTCACTGTCGACGAGGACGTCGCCTACCACTAAAAGCGTTGCACCGTTAAATCCTAGAATAAATTTAAAAAAATACGAGCACATATGCCAAATCAAAGACCAGTGAGGGACAAATAATCCCCTAAATCCACAAAATATTTGACAAAAAGGAAAAAACAAAAAATTAAACATGTTTGTACGAAAATGATGGGAAAACGATCATGTATATGTTTAGATGGACCTGCTAAATAAACTAATAATAAGTCACGTAATTTCACATGTACTGATGCTTGTTTGTTTATATCACATTATTTTATATATGTTGATATAGGTAAAATCTTACATCATTAATAAAGCCATAAACCTTCACATTATTTGTGCGTGTCTATGGTAAATGCTTGGTAGCCAAGTATGAAAAGGATAACCGCTAATCTTACATCATTAATAAAGTCAAAAACCTTCACATTGTTTGTGCGTGTCTATGGTAAATGCTTGGTAGCCATGTATGAAAAGGATAACTGTTGAAAGAAAATAAATAGTAAGCCCATTCCAAGATGAGTGTTCTCTTCTCCGACATCCCTAGAACCTCTGATAGCACAACTTAGACAATGACGGGTTCTCCACCCATATGACGATGATAATTGCTGAAAGCATATAAGTAGTAAGCACGCTTCAAGATGAGTGATTTCTTCTTCGACCTCCCTAGAGACTACGGTAACACAACTGAGTCCCTAGAGACTACGGTAACACAACTGAGTCAGCGATGGGTTCTCCACTCATACGAGGATTGATCGATACAAGTATGCAAATAGAATAAGATAGTGGCAACATGAGCCATTTAAAAGGGTGTAAGTGGAATGTGTGCAGTAAAATAGTTTTCATAAACACGTGCGTGTCGCACGGGTATATTTGCTAGTACAAGAAATAATGTACTTTTACTCAGGACTACAGTTTGAGTGCAGCAAGCAAATCCTTGTTTTACTCAGGACTACAGTTTGAGTGCAGCAAGTAAAATAGTTTTCATAAACATGTGCGTGTCGCACAGCAAGCAAATCCTTGTTTGAGTGCGGGAGTTTCACATGAATCAATTTAAATTCACAAGAAAAATATGAGAAATAGAAAAAAAAAGTCGTGTTCCAAACAACGTTGCAAATGAAGCCTAATGACTATCGAATAGTTAGAAAAGGTAAAAAAAAAGTAAGAGCTCAAGCCTCATCCGGAACTGAAGAACAAGATAATAAATATATATATAATTTCATAGGTTAGTCTCCTAATGTACAACGTTGTTGCAATAGCTATTTGTTTCAGAATTTGCTTGCTGTGCCATACGCTCGTATACCTATCCTTTCGGTAGCAGTTTCGCTCTATTATTGCTCAAAAATAGAAAATATTATGTTTTTACTGAGGGGGTGAAATTGGACTAAAGAGCATATCATAAGTATGACTGATATGCTTAAAAAAAGTAAGACTGATAATATATCTCTCTATAAAGGATAATGGGCTTGTTCTAGTAGTGCCGAGAATTTGTTAGAAATATTGCATGCATGACATGATAAAGTGTCTGGGTCGTACACATTTGAAATTAATCTGATTCACTTCAGCTATGAAATTAAGTATTACGTCTAATCTGTATAAAAGCAAACCTCATCACTAACATAATTATCTCTTCATGCAGTAATCCATCCATATATTAGTGCCCAGTAATCAAATAACAACACACACCGTCCGTGTGATTCCAAAACGCGCAGGCCATGCATGTATGTATATATATACTAGGCTGATTCCGTGCTCCGCTGCGAGCGCGTAGGGGGAACGAAAAGATTGAACAACGCCAAACAGCGGTCGAAGCCTGGAGGAGTCTCCTATCTCCTATAATTAAAAAGAACAAAAAATAAACATTTTTTGGTGCGATATTTGTTTTAGTTTGTTCGTCTACCCACGCCTGCGATCCCCGCCTACCGTCCATGCGCAAATCGCTAAAACGCCGCAATAACCACCTCACCCCCGCCGTGCGACCCGCTGGATCGCAGGGGCCGCCGCGGCGCTGTGCCGCTCCCCATCCCCATCCCCGCACCACTGTCGCCCTCGCCCCACCCGCGCCGCACAGCCCTCCAGCTCCGGTGGCCTACTCTGGTTCGTTGACGATGGGCAGATTTGGTGGCCGGAGTCGCAGATGCTCCTTCCCTTCTTCTCCCCAGATCTCCACCCTCCCTCTCTCTCCCGAGGCTCGCGACGGCGAGCGCAGGGCAGCGGCACCCCCGCAGATGGTGCGTCAGCGCGAGCGGGCCCTGATGGCCCTCCTCCCTCATCCCCACGCGGGCGGGTCCCATCCTGAAGGTCCATGGCCAGGCCACCATCGCGCGCTGACTATCCGCGTGACCGTCTCCGATGTCTGGAGGCCGGCGCGCGTCCTCCCCGATCCGGCGACACCAGCGGTCGTCCGGGCCGCCGCTTCCACTGCACACAGAGCTGAGCCAGTGTCGTTCCCTGCCGTGCTCGGAGCCACCGTGCCCTGCCCATAGCACCCGAGCTCTGTCGGGCTCCTATGAGCACCCCAACACCGGCGGCATGAGCTCCCCAAGCGGTGTCGCGAGATCCCCCGGCAACGGCGCGAGCTCCCCCAAACGGCGGCCCGAGATCTCCAGCGGCGGCGCGAGCTCCCCCAAGCAGCGGCACGAGATCCCCCGATAGCGCGAGCTCCCTTGGCAGCATGGTTGAAGTAAGCACCCTTTCTCCTCCCTTCCTGCTGTGCCAAGCCGAGAACTAGACGAACCCTAGCTTAATCTATTTGGCAATTTGTATCTCGATCTAATCTAATCACAAGACTATGTACGCATTAATTCTACTACTAACTCTGATATTTGTTTTTTTACGAAAATTATGGGTGTTTTTCTGGGTCCACCTCTGATGAGCACCCGAATTTCATGTTGTTTGTCATCTTCTTAGCAGTAGCAGGCTATAGAAAAATATGCTAATTTACTTGTCTACAATATGATTGTATAAATGTTTCAATTTTGTCTTAGATTTCTTAAAAAGAGTTTCATAGTTTAGTTCTTGGCTAATTATGGAGTCATTTTATTAGCTGTCATTTTGACTTTGAAAAGGCCTTGTATTTAGTCGTGACATTGATGTGAATGTCCGCTGTTTGATTGTCACAAGATGCTGGGATGGATTGGATCATTCACCTTGATACTGATGAGTTGATTCACCCAGCTGGTGCCCGAGAGTACTCCTTGAGGCGATTACTTTTAAATGTTCCTGACAATGTTGACATGGTTATCTTCCCCAATTATGTGAGTCACGCAAGTGACATGTTTGTTGAATATGGTAACGTGCTTCACATCTGATTATTGTATATATTTCTTTTTTCCAGGAGAGCAGCGTTGAGCGTGATGACATTAAGGATCCTTTCACTGAGGTATAGAAGCTACTGTTATCTGTAACATGTATGCAAAATAAAGGAACAAATTGGCTCTGTATGCTAATGATGATCCACTAGCTTACTTGAGAAGCAAAGTGCGACCTATAGATAACCAGATATCGACTCACTGTCTAGAAAAAACTACAGTTTAGCAAACACTGCACAGAACTACTCATTAATGCATTGAAGAAAATAATATGAATGGTCTGATTATCGTTGTCTGTGTTTGATAGCTTGCATCATTTATACAGAAGGGGCGAGCGAGCGAGCCGAACTGAGAACCGAGCGGCTCAAGTGCCCTCCTGTCTCAGATGGGTGAGATAGGATAAGGTAAGGGCAAATATGTACTTTTATGTATGGGTTTTAGCTTAGGTTAACGTTTATGTATGCAAAATTTGACGGAATGGTACTTCCAGTTCACGGTGGATCCTTTCGGTGCTATTTCATAGGGGCGTAAACTTTCGGTGGTATTTTACGGAGATCACGATCTTTCGATGCTACACAACCAATTTTCCCTTTCTTAATGTTATATTAGGAACGAGGCCCATGGGAAATTAGGAGGGCAGGTTTTCCAAGTGGGAAGTTTGGTTGTAAATTAATTGCTGCCTGCACAAGAATTTGTACTTTAGTCACGCTTTTGAGAATTCCTCCTAGGGTTATGTCATATATCTGTTCTTTTGAGTTTCAGAACTGTTTTCTACCAGATAAGAAATAAATAACTTTTCTTTACAATTATGTGAACATTGTTCCTTTTAAGAATGGCCATATTAATTGTCCTGATATTCCAGCTATACTTTTTATATTGTCAAGCAGCAATTAGCTCTAATTGAAGTTTTTTTTTCCAAAAGATATGTTTGAACTTTCATGTGTGGATAGAAGTATACAACAAATGTTCTCAGAATAGCCTGCTATATGAATGAATGTATAAAAAAAGACAAACCCAGTGCAGAATCCTTAATGTACATGAAAATAAATACATGTGTGTTAATAAGTTACTGATGGAAGCTACATGGTTTTACTATTTTAGGCCTTGTTTGGATGCATATCTATCCATGTCAATCCACGTGTGTTGAGGTGGATTAGAGTGGAAATTAGTTTAAGTTCCATTCCAATCCACTTCAACACATGTGGGTTGAAGTGGATACATATGCATCCAAAAAAGACCTTAGTTGGTTCGATCACTAACTAACTAGTAGCCCAAAAGTATGTTGGAAAATCATAAATTTCAGGTGCTTGACTGTGTCAGTATTCTTTTTCTCTACAATTAGAACCTAAAGAAGATAGAATATTTGAAGTGAACAAAAGTATAAAGCCTTATCTGGGATCATCTCTGTATCTATACCAACAAAGAGGTTGGCTATATGTTTTGAGTACTCACATGAGTTTAGCTTTTGTTTCAGGGAAAGACTCATTGCCAGTTGATCTTCCTAAGCCCATTGAAAATGAAAAAACTGTGGAAGTTGCACACTCCAATGTGAAGCCATTCAGTGTGCATCCACTGCCCTTGGTATCCATAATTACTTTTTGTATGTTGAGGAAGTATCTTGCGCAGGAGTATATTGGTGCACATGTGCACACACTCAAAAAAAAAATTCTAGATAACGGAATAAAAAAATATCCCAGTGAGTGTCACTACTGGAAACCGGCACTTTGCCGAGTGCCGCACTCGGCAAAAAATTAATCGACAAAGAAGCCTTTGCCGAGTGCTTTTTGTCGGGCACTCGGCAAAGCCTTTGCCGAGTGCCGAAAAAGCACTCGATAAAGATTTACACTCGGCAAAATGAAAATGCGAAAAAACCAAAAAATAATAGCAAATTTTTTTTTCGGGGGAGGCCGCCATGGGCCAGCGCCCGTCCATCCAGCGCCACCGGCCAGCAAAGTTCGCTGCATTTTTTGCGCAAAGTTCGCGGCTAACGCGGCCGGCGGGATTCGAACTCACGACCTCTCCCTCGCGTGTCTGCTGTTCTACCAGAGCACTACACTGTCACTTGTGTCTAGATTCCGTTATCTATCCTCATATATTATATTAAACCGAGAGTAAATTGCTTGTTTGAGGCCCTAAATGAATTCAAATCAAAAAGTGGTCAACTACAAAGTTTCATAACTTTTCGAGATCTACAATTTTTATTTAGGAAATTTTTCCATCCGAGGTCGTTTGAAAAATTCAAATTTTAAATTTGAGAGATTCAAACGTAGTTTTGCATGATAAGATGATTTCAAATCAAAAAGTTGTCAACTACATAGTTTCATAACTTTTGGAGATCTATAATTTTCATTTAGGAAGTTTTTCCATCTGAGGTCTTTTGAAAAATTCAAATTTTAAAATTTTCAAATTCAAACGTCGTTTTTGCATGACAAGATGATTTCAAATCAAAATGTTGCCAACTACAAAATTTCATAACTTCTCAAGATCTACAAAGTTTATTTTGGTCATTTGTTCATCCGACATAATGGCAGAAACATTATTCATAAATCTTATATATCGCTTTTCTACTTTCATGAAACTAATATGAGACATGAGAGAGATGTAGATTTTATGAACAACATTATTGTCGCTTTGTCAAATGAAGAAATGACCAAAATAAACTTTGTAGATCTTGAGAAGTTATACAACTTTGTAGTTGAAATGTTTTTTATTTGAATTCATTTAGGGCCTCAAAAATTGCTTTGAAAAAATAATTGCCGAGGGCCAAAAAAAAAAATGCATACGGCAAAATGCCTCTTTGCCGAGTGCCTTTTTTTGGCACTCGCAAAGACGCATTTTGCCGAGTGCCAAAAAAATGGCACTCGGCAAAATGCCTCTTTGCCGAGTGCTAAAAAAAGGCACTCGACAAAGACGTATTTTGCCGAGTGCCAAAAAATGGCACTCGGCAAAATACATCTTTCCCGAGTGCCAGAAAAAAGGCACTCGGCAAAGACGTATTTTGCCGAGTGCCGAAAAATGGCACTCGGCAAATTACATGTTTGCCGAGTGCCGAAAAAAACACTCGGCAAAGCCATCTTTGCCGAGTGCCGAAAAAACACTCGGCAAAGCCGTCTTTGCCGAGTACCCGATAAAATGCACTCGGTAAAACTTCCGGCACTCGGCAAAGTGCCGGTTTCCGGTAGTGTCGATGTTACCTGCTTGTGCTGTATCCTTTTCTCCTTAAGATAGCCTGATGAGTTTTGTAGTGACATTTGTGTAGTCCTTGCATTCTGCTTCAAGCTTTACTGAAAATTTGTTGACTACAATGGCAAGTATGATTTTTCTTAACAAAATTTGCCTTTTTGTCGCAGGCAAAGACTTCTGATGTGCTCACAAAATCCTCAAATGGTTCTGATGATTCAAAGGAAGAGAAAACCCAGTACTATCCAGGTCTATACTTCATTCTTAGTCTGTATTATTAGCATTTGTTCTTCACTTAAAGTCCAGATTACTTGTAGTTATGGTACTTAAAGTTGATATTCTAGAATTCTGTATTGGAAATCTCAGAGAACTTGTGCTTTCTTCATCTCACATTCTGAAGTGTCCTTAAAGAATATAGTTTGCAATAGGAAAAGTTTGTGTGACAATTTTTTTCTTATATAGCTGTGCTGGGAATGTTTAGTTAGGGCCTGTAGCTTTTCCCTAAAGAACTCCCTGTACCTTTTCTTTTGTGTGTCTTTCCTTAATCCTCTTGAGTTGAACTTTACAGTTTACTCCACAGCTGATAAGAAAATTGCATTTTTTTCCTTATCACTTCAGGCAAGGAAATCAAGCGCAGAAAACGACATAGAAGAAAGCAGTACGTGGATCAAGAGCCATGCATTATGAGGGGGGTTTATTTCAAAAATATGAAATGGCAGGCTGCCATAAAAAGTTGACAAGAAACAGATTCACTTGGGTACTGTTGGGACACAGGACGAAGCAGCCCGGCTTTATGATAGGTATTAGCTTGACTATAACTGCACACCTCAGTTTGACCACAAAATTTCCACCATTCTTACCTAACTTTTTACCTTTTCCCAACACAAGCTAATGCTCATAGCATCTTGATGCAATCTGATTTACCCAGATGGTATTCAAAGTAATAAGTTAGCCAGCTGGCATAGTATGTTTTGACTAGATAAATAAGATCATATAATGCTGTTCTGTGTTAATTCTCATTAATATCCAACTGTATATCCTTCTGTTGTTCAATCCGAACTCCAGTTAGTTCATTTTTTATGAGTTATGACATGCAGATATTACCTATATGCATGCATTCACTATAGTTCAAATCTGCACAAGACCAAGCTTATTTCCGTAGTGTTTCCTGTAAACACAAGTGTTTGCACTATGTTTTCACCTTTTCCTGATAAAATCTATCTATTTCATCTGTAAAGTTAGCTCTCCGTATTCCCCAGGCAAAACATATATGCTCCAACATGTCACAGAGTTTACTGTTCAGTGGTTTGGCTTCTCACCAAGCCTACCAATTCTGATTGCGCCATACAGATTTGTTTATTTATCATTCTTTGTTAGGCTCTCTCATTGCCTGATTTCTAAAGTAAATGTTGCCTCTATTATTGTTTACTTGTTTTGATTCTGAATTTAATTTGGTTTAAGGGATACGAGCAATATGCCGATATGTGACATTGATTGTATCTCTGTCAAGATCAAATGATGTTGCTTTGATACGATGAGGATGCATGATTTGTTGCATAGCTAATGATTCACCATGAATCACCAGATCTGAACAAGTTGAATTTTGCGCAGGGCTGCTTTTATGTGTGGAAGGGAGCCAAACTTTGAGCTTTCTGAGGAAGAGAAGCAGGAACGACGGAAGTACACCTGGGAGGGCTTCTTAGCAGTGACTCGCAACACGATAACCAGCAAAAGTAAGACCCAAAAATTGCTACATTTTAATGTTTGCGGCTTAAACATTGCTAACTGTTTGTGGCTTAAACGTTGCTCATAACATATGCTCATTTCTTTTGCTCTAGAACAAAGGAAAGCTGGGTCGCTAAGGCGTAGCAAGGCAGACCTGTTCATGGGTCAGAGTGATGGAGATACTAAGATGGCCAATGGAGGCGGTTCATCGAATTCTGATAATGGAGACGCAGAGACGTCAGCATCTTAGATTGCTCCCAGGGGTTTTGCCGCTGTGGCAACTCAAGTGGAGTCCTCCAACATATTCATTCCGATCGTCATATGAGCTCCGTTTAGGATTTTGTTCTCTCATCAATAATTAATTTTCATGTGCATAAGGCCCCCGTTGGTCTAATCAAAAGTTAGGGAAAATCATGCCATCTCAAACAAGAATCGGAGGTGGTCCATTGTAGAGACAATTCATCTGAACAGTGTCATGTATACCGGTTCCGAAATTGTGTATATCTACCGATAGGTTCACCTTACATTTTACCCAATGTAATTAGTTTACCTTATCATTTACCCAAAAGAAATATTTTTACTTTCTGGTAATACCATCCATACGTCATTTCTGTACCAGTGGAAATGTCCTATATGTCTTAGATGAGTTTACTACCGACCATACTTGAAACTTTGAGATTCGTCTCCTCGGTTTATAAGTTTGGAATTGATGCCGTATCTTTTGGGTATATTGACCCAACTTGAGTTCTACCTGAAGTTGGAACAAAGAAACGCACAATAAAAGGTCATGCAGTACTGTGCGAGAGGGGCACACAAGTTTTCTTGCATATAATTCAGTTAACTACACAATCCATCCACACGAGGTGTGAGTCTGTCGTGCGAAGAGGTGCGCACTCCGATGATGGCGATTGACGAAGGAGGCTATAGCCAACCACACATGTTGCATCTTGCGGATGCTGGTTGGATAACTAACTTGGGAGAGCTAATGAAATCCTCACTTGTACTCTGTCATGGCAGGCCTTTATAATTGCATCAACAGCGACTGAGGAGGAGATGAAGAACTGGTAACACCCTCAACCATTCCTCCCTATCCTGCCTGAATTAAGAGAGATCACATTGGTCTGACTACCTTTGTTTAGGTACTGAGAACACGTTGTATGGACTGATAAAGACACCAATTTGATACTTTTGAGGAAGGGTGTCTTAACACGTATATATGCGCCCATGGTTAGTCCAGATCTCAATCTTATAGGCTTTCAGCTTGTGGAAGTTGTTTCTTATTGCTGCTACATTTTATGCCCTAACAACCAGGAATCAAAACAAGTTAAGTACGACTGAGGAATCAATACCTGATCAATAGTTGGTGCTGCAGCAGTACCTAGGTAAGAAGATGGCAAACATTAGTTGGTGACAGCACTAATTCTCTAGGTGACAGCACCAACTACTGATCAATTAAAATGTGGAAACTTTTTGGTCGCCCGTCGAGGCCGGAATCGGCCCCGTCTACGACCACATTGAGGGCACCGCTTCCACGTCGTCACACTCGACCTCCTCAAGTTCATCGGCCGCAAGTAAGTAGGACTGGAGGAGGGGTCTCTAATCTGATTTGGCTCTCTTCAGATGTTAAAATTGGGCCACAAATTAGGCGATAATTTCAATGAAATGAAATTAGCAGGTGTAGGTTCCAGGATGGCTTGAAATATTGTGTATGTGCCATGGTGTGGATCTGAGGGCATTTGAATGAATGTGCAAAAAGGTCAGGTGCTTGCGATGATTTATTGCTAAATTATCAAATATTTTGGTAGATTTAAAAGATGAAGTTAATTGATACAAAATGAGTATTATCAGATTGAAGGATATAACTCCTCTTTAAGGCTTATATGTTGTTTAGGGGAATCACCATTTATGATATTAGATTGAGTTACCATAATTATAGCGTTTCTTTTGGATGGGATGCAGTTTTATAAAAAAAAAATCTTTGAAAGTGTTAAATTGATGGCTAGCTGAACTCATTGCGTTGAGAATATAGTAATCTTGTAAGTTATTGCTATTAGCTTTTGGTCAGGCTCAAGTTCAAATGTTACGATTTTGCACCTCTACTTAGTTTGTGTGATTTTTGGCTTCGCGCTTTAGGCTTCGTTGTATGGCTAAGTGACAAATTAAAATAATATCTCTCTCCCTCTCCCTCTCCCTCCCTAACTCCCTCCCCTTTCTCCCCCCCCCCCCCCCCCCCCCCTATCTCCCCAAGAACCTTATATCTCATTCTATGCTTTAATACCAAGATATGCATTGCCTTTTGCTTGTTTGATTTGCATTATTATGAAAATATCCTATAGCCTTAGCACGAAAAAGGTCTATACAATAGAGTTTGTAAGCTTGTGACGCCGCACTCTCCGTGACTGTGTTAATTTCAAGAACTTTAGTTTTTAAATTAAATGTCACTTTAACGTCGGTATTTAATGTCACAGTATTGTTATCTTATCGTGCGATCCATATGTTTTTAGTATAAAAGTTTAGCTATTCCGTAGCAACGCACGGACACGCTATCTAGTAAAAAAAAAGACAAAGAAAAAAGGAAAAAGAACAGGAGCCATTTCCCGGAGGAGCAAAAAAATGAATTAAAAAAGCAAAAAATGAAAAAAAAGTGAACAGCAACAGAAGGGCTGAGGAGGCTGGGATTTTGGGTGGTTAAAGAAAGTAGTTATTATAGTTATACCTTCGGTCACTACTAGAGAACAGACTTTAGGACGATGTCCCAATTTGGCATTAGCCTTGGCATTTTTGCCCCCGGGACTAAAAGGCCTTTAGTCTCGGTTGGTGTCTCCAACCGAGACTAAAGGTCCCTGCCCAACGGCTAAACCGGGACTAAAAGTCCTCCAACCTTTAGTCCCGGTTGGTAATACTAACCCAGACTAAAGGTAGACCCTTTAGTCCCGGTTGGTAACACCAACCGGGACTAAAGGTCTCCGGATGGGTTAGTTCAAAAGGAAAGCATCCTATCCATTGTTAGATGTGTTGTGTAGGTGGGGTGGTAAGCTATGCGCGAGGCAGTGCATGAGAAAGCTGGGAGGATCTTTGGTCCCGATTGTGGCAAACCGGGACTAAAGAACAACACCTTTAGCCCCGGATTGCTAGTCTCGGTTGGGAAACCGGGAGTAGAGCTAGTTCCCAACCGAGACTATAGATCTCATTTCTGTAGTAGTGGGTTTGTTCACGTAGCTATGCACAAAAATTATACATCATATCATACACACACGTATATATATCCCAAGGCCTGTGAGAGGACAAGTGTAGAATAGATAATTAATTATGGAAAAAAACCTTGTCCGCTTATATAGTTTCAAAAGCTAGCTGTACGTGGTGTGGATCATTCCATGATATTAATTAGAGGCATGCAGGCGACGCCAACAGGGCGTAATGATTCATGACCAGAAAATAGAGCGTGTTTGAGACAGATGGATTCTCATGTCGTCACGTAGTAGTGCTCGTAACACACACACAGGGGCACGCGGTATCGGCAGTAGTATATACGACGACGGCCTAATAAACAACGGCTTGCCTGTGTCCAGACATCCTCCTCCCCGTGCCCAGCGTCCACCTCCGCGTTTTTCTTCCCCGCGACTGGCGTCCACCGTCCCCCGCCCTTCATCGCCGGCCACCGCCCCGCCGCCCACCATCGCAGTGTGGTATGTTCTCGCCGAAGCTCTGCCTCCACGGCCGCGGCTGCCTCCTTCTTCCCCTTCCCGTCTCCGGCCGTCGCCACCCCGACCCTGTCTTCTCCAACTCCTGTGAAACTCCCCCATCCCGACCTGGCCCGACAGCCGCTACCGCCGCCAGCTCTCTTAAACCGCCCGCCGGCCAACCTCACCACCTGGCCTACCTGCCTCCCCTAGCCGCCGACCCTTCTGTACCCACTGGAGCTTGGGGAAGAAAGAGGGGAAGAGCCTTGCTAGAACCCTAGCCACTGTCGCTGTCGTTGTCGCCATCGTCTTCGTCTCCGGTGGGGTCAGATCCAGGAGGAGGAGGAGAAGGAACCGGCCTACCTCGTCGGAGCAGCCGCAGCCGCCGTTGTCTTCGTCTCGGGGGGGGGGGGGTGTCCCGGGTGCGGGGTCGCCAGGGAGCTCGCGGAGGGATGGGAGGAGGGACGGAGGGAGCGAGCGTGGGGTCACAGGAGAGGCGTGGCGCAGGGGTGGAGGAGGCGTCGTGTATGAGCATTACCGAATAAGCAAACAAACAATGCATGCATCGCATTGGGTGCGTACATAAATACAATAGTAATAAACAAAAGTTATTGTGTAATATCGAAATTAATATATATAATCGTCTAGTATCAGGGGGTGTTTGGTTCTTTAGTCGCTCCTAAAATTTATGTCACATCAAATGTTTAGATACTAATAAAGAATATTAAATATAGATTAATTACAAAAACCAATTACATAAATGGAGGCTAATTTACGAGATGTTTTTTAAGCCTAATTAATCTGTCATTAGCATATGTTTACTGTAGCACCACGTTGTCAAATCATAGACTAATTAGGCTTAAAAGATTTGTCTCGCAAATTAGTCGCAAGTTATGTAATTAGTTTCATAATTAGTCTATGTTTAATACTTCATACATATGTTTAAACATTTGATGTGACAGGAATTTTAGAAACGCACGTAGGGCCTCAGTTTCTTATGTAGATCGAGCTGGCTCAGCTAGCTCGTCGCTAGGCTCCAAGACGTGCATGTGTGTGTTTGAAGGCTAAATAAAGAATAACCCACGTGTGTCATGCATAGATGATGATGATTATTATTATTATTATTATTATTATTATTATTATTATTATTATTATTATTATTATTATTATTATTATTATTATTATTATTATTATTATTATTATTATTTGTAGTTTATATACACGTCTCCAATTATTTCCTTTCCAAAACAAAAAAATGGCTAGATAATCAAACCGACTAGTAGTGTCAGTCGATCATCAGTTGAGTCTGTCACCGCTTCTGACTGGATTGGCTGCTTCAAAGATTAACTACTGTGTTCTCGAGATCCGCGGCTGATAACGACAGATCAGTTTATGAATTTGCGTCCGCCAATGCAGCAGAATGTTCCGAGCACTAGCGTATAAAGGCCCCAAACACAGTGAGTTCCTCCTGTTCCTGTGTCTGAGCTAGCGGCGCCGGACCCATAACTGAAGCAACGAATTGAGAATCATATATATCCGTCTCTATGTCCGGTCTTTTTTCTGTTAGATGAGGAGATCGATGCCTTCCTGCAGGGGACAGCAGCGAGTGAGCAGCAGGAGCATGGCTGAAGGTTGAAGAGTCATGCTACTGCTACTGGAGTATATACTACCCCTTGGTTAGTGTCTGGCCGAGGGTTCGCGTCACATTAATGGACGCTAGACAAGGGGTGACGGCGGCGCGTTCTAAAAATCTCAACAAGCTAGGCACGTACAATTAATTCCGTTCCCAAAAATATCTTGAAAAGGCGTGTGATCACGAACCAAAAGAACTTAATTACAGCTACTGATGGTAGTACTACAAGCGTAGAACCCAGCTGCCAAGTGGAGGTGGTTGTGGTCATATTCAGCATCTCCAACTAACGTTAACGGGATATGTTTGTCCTGATGCATTAAAAAATGGTCAAGACGATCGGACTGCTGCAGCTGCTGGGTAGTTTCATATTTGACGTGATCGATCGCTGATTTAATTGAGTGGCGGGATATTCCGACCATCAAACTGGATTGGTCGAAGAGCAAGAGCAATACGCTGTACTCCTGTAGTATAGTGAATTGCAGACGCGAGGCGCGCGTCAGGGGTGACGTATATACGTACGCGCGCGCGCAGCGGCCGGGGTCGGCTTATCTTATCGCCCCTAGGCGTCGCCGTCGCCGTCGCCAGCCTTGCCGGAGACATCCGATCCCGCCCAGGCCGGATGGATGCGTCGATCCATTCCATGGGTCGGATCGGAATCAGATCCAGAGTCCAGACAGCGCAGGCGCTAGCTACCACACACAAGCTGTACATACTTACGCTGACTCCTGTGGTCGTACGTTCCGCTCCTCTTCAATTCAATTCTTACCGTCGTCGTCGGCGGGACGTACACAGCGACGGCCTAGCTACTGGCCGGCCGGCCCAGCTGGTGGGGAACGCTCCGTGCACGGTCGGTTACCTTCCTGCTCCTGCGCCTATCCGGACTGATCGAATATAAATGCTGGGATGAATGCATCCATGCATATGATTGCCATTTCCACAGTTTTAGCTAGGCACAACTGAGCTAGATGCATTGCATTGCATGAGCCATGCGTGCGTGTGCGTCCGATCCCAGCGCGACTGATCAGCCCGCCGGCCGACGGCACCGGCACCGGCACCGGCACCGCCAGGCGGCAGGCTCCTAAAGATATTTCCAGGCAGGCAGGCAGGCCCCGGGCCATGCGGGAGGGGCAGCATCGAGCGGCAGCTCCCCTGTTCCCGCGCGCCGGAGCATCGCTGTCTGTCTGTCTCCTACTAATGCTATAATCTCTTGATTACACGCTTCATAGACCCATACTCTCTTTGTCCCTAAATAACTCTTGTTTTTTGTTTCCATAAGTAATAGTAATAACTACTAGAACACTGGTACAAAAATTAGCCATTTTTTATACTACTACTCCCTCGGTTCTTTTCTCCGTTTCCAAAATAAATATAATTTTTTATTTCAACCAAATCATTTTTAAACTTTATTGACTAAATTATAGAAAATAATAATATATTTAATGTAAAAATACATTCTATGGTTCATCCAACGATAATTATTCGGTATCATAAATACAAGTACTTTTTTATATACAATTGATCAAGATCAAAGTAGTTTGATTATTCTAAAGCGAGAAGAGAATTACCTCAGAATAACTCTTACCATTACTACTATTAGTTAAGTCCGGAAAACCAAACAGACCCTGAACCATTGTTAGGCCCGCTCCTTTATTTTGCAGCCGAAAAGCCCGGTGTAGTATTGTAGTGGCATAGATGTCCTTTGGAAAAAGTCGCAAAAAAAAAGTGTCCTTTGGAAAGAAATCTAAAAGGGGCCACTAATTAATATGTCCTTTGGAAAGAAATAAATCAAAAAGGGGCCACTGAGATAGTAGCATTTACCTGTTTGTCCCCAACCAATAATTGTCTATGGATCGGGACACACTACCATGTAGGAGTATATGATGATGATGTCGACTACTAGGCCTCGTTTAGATTGAAACTTTTTTCAACCTAATGAATAGTATCATTTTCGTCTTATTTGGTAAATATTGTCCAATCGTGGACCAACTAGGCTCAAAAGATTCATCTCGTGATTTCCAACTAAACTGTGTAATTAGTTATTTTTTTACCTACATTTAATGCTCCATGCAAATGGCTAAAAATTAATGTGATGAAGAGAGAGTGAAAAAACTTAGAACTTTGATGGGATCTAAACAAGGCCCTAGTTGCAAAGCAGCATGCAAATCTAGTGCACGATCGAGGAGCACTATGCCTATACTTTTATTTTATTATTACATGAAGATGACATCATATCATATATCAGCGGTACGTCTGGCTACGCTACGCTTGCTAAAAGGATCTCTCGAGCCGACCGTTATCTAGATAAACCAGTGGCCCCCCAGCAGATGTGTGGTCACCGTACCCCACCATTCGTACGTCCTCATCGGGCACATCAACAACACGCTTCGAGAATCACACGATGCACACGCTCGCTTCGCATCGACGCTTCCTCGATCGGTTGATACTACCCTTGCAAGCGGGGCGGGTTGTGGACAGCCACGAACCCACAACGTTTGCCGCAAATTAATCTAGCAGATTTATGGCTGTTCGTTTCTTCAACTGTGCGGCTCATATGTGTTTCGTGGACTTCATGGCTGATACATGCAAGCCCGTATGACCCACAAAGATCTATGCTGCTGCTGTTGGACCGCACAGAATAGAGACTGCCCGTTGATGCCGGGGCCCGTGTCACTCCTCGGAGGCTCGGACTCCTGCTCCCATCTTGCGAACCGGAAGCAGCGTATGGCGCCTCTGCTGCTCGCGCATGGCCACGAAGTAAGAAAGTTCCAGTGCCTTTGCTTTTTCACTCTATTCCAAGCCTCCAACGACTGCAATGACGACATGAAGGCCAAAAGGCCATGTTTCTGAACCAAAACAAAGATTGACAGCATGTTCGGTTGGCTGTGGCTTGTCATAAACGATCGTAAATTTTTAGCCGGAACAGTATTTTTCTCTCACACAAACCAGCCAGCGGTACTTCTTCACGAACCAGCAACGATACGAACCAGCCAACCGAACAGGCTGTGAATAGCTCAAAATGTGATCAATCAGCGATCAGTGAAATCCAAACGGCTTTGAAGAAGACGAGCGGCAAGTACGACCACAACTCAAAACAAAAGCTTGGTTCAATCGCACACCTGGTCACCTGCACATATGATGGGGAAAGAGGATGTTCGTGATGGTTCGTCGGGATCCACCTCGAGGAAATATTGGCGAGGGCGGTGGTCGGTGGCCGGGAGCGGAGTAAGTCATCTCGCTGCCAGCTTCCGCCGCCGAGGAGTGCGATGCCGACAAGGGCGCGCGGTGGTAGCCATGGGATTGGAGAGAGGACGACGCGAATAGAAGCGGCGGCCATACTTTTTGCGGATCTCACGGGTTTACGTGGAAAACTCACTTGTGTCCAACGGGCTTAGCGGGCTGAACGATAGTGGTCCACAATCAATTGGCAGCTGGTCCGCAACAGCCGCATACAACTATTTTGCGGGGCGGGGCGAGCGGTTAGCGTTAAGAACCTGCCCCGCCTGCATTCTTAGTTGATACGGTGTGTACGGAGACCATTATATATATATATATATATATATATATATATATATATATATATATATATATATATATATATATATATATATATATATATATATATATATATTATTTTTTTCGTGGACAAGCCTCTTCAGAGTTTGTTACACAACATATCTATCAGTCTGTTCGCTCGGTCGTATTTGGCTTATAAGCCATGACTTATCAGTCAACGAACAATATTTTTCTCTCACACCAAACCAACCAACAATACTTTCAGCCATGACTTATAAGTCAAACAAGCCCAAACGAATAGGGCGTATATCATTTGGACTCCTATGAGCATAGCGATTGTTTGCCCCACAACAAAGCTGAAGGTATGCACATATTTTACTTGTACAATTATGTGCACAAGCTTTTGCAACCAAGACATAATTAAAGCTAATTTCAGTCCAGTAGCGAGCGCGCCTCCCTCCGGCGCTCTCTACGACGCCCAGATAACAGCACCTGCAAAGCCGACGAAAGTGACGATGCCAAGGCTGCTTGCTCGTATTCACTGATGCCGACGTGTTAAGCTCATAACTTTCAAATGGCATGCCCGACTTCGTAAACAATACTTACCAACTTGGATTTCCATCTTCACAATCCTTTTCTATTATTATGACACGTGTATAAATATATTTTCCAGTTCCAGCGGTTCAAAAGCTATTTTCTTGTAGTTTTTCGGACGGAATTGTGGCCTCGAGTCCTCCAGCCGGCGGCGTTTAAAAGATCTGCCGACGTGGATGTCCATGCCCCCGGCACGCCGCGTGCCGACCAGCAGGCAGGCCCCAGTTCAGTTACCGCCACAGAGTCAAACCAGTACTTGGCGAATGGGAGCGCGCGACGTCGCTGCCTCCACCGACCGGTCAGCTCAGTCCCCTCCCCGCCCCGATCTACCGCCGGCCGTCGCGTTCGTTCGTACGCCTCCCTTCCCGCCCATCCCGCCCCCCCCCCCCCCCCCCCCCCCCCCCCCCCCCCCCCCGCGATAATATCTCCCGCCTCCGCCCTCCGCCGCACCTCACCTCCCAACCGTCCCCGCGTGCGTGACGCTGACGGCCGCATCCGGGGATCCATCCACCCGACAAAAACGCCCGCCGCTAGGCCGCTAAGCTTCCCTTCCACTCTCTCTCCCCTGCAGCTAAGCTGAGCTAATCCACGACTCCGCAGAGCCCAACCGCCTCCGCTGCTGCGAGTTCAATCGGTGCATGCTCGCAGCAGCAGGTCCATGAAGGTGCTCTGCTCCGCCTGCGAGGCGGCCGAGGCGCGAATGCTCTGCTGCGCCGACGAGGCCGCCCTCTGCGCGCGCTGCGACCGCGACGTCCACGCCGCCAATCGCCTCGCCGGCAAGCACCACCGCCTGCCGCTCCTCCCGCCCGCCGACGTCTCCGCGCCCAGCTGCGACATATGCCAGGTACGTGTAACGTCCATGTGGTATCCAAAAAAAAGAGATTTTGCAGCCCTGCTCTGCCCACCGGCAATTCTAGCTGACGGCTCCCCCTGCCGCCGGTTCTCCAGGAGGCCCACGCCTACTTCTTCTGCGTGGAGGACCGCGCGCTGCTCTGCCGGGCCTGCGACGTCGCCGTCCACACGGCCAACGCCTTCGTCTCCACGCACCGCAGGTTCCTCCTCACTGGCGTCCAGGTCGGCCTTCAGCCCGACGCCGCCGACGCCGCGCAGGACCCGGACCCGCACCCGCCCACCGCTGCCACCGCCGCCGAAGCGGCTCACCTCCAAACTCCCCCGCCGCCCGACAGGAAGGCAGCGGCCGGCGGCGGCAGCCCGGCGCCGCTCTACAGCGACGACGAAATCGACTGGGCGGCGGGCACGGACGCCGGCGCCGGCGTCGGCGTTGGCCTGCCGGACTGGGCGCTCGTCCACGAGCAGTTCGGCGCCCCGCCGGTGCCCAGCCCCGCGGAGCCGGCGATCGCCAGAACGCCCGCTTCCAAGCGCAGCCCACGGCGGTCGCTCGCCGCGGCGTTCACCGTCCAGGGTGGTGGCGGCCTTGCGGGGGGCTTGCCGGACTGGCCGCTCGACGAGTTCTTTGGCTTCTCGGAGTACAGCGCCGGTCTCGGCTTCGCTGAGAATGGCACGTCCAAGGTCAGTACTCAATTTTCAATCTTCAGCAATCGCGCCACTGAATGACTGAATGGCTGATCCCAGCCGTTAGACCAAGGCCCAGCCTCTAGACCGTGCGTAGCGCTACCCGAGCCACCAGCTCCGCTGCCTCTCCTCGGACTGCTCCGACGACGCTCCTCTCCTCCTGGTGCTCAACACTGGACCTTGGGCACGTGTCGGGTTCCAGCATCTTTGCCCGTGCGACGAGTCCGTTCTACTCGACTGGTGGCAGCAGGAACAGATGCGGGTTTCCGAGTCCTTCCGGCGGGGGTTCGACTCCTTGGTGCTACTTGTTTCTTAGGAGGTTTGGAAGGAACGCAATAGAAGGACCTTCGACTCCTCCTGCAAGACACCGACCGCGCTCGTATCTTTTATCCGTCACGAAGCCTACGACTGGATAGCGGCCGGCTTCCGGAGCTTCGCGCCGCTCTTCACGCCTGCTGCCTAGCGGGCTTCCCCTTGCTCTCTGTCGCACAATTAGTCTAGCCAGCACTACGACCTTACTGCTCCACCGTTCGAGCCGGTGATCTTTGTATGTGTTCTACCCGTCGCGCCTATGGCAACTCGCCAACCGGCCTTCGGGTTGTGTACCTTGATTTCCACTTTCCTTAATGAAGCACGTGCTAAGCACGCTTTCGAAAAAAAATGACTGAATGAAAGGATACTCATGTTTCAGTTTTTTCTGCATAGTTGTTGCCACGTAATTTCCGTAGCAAATTTTCTTTATCTTGTTCATTTTTAGCATACAGTTTTCGTTTCAGTTTCTTTGTATACGTATATTATCCTGTTATTATGCTTCTGAAATTTAGACAACTGCCCAAATTCGAACATATTTCTGAATTCTGATTACAGAGCAAACTCTGTTCACGGCCAAATTCTGAACATCTGACAGACGCATACATACATACACCTGTTGTTGCTAGTCCTCCAACCTGACAGTGCTCCGTCATCCATTGGCAGGCCGACAGCGGGAAGCTCGGGAGCACCGTCGGCTCGCCGGCCGGGCGATCGTCGTCCGACGCGTCCCAAGACTTCTTCGGGGAGGTGCCAGAGTTCCACCAGTGGTCCGTGCCGGAGCTCCCCTCCCCGCCCACGGCCTCGGGGCTCCACTGGCAGGGCGCCCCGCGCCACGGCGCGACCACCACCACCGACACCGACACGGCCGCCGTGTTCGTGCCGGACATCTCGTCCCCGGAGAACCCCTTCCGGTGCTACGCCACCGCCGCTGGACAGCCGCCGGCGAAGCGCCGCAGGAGATGTTGAAGTGACAAGTAGGGAAGATGGAGCGTGTCTTCTTCAGTACTGGAGTGGTGTAGGCTTGCAAGAAACAGAAACTCGCTGGTGTGTACTTCCATGGTGACGTGCTTATAGGTCGCAAGCGTAGCTCGTAGGCAAGTGCAGTGCTAGGATGCTATACGGACAAGTCCTAACTCTCAACTAACTCTACTAGTTGTAATTTATCTATGTACGGGGTACTACGTTGGTTGTGTTAGCTTGGCTCGTATTGTCAGGAAAATGAAAAAAAAAGGGTTGAGGATGGAAATAAACCGGTGACTTGGGCTTCGATCGACTGCACCAGGCTGCGGGTGCCTCTGGAGCCTACATGGGCCACGATTGGAACATTTGGTGGGCTGTTTTTCAGTGGACCAAACGCATAGCTTCTTAGGGCCTTATTTTAAGGGATGGGCTTTTCCAAGAAGCCCGAAGGGAGGAGCCCTTTCGAGCCTATTCTCCTTCCAGGCCCCGGAGCCCCCTCTCACATCGCATCAGTGGGCCTGCCGTACGGACTTGTTTCCGTTATGCCTCATATACTCCCTCAGTGTTGCTAAAAAAATGATATACTCCCTCAGTGAGTTCTATTCTTCAAATTTAACCAAATATATAAAAAATACTCTCTCCGTTCTAAATTATAAGTCGCTTTGACTTTTTTAGCATATCCATTTTGCTATGCATCTAGATATAATAATATGTCTAGATACATAGTAAAATGAATAGACCAAAAAAGTCAAAACGACTTATAATTTAGAACAGGGGAGTATTAATATTTATAGTGCATAATTAGTATTATTAGATGAATCACTGAATATATTTTTATAATAAACTCATTAAGAGATACAACTGTTACTAATATTTTTTATAAACCTAGTCAAATTTAAAGAAAAGTTTTACCAGTATGACACTATAACTACACTCTTTCAAGGACGGAGCGATTAAGTGGGTGAAGCGGCATTGCACCACACCCTGCTCTTATGTTTCTGCAACTGCTTATCTTCCTTGTGCTTTCCATCCCACCTGTTGCGAAAACGAGGGACGCCTAATCACACCATGGTAGGGGAGTTGCTGCGGGATGATGAGTATCGCGGCAAGGTGTGCCACGATGGGATGCCAAGTCTCATGGTGAGCTACAGAGAGAGAAGAGCACAAATGCACTTGACTATCCGAGTGTGCCTATTATGTGTGGCTAGCTCCTGATTTTTCTGCTAAGATGGGTGCCAACTTAGTAGAAAGTAAGAGAAATAGTATATCTAACAAAGAAAACAACTACGAAAGTGGCATAGCTCATCCGACGAGGTGTTGGTAACATTGTTGTCAATGATGGTGACGTGGTCGACAACAATGTGATCGGATGATGGAGCCCTACAATGTGTCCGAATGACGTCAAGGGATGTTGATGACACCCATTGTCGTAACAAGAGGTTGAGTACTGCAGCGGGAGACAACCTCTGATCACATTGCCGATAAGAGGTGTCGTGGGGACTTTCAGATATTCGGTAAGAGATTCATAAAAGTTAACACAAAACAATAGCATCCTATAGTTGATCATAAATATGAGAATTTCGAAACATAAAATGCACGATCACATCATTGGGAGAAACCATTTGCTAGAGACGGTGGTCATGTGGCCTCTACAAAGCCACGTTGTTAATGAAGACAAATAATATTTACCACAACTTTGACATTAGAAAAATGCACACAACAATCTGCAGCTTAGGACGTCCCCAACAATCTATCTCCGAGCTAACTGAATTTGGATTCTCACTGACGTGGAAGAGAGAGAGAGGCCTAAAAAAACTTGACGCTAACGACGAGCGCCCTGTTCGTTTGGACTGGTTTGGCTTATAAGTCATGGCTAAAAGTACTATTGGTTGATTTGATATGAGAGAAAAATACTGTTCGTTGACTGATAAGTCATGGCTTATAAGTCAAATACGATCAAACGAACATGCTGAAGTTCCTCGCTACACGTTTTGTTTGCCCCGAGGGCATCTGACACACCACGCGAGGTCCTACTCTCTTTCCGTGCCTCTCCCTCCACTCCTCTCCTCAAGATGCCATAAAACACTAAAAATAGTGCTCAAGTTGGTTTGGATGGTGTGCTCCGCATATAACTGTTGGGTACTCCCTCTATCAAATATATATATATATATATATATATATATATATATATATATATATATATATATATATATATAATTCTCGCTTTTCATGTTCAAATAATTTAAATTTTGACTAAATTTATATAAAAAATACTAACATTAATAATACAAAATTAATACAATTAGATTAGTTATAGAAAATATTTTTATAATAAATTTATTTAAAGACATAAATACTAGTATTGTTAACTATAAACTTGGTCAAACTTGAGTCAGTTTAACTGGCACGGATTTTATAATTGTATTTTTTTTGGAATGGAGGAAGTAAACGAAATGTTGTGTTAGCTCTTGAGATGATGCGGATGTCAAATCGCTAGCAAGCTACCTAGATTGTTGAAGACGCCCTTATGCTCACATAAATGAGAGAGCAGAGTCTCCAGCCTTTGCCCGCGATCCTTGGAGATTGTATTGTATTATTAATTGCATGCACGTTGTGGCATGCATTGACACTATCGGACCGGCTCTTTGCTGAGTGCCAAGTGGTTTGTCGAGTGTTGTTTTTCGGGCACTCGGTAAAGACGTCTTTGTCGAGTGTTTTTTTTTGACACTCGGCAAAAAAGCTTTTTGCCGAGTGTTTTTTTTGACACTCGGCAAAGAGCTTCTTTGCCGAGTGTTTTTTTACACTCGGCAAAGAAAATTTCAAAGCACATTTTGAAGCAGTAAATTAATTTAAATGAAAAAGTTTTCAACTACAAAGTTGTATAACTCATCAAGATGTACAGTGTTTGTTTTGGTCTTTTCTTCATATGACAAAGTGAAAGTAAATTTATTCACAAATCTAACATATCTCTCTTGCAGTTTATGAAACTACAAGAGAGATATAAGATTTGTGAACAATGTTAGAATGACCATGTCGGATGAACAGATGACTAAACAACCAAAATAAACTTTGTATATCTCAAAAAGTTATGAAACTTTGTAATTGGCAACTTTTTATTTGAAATCATCTTGTCATGCAAAACTGTGTTTGAATTTCAAAAATTTAAAATTCGAACTTTTCAAACGACCTCGGATGGAAAAACAACCAAAATAAACTCTGTAGATCTCGAAAAGTTATGAAACATTGTAGTTGGCAACTTTTTAATTTGAAATCATCTTGTCATGCAAAACTGTGTTTGAATTTTAAAATTTTAAAATTCGAACTTTTTAAACGACCTCGGATGGAAAAACAACCGAAATAAACTTTGTAGATCTCGAAAAGTTATGAAACATTGTAGTTGGCAACTTTTTGATTTAAAATCATCTTGTCATGCAAAACTGCGTTTGAATTTCAAAATTTTGAAATTCAAATTTTGTAAACGACATCGGATGGAAAAACTTCCTAAACTAAAAGTGTAGATCTCAAAAAGTTATGAAACTTTGTAGTTTACAACTTTTTTATTTGAATTCGTTTAGAGTCTCAAACAAATAATTTACACTTGGTTTAGTATAATATGTTAGGAACTAAAACAGATTTTACATACAAGTGACAGTGTGGTGTAGTGGTAGAGCAGGTTCGCGCGCAGGGGAGGTCACGGGTTCGAATCCCGTTGGAGGCGGGCGCTGGCCGGTGGGGGCTTCCACCGATTAAAAAAAATCCATTTTTTTCCCATTTTTTCGGATTTTTTTTCGGTTTCAACGAGTGCCCGACAAAAAACACCTTTACCGATCCATTTTTTACCGAGTGTCCTTTGCCGAGTGCAGCACTCGATAAAGCCTTTGCCAAGTGCAAATTAGGCTTTGCCGAGTACCTCTGGCACTCGGTAAAGCCACTGAATCCGGTAGTGCGAGTTCAAGGAGCAACAGTGGTATGCTTAGATGGGAGGTTTTCTAACGTGAGGTCGTCGTGCGCTTCTCGCCGAGAGAGAACGCGATGTATTTGACGTTGGCGCATACTCCGTATAAATATCACCGATAGCTAATAATAGCGCGTATCGGAGCAGATCAAGCGCGATGGGGACAGGAGCCAACCCCGTCTTCTTCCTCCTCGCCTGGGTGCTGCTGCTCTTCGCTCTGCAGACCCCGGCGTCGGCTGAAAAGAAGGCATGCATGCATGATGTTCTTCCGATATGTCTACAGCATTATCTTATGCATTGACTTGTGCTTTTGTGCACGCCTGCAGTCGTCTGTGGTCTTCTTCAGGGAATTCCCTGCCTCCCCTTCTGCGCTACTCGCTACAATCACCAACGAGTAAGATCAAATGCTCCCTATGGTCGTAGTACATTATATATTCTTAGCCATCAGGATCACACGCTGCCGTTGTCAATATAATATATAACTAGTCTATGAAGACGTCATGAATTTTAATTTTAATTTTCAGACTTTAACATTGTCAATTACCATAAAATTGCAACTCTTGAGCATATTATATTTTTTACGTCTCTTTTTATATTTTCTTAAAAATAAAGATTTTAGGCTACATACTACACTCTTAAATACTACAATAATGCTCATTTTCCTCTCATCATGTTGCTCAATATCGGTGGTAGAGCTTTAATTGAGATCTAAGCTAGAGTTGTGGTGCTAACCTTAAGAGCATATTATATTTAAGCCTTATATCAACGCTTACTCCAAATTATACTGCTTGGATTGCATTTGTTCCGCCTATATCGGTTAAGGACCGGCCGTTACATTGGGTTCTAGGCAGGTCATAGACTTATTATCCTGAACACATATTTGTGTATGGGCATGGAAAGACTCATTACTCTCTTGTCATGGGTTCTGGCTCTTTCCGGACCGGACCGACTGATTGGATGCGGGTATAGTGGAGGTCTAAGCACCGCACTGAGTTTAGGACTCAGGAGCGAAGGCTTGGAGTCCAAGTTTGGACAGGGACCTGAACCCCGTGATAGGATGGTAGTGGGTTGGTCCTGTTTGTGCCGGGGGTGCAAGCAGGGCATGTGTTTCAGGGTATCCAGCTGGACACATTGATTCACAAATCACCAGCGATTCGGTACGACTTGTCTACAGTCTAGTAGCGTAGTAAGAACTGGAAGATGAAACATGGTAAAATGATTCTGATTGCTTACCACTTGCTTAAAAGTAGCACATGTGCTTACATAGAATGGTTAGTTAATGAACTAATGTTGACTGCTAATAAAATTGAATATAAGGATGCACACTTAGTAATGTTTTCTGTAGATGCAATAAACCCATAAGCCAGAGATAGCCTTGCATATCCTTGGAGTCTTTTCTTTCCTCCTATCAGGTAAGTCTTGCTAGGTACAATTGAGTACTCGAGGTTTTATTTCCCCTATTGTAGGTGATAGACGGATGCTAGAGCTGATCCTTGTGTGTGGATTTCTTCTGGTGGGCTCAGAGAGGATTCTTTTACGCTATGCTCATAGACTTTATTTATAACTCTCACTAAATATTTTTATAAATAGAAGCTTTATAATCTGTTGTCCTAATTTATATATCAATGCTTCATCGTGTCATGAATAGATATTTATTTCGCTGTAACTTTGATCACATGTTTATATTCCGCTCTTAAGTTAAATTATCCATAACTCTGATGACATGGGTATATTCCACTGTTATAATCTATAAATATTATACTCTGATGCTGCATGAAAAGTGATATATGAAATGATTTAAGAATGTTGTAAGCTTTATTCTCTCATTTGTGATCCTGATGGAAAAATATGGATTTTCGCGTTGTCCCTTGGGGTGTGCTCGACGGAACTGCGTAATTTAATGTTCTTCCTTGAATACTTTGTGTCTAATGGAAGACAAGTACTTCCAGAAGGCATTAGATTAGGCGGTTCTACCACAGGGCTTGATCCTGATCTTCACGACGTAGGATCACGATCTTAATAATTAGTTGTATAACATCTGGATAACTTGCTGCAAGCAACAATAATTACTACAAAAATAATTTTTGCGAGACACTGGCCGATCATTAATGGAGGCGGTCACAAAATTCAACCATCTCCTAAAATACCTGAGCATTTTCAGGGGCAGACATTTTATTTACGGAGGCGATAAAAAACTACCCGCCTCCTAAAATTAATTTACAGAGACGGGTCTTTTAAGAGGTCCGCCTCTAAAAATGCTAACCATTTTTGGATCATTTTTGGAGGCAGGCCTCTTAAAAGGTCTGCCTCTAGAAAAAGGCCCGAAGTCCACCAGGACTAATAAGATGGTGACATATATAAGAGAGACTTAGGGTTTGGAACTCCGTTCCCGCACTCCTTTCCCACACACGCCTCCACCATGGCCCAAAACGGCTTAGGGTTTGGAGCCCTCTCCTCCTCCACCGTGAATCTCGAGTGGAGGCGGCGACGCATGGCCTCCCGTGCAGTGGCGTGGTGGCGGAGCGGCGATGCGGCCTATGGAGTTGCGGCGCGTGGCCTCCCGTGCGGTGGCACGGTCTCCATGGTGCACGAGCTTCTCCTACGCGCCTAGGGCCTGGCCCTCCTATAGCGGCGGTGGCATGGGGCCCGGCTCCTCCTCCAGCAGTGGCATCTCTTGAGGCCCGGCTCCTCCTCCAGTGGCGGCGGCTCGTGGGTCCTGACCCCTCCTACTCTGCCACACGGCACGCGGGCTCGACCCTCACCTCCACCATTGTGTGGCGCGACAGGGCACAGCTTGCCTCCCTGTCTTGGCACTAGGGCACGAGCCTAGACTCCCTCCATCACGCGGCCTCGAATCGACGGCAGTGGCAACAATGCTCGGATCCATGGCAGGCTCATGCGGTAGTGTCCTAGATTCCACGGCGGTGGCTCGAATCCGGCCACAACCGACCGGATCCGAGCACAGGCGGCGGCGGCGTTCCCAGAAACGTCTCATTGATGGGCCTATTGGGCTCGTTGATGGGCTTTTCTTTTAAAAAATATTTTCACAGGCGGCCATTTGTCCGCCTCCATTATTCTAGATCAACACAGGCCATTTCTTCTAGGTGGACTGCTTGCCCGCCTCATAAAACTTGTTTTGACCACCTTGGTTAAGTTTGCTGTATTAACTAGTGCAACCTAATGACACGCACAAGGAGCGAATGCAACCACCGTCACTATACAGTAGTTTGAACCAAGGATTCATCCAATCACACTCTCAAGGAACCAACCTACATAATGGAATCAATGGAGCAAGAGCATGGATTGGGTGCCGATGACATAACAACTTCCGTAAGTTATGCTAGGGAAAACACACATGAGCAAAGTGGTAGAGATCTCTCTCTAAAGTTTGTTAACACACAACTGAACAAAAGTGTGTTGTATTCAATTATCAAAAGTCTTCATTTGCTAAGAAACAAAGGAATATTTATACTAGGAATACCCCTCCTAAATGGGTATGAAAGCGAAACAAGAAAGAGAAGATAGACTATGTGAAAAGGTCTCCTCTAGCTGAATTCCTGAACAGTATTTGAGTGAGTGCTGGTCTTTGAGCAGTCTTTAGTAATTTGGCAATAACTCCATCTTGGGAAGTCCAAATAATGTGTCATTTGTTGCATTGGAAAGTTAACTTGATAAGCTTTCCAACCAGATGCCACATGAACCATGAAACTTTGTAGGATGGTACAATTTTTCATGGGAAGTTGAACATATATAAATTTTTGAGAAGATTGTTGACCTTCTGACCAGTCTTAACTAATCTAGTCAAATCTCAACATTGATAAATCCAAACTAGTCTAACTTGATAGAATTTGAAATTAGACTTGATAAAATTTCCAAAAAGTGCTCGTTGACCTCCATAGCTTTTGAGAATAAGAAGTTATGGTAGTTTCTTTTTGACGGTTTTGTCAGACTCAAGATTCTGACTAGTATGCAATGAACCACTCGAATTTCTTTATTTAAACATCCAAGTTAGTCGAACTCAGTTGAATTAAAAACTAGACTTTACAATCTTTTCATCAAGTACTCATGGACCTATAAAGCTTTAGGAAATCAAGAGTTTTGACTGTTTCTTTCTAACAGTTCTGTCAGACTGGTCTGGTCATCCTTCCCCATCAAACTGGTTCGCTTGTCGCATTGTATCTTAATCCTTAGGCCACGTGTCTTCCACCTCTTCGTGTGTAAATATAAGTAACATAAATGTAGAACAATTAGGTAGTATAATGTCCTTAAAATTGTTAAAATAAAAATTAGTTATAAATGAATTCACCTGCTCTTGTAGTTTCTTGGCGCGACTTTGTGTCAATGGCACATGATTTATATGTTTTTATGTTGGATGATGAATGGTTCATACTTAAGGTAGCATGTGCGGTTGTGATGTCCTCATCGTCCTCCCCATTTTGAGAAGGAGTTGACCTCTACTCTGACTCTTCTAAGCCGTATAATTGTCCTAGGGCAATTGTGCAAACTGTTATGTTTCTACTATAATATTCATCTTCCATCATAGTGAGGTGTTTGAATCTATAATCATATAAACCAAGTAGTAGTCTTGTATGTGGAAACCAAAAGAATTGGGGACCAATTTTAACTTTCATCTTGAAAGGATGCTTAGAATCAGGATTGAATATTGATGTCCTTGGGATGGTCATATCACCCCTCTCCCCCCGATGCCCCCTCTCTCAGTCGCCATCCTCTCTCTCCACGTCAGCGGCCAAGGTAGGCCCAACGGATCTCGAGCCCAAGCACCAATGGTTGACAGATCTTGGGCATGGGAAGGCATGCCCCATATGGCCATGGGCAAGGTGAGGCAGCACACCAGCTGTGGATATGCTCAAGCGGGGGCAACGTTGACGCAGTCATGTGCGGAGATGGGCATTTGTTTAGATCAAGACGAGGACTAATATTTTGGTTTTGGTGATTGTGATGACAATACAAGACTAGGACTAATATGTGTACTAAAGATGTGTTAAAAGGTTATAAAAGGTCTTAGGAATGCAAGGTTAAAGTTTGATCAAGATCCGAATAGAAACGGAGAAAAACAATGATGATTCCCTGTCAGGGCATTCAACGGATCACTTGATCAGGCCCATCGTATCGAACAATGGAATCCAGTAAGTCGGCCAGGAAGACAGTGCTGAACAGGTGATACGATGAAAAAAAGGATCACTCGACAAATCATCTGGTGCACATCAGAGAGCTAGCACATTGGAAGACCTAGCTAGAAGATCAAGGCGACCGATGGTATGTGTAGCATAGGAGCAATCCAGCAAATCGTCCGACAAAGATGAGTCATGGCAACGATAAAGACCAATGGTCAGATACCACTCCTGATGATACGGTGCACAACAAAGGACAAGATGATTGATCATCGGGTAAAGAGGGTCTAGTGTTAGTGATTGAAGATTCATTGGTTGGCTAGAGAAAATATACCCTATCAGATGATACATATTGTATCCAGGAGTCCAGGACAACCCAGTGGATCATTAGGTGACGCACAGAAAAACTGGCAGACGTTTTTAACAGCTCTTTGATGGGGATGAGGCTATATATATATATGAGGTGGCCTCACTATCTTGAGTGTGTTGGAGTGCCCCAAGGTTGTTAGAAGTTAGAGAGAGAGTTGTACACTCCATCCACCCTCTCATGACATTCAAGATCATAGGATAGTCACTATAGTGTGTCCTTGTTAGATTTAGGCATTTGAGCTTGAGAGCTTTGAGTGATTGGGATGTGTTGCCCTTTTATCTTAGCGATCTGAAGCGCTTGAGATCTTTGTGACATTGCAGTGAAGATGTGGTGGCCTTCAAGACGATGACCCTCTGTCCTTCGTGTGGAGCGATGTCGTATCGGTGCGTGGGGGCGACGAGGAGACACACTCCCTCGTGTGGAGAAACTCTATAGTGGACACAACATCAAGGTGACTAGAAGAGCCGGGTGGTTGTGGTGAGACTATATATGTGACTCACACACTAGCAGAAGAGGCCTTGTGTGGCGAATCCAACGCCATGACCAAAAGAGACTTGGTGATTGAGAGCGTACCTCGATGGAGCTCTAACATGGACTAGTGGTTGCATTTTGGCAATTGATAACACATGGTATATCATTGTGTCTTTGAGAGTTTGTCCTCTTTATCCATAGCTCTTTACTTACCGTGTTTATTGCTTCCACACGTACTTTGTTTGTGTGGTCATTATCTTCCTAAATTACCTTTAGACTAGTTAATAGGATTGAATTTAAGTTGCAATACTTTTTATGGGTTATAAGAGTAAGTTAAAGCACACTAGAAAAAATCTTTGTAGATTTAAGGGTAAGTTTCAAATCCTAGATAGTTTGTTTGCTTAGCACTAATTCCTTTTAAACTGCAACAAACCTGTAGGCTAGATTTTCTAATTAAGTTGTGAAGATAAAAGAAAAAAGTGACGGTCTTTTTTCATAATTTTCTCAATCATTCCTTCCCATTCAATGTAGCACACCATTCCCTTTCCACATGAAGTCTCTTCCACATCTCTTTTCGTCGTTCGCATCTCGTTCAGTCTTTCTGTGTAATGGAGATGCCTAAGTGAGCAACAAGTCTCAAAATTCTCCATCAGATTGTTGTTTGTCCAAGCATGTAGCCATTCACAACGTGATCTTGAAGATTTGAGGAGTCGCAGCAGTAGCCATAGCGGCAGGTTACAAGTGACTCCAGCAGCAGGTGGCAAAGTGGTTAGCTTCACATGCAGCAAGATAGCGAAGGGCTGTGGGAAAAATGTTCCCTTCGCATAGAGCTCATTGTCAGATTGCTCCAGGAGTACAGCTTCGTTAAGCCTTTCCTCTTGAAAGTTCTTTGCCACTTCATTCCAATCCAAACAATGAGAGAGAAAGCCTTTCCGAAGGAATGTGATTCCTATGCTTTTCCTCTGATCCGAGATCACCCGAACATATGTACTCTTATTTCCAAGTAGTATCCCTACGCTTTTGTTTCCTTCATTCTACAGGCTACAGCATACACATATCTAAAGATACAAGAAACGCTGCGATTGAAAAGAATGAGACTCAACACTTCTAGTTAAGCATTTATTATTTTGCAGCCACACTCTAATGTGAAGCCGATGGCGCATATGCAAACAATTTCCTGTGCCTTTTTCCAATAACAGTGGACAGCAGATCGGCTGACCAAGTTTTGATACCAAAACCTTGTCTTCACCAAGCTCATCTCTCATACAAAGTTGAAGACGCAAATTCTTCCTGAAAGAGCAAATGTTGCGATGATAAATCATTGATTACTAGAAAACATCGCGTGGCTTTGCCGCACGGGCCAGTAGGTGCCAGCGTTATGGAGCTGCTAGTAGTTGCGTAGAAGTCCAATCCAGTGTAAGCATTTTTATTTTGAGATGTAGTAGCTAAGTAATGTAAGTCTTTTTCCCTATGAAATTATAAGGCTATCAGGTCTCTGCAGTAATTGTAGACTGAGTCGGTACCTGTAATTTTTTTTGGCAGTTTGACGACTATCATAGAAGTGGATATATATCTTCGTATTGGATTGGAACGCAGAATGTTGGCATGAACCTGAGGACGGGGTTTGTAGTGTAGCCATAAGGGCAAATTGCATCTGACAGAATTCAGCAAGCCGACGTGACATGGTAAGTAAGCAGTTCAGGTGTACCTATATTTGTAAGTAACATGAGATGCCATTTTCATCTCGGGTTGTCCAAAATCTGTGGTTTTGATCACCTGCGCCACTGTTAGATGAAATGGTTCTTCAGGGGAGGAAAATCATGCACAAAATACCCAAATCTGTAAGAGGTTGTAGTAGCATTGCAAGTCAGTAAGGGCTCATTCGGCTTTGAGAAACCAGCCAGAGTTCACTGTGCGTGGATGATGAAAAACACTGTTTACTCTCTCACAAATTCCTTCAGATTCTCCCAAATTCCTTCCGGCGAACAGTATGACCAGATTTGCAAAAGGAGAGTACCTGTGGAACCGTAGTAGCTGCACACACCAATAATCTGTAGAGTATTTAAGACACGGTTAGAAACCCACACAACAAAAAAAAGGACACGTACGCAGGCATTAATACCTGATTCAGTTAGTATTTGTTCACATGCCATTTAAAATTTCAGTGTGGACAGAAATTTCTGTAAGCAAAGGTACCATATGTATGAGAAAACAAAAACAACTGAATTGTAGAGGACGACGGGAGGTATCCATTTATTTTCTGCAGCGAAGCATGAGAACTCACCGTTTCCGTTCCTGGAAGCCGCAAACAGTCTACGCCTTGTGCACCTGAAAGTCCGGTGGGATGTGCGGCACCTGAATCGGAGGAACCGGAGATGGAGCGGAGGAGGGACGCACCAGTGGGCTACATCTTCCTTCACCTGCGATGGCAGCAGCAGCATGCGCGCGAGCGTAGATGCGAGGGCGCGGCGTGCAGCCGGGGACGGCGGAGCGGGCCGGGGCTGCGCCGGTCACACTGCGCCGGCGTGACCGGCGTGGAGCGGGGGTCGCCTGCTGGGATGCCGCAGCCAGAAGGACAAGGGTGGGGCAGTGGAGGAGGCGGTGGTGCGCTGGTGAGAGGGCGGGGCGTGCGGAGGAGGAGGCGGCGTGGCGAGGAGGCCACGGTTTTTTTCGTTCTTTCTTTTTTTACGGCGAGGAGGTAGCCCATTTAAAAAACATGGATTGAGGTTTGATTTCGGTAAAGTTCGAGGGTTTTTTTGAAAAATCCCTGAGAGGAGGTCTAGACTACGGGTTGATTCGACTAAAGTTTGATGTTTTTTTTTTACAAAAAGACCGTGGCTCACCCGATCTGGACCGTCCGCGCGCCCGATCAAATGGTCGGGAAAAGCACGCGACGTGGCATGGTGCCTGGCCAGCTTTTAGAGGCATGATTCATATGGTAAGATTAGTGTCACATTATTGATAATACTATTCATTAATAAAAAAACTAAAATATTCACTTGTCTAGCAGCACGTGCAGTACAATATTATCCTTCATTTCTTTGTCTCCCTGATTCCCTTTATATCCTCAGTACATTCATTCAGCGCAGGATTCTGTCCCTTTGTTCGCCTTTAGCCATATGCTGAAACCTGAGAATGATGCCCTTTTAAAATGACGGTAATTTGTCACCTCAATATGTTTGTCATCCGGCAGTGGAATGCAACCATGTAATTCTAACTATATAATGCCTACATTATATGACCAGCATATACTCTATTTTTCTACCTACAATATAAGGCCACATTATTTATCAAACCGGTATATTTGCTTCTCTCTCCTTTTTCCATTTCTGCATACGTCATTTGACCAGCATATGCTCTATTTTTCTACCCCACGTGAATGATTCTATGTCTGGCCAATAATGTAACCTTGGACAGTTGGATGGCCTGTCTTTTCAGCGTGTATGTCCGGCTGCTGACTGGCCCACAGCCATATGCTTATCTGCTTTCACTTGTGTAAAAATGCCATGATTTTTGCATGGAATACTCATCTCAAAACATATAGTAACCGGCGCATGCATGTTTCGATCCTACCAGAATTAATATGGGCTTTGAAATGCCTCTAACCACCAAAATCTGGGTTCTATTAAAATTAAAGCTTAAAAATTCTGTACACTTCGAAGAGGGGTATATTTCAAAATTATCCAAACTAATAAGTAGCCAGTGAAAAAAGAGCGCCCAAGCTTTAAAGAAAATTTATTACTCTCAAAAAGAAAGTTACTATTCTAGTTTTGTCCTAAATCAAAAACCATCTTATTTTACCCAAGTTTAATATCAGCATTTATAAATCAAATAGACATACTCACTCTGTCCTAAATTAAATCAACTTCTAGAATCGTTCTAAGTCGAACTATTTTCAGTTAGCCAAATTTGTAGAAAAAGAGCACCAATGTTATATCTATGTGTCGGTGCAGAAAGTGACCAACACGTAAATATTTATAGTTTTGTCGTACGTTGTGATCGGATGTGGCCTAACATTTAATGACACAAGGTTTATACTGGTTCAGGCAACGTGCCCTACGTCCAGTTTGAGTCAGTCGATGACTATTCCTGAGCCTAGGTGCTTGAAGTTTACTGTGGGGTTACAAACGGGAGTAAGATGGGGAGTGTAAGAGGTCCGGTCGGACTCCAGACCGAAGGGCCAAGAGTGACGGGAGCTCCTACGTGCGCTAAGTATTCAAGCGTGCACTCTGTGTAGCTTTAGAGTGTCTAAAGATAGCAGAGGGTGAATCGATCGTTGGTTGTTCGTATCGTCGGAGAGTTCCTGGAGTTGTGTTTGAATCGTCAATGCATCTCTCTCATTGGCAGAGAGCACATCCCTTTTTATAGATAAAGGAGACGGCCTTACAAGTGAGAGAGGAGAGTTTACGTATGTTACTAAGTCTTGTTGCCCACGCCGTCGGGTACAAGATGATTGTAGGCGCCCACAACACTCTTAATGTCATATACATGTGGAAGGTTCCGTCGTCTTCTTCTGGCATGGCAGATGTCGACGCCTACCATACTGTCGATGCCCAGAGGCATGTGGGGGGTTTTACCGTGTTCGCCTGATATGGGAATTAGTGGTGCCCATAACACTGTAGGGCAAAACATCGGCGCCCACAACACTGCTTGGGTTCTGACATGCCTATAAGGTTGCAGGACACCCTTCTGTTATGTCCTGTCGGTACTGTCCTGCAGGTGTACAGGGTACGGTTGCAGTTGATTTGAGGCCCTGCCTTACTTGCTCTGCCCATTTCCCGGGTCCTCACCGAGCGGGCGTCCCCGGTCGGTTGGTCCCATTCGGCTTCGACTGCACCAGTCAGACAAGAGCTGTAAGCAGAGGTTCGGTGCTTCCTCGGTTAGAGACACGGGTCAGAGTCGGAAGCGGCGTTGGTCAGGCCTTCCGGTCAGAGAGGTGGGCCGGAGTCAGAAGTGAGCGATGTTCCTCCTTGGCTTGGCCTTCTGGTAGGACAGGCGGGCCGAAGTCGGAAGCGAGCGCTGTTCCTCCTCGGCTAGGCCTTACGGTCGGAGAGGCGAGCTGAAGTCAGAAGCGAGGTCTTCTGTTCGGAGAGGCAGGCCAGAGTCAGAAGCGAGCACCGTTCCTCCTGGCTAGACCTTTCGGTCGGAGATTGGATCGCCATTCTGGCTTGTCATTAGGTATTTGGGCTGGGCCAGGAGTTGCGTGTCGTTTGCAACATCGTCTGCTAGGCCAAGCTTTTGCTAGAAATCAGGTCCATGAGGGACCCCGGGTTTATGAACCCGACAGGAGCCCCCGAGCTCATGGGTGATTCGGGTAGAATCGTCTGGGGGATTTTTGTCTTGACAATGGGTGCGCACGAGCGCACCCGCGGGTGTAGCCCCTGAGCCCCCGGGCAGTTCGGGCAGAATTGCCTCGGGGGTTCTTCGTGTTGCTAGTGAAGGATTTTTTTTGTTTCGACAGCGGTTGCGCACGAGCGGGCCCACGGGTGTAGCCCCCGGGTGATTCGGGCAGAATTGCCTAGGGGGTTTTGTCAGTGGGCGTGAGTGTGTGCACCTTGGTGGGCATTGCCTTCTCTTTCTAGTTTCTGATACATCATTTCCAAGAATGTGGTCCTAGGCGTTTGGTCGTGGCCGAGGGACTGGGCGAGATGGAGTCATGGATCCAGGCGTCGGATATAGCCGAGGGATAGCCAAGGGATCGGGTGAGATAGACTCGTGGACCCATGCGTCGGGCACAGCTAAGGGATCGGGTGAGATGGAGTCATAGACCCAAGCATCGGGCATAGCCAAGGGACAGCCAAGGGATCGGGCGAGATGGACTCATGGACCCAGGCATCAGGCGTAGCCGAGGGATCTGGCGAGACAGACTCATAGACCCAGACGTCGGGCGTAGCTAAGGGATCGGGCGAGACAGACTCATGGACCCAGGCATCGGGCGTAGCCGAGGGATTGGGCAAGATAGAGTTGCGAACCTAGACATCGGGCGCAGCCAAGGGATTAGGCGAGATAGACTCATGGACCCAGGCATCGGGTGCAGCTAAGGGTTCGGGCGAGATGGACTCATGGACCCAGGCACCGGGCATAGCCGAGGGATCGGGCGAGACAGAGTCATGGACCTAGGCATCAGGCATATCTAAGGGACAGCTGAGGGATCGAGCGAGATGGACTCGTGGACCCAGGCATCGGGCACAGCCGAGGGATCGAGCGAGATGGACTTGTGGACTTAGCATCGGGCACAACAGAGGGATCGGGGGAGATAGACTCATGGACCCAGGCATCGGGCGTGCTGAGGGATCGGGTGAGTCGAGTCACGGATCCAGGCGTCGGGCGCGCTGAGTGATAGGGCGAGTCAGAGTCATAGATCTAGACATCGGGCGCACTGAGGGATCGGGTGAGTTAGAGTCACGGATCTAGGCGTAGTCGAGGTCATGCCAAGGTGTTGGGTGTCCCGAGCCCCTGAGCCCCATTGGGCTCAGAAGGGGTTGGTTGAGTTTCATGCGTTATCCCATCCACGGTTTCCACAACCGGAGGGACTAGGCTAACGTCATTTGCCTTGATGGCTTGAGTGACGTGTTTGGTGAGCTCGCTAACAGGCACGTTCGAGTGAAATCTAGGTCCATCGTTTGTGATGGGGTCAGTATAGTCCTCATATGACATTCCACTGCTCCTTAATCCGCGTTCTAGTAGATGCTTGGGTCGTTCCAAAGACCAACCCAGGTGGCCTGCTGGCCTCCCCTAGATGGAGATTCTTTGGGCATGGCTCAAGGTTAGGATCGAACGAGAAGGTTGAGATGACCCTGTCTACTTTAGAGCCGACTAGGCGAGGGCCACTCAGGGCTCATCTATGTTTTGTCCCCTAGCTCTGTTTGATGTGGGGCAGCCTCGAGCCCTTCGTAGGCCAGCCTTTGAACCTCGGTCGGTCATTGCTCATGTTGAATGAGGCAACTGCCGCTTTGTGATGCAATACGGAGCGTAGTGACGCATTTAACTGCATATGCGATGCTTTAGATGTATCGGATGAATGAATGTGTGCATGGATGAATGTGTGAATGCGTGTATGAATGATAGCAGATGAATGAATGATCATATAAAGAAATAGTGGGGTTTGGTAATGTTACCTTGATGACTCGAGTGACGGGGTTTGAGGATCTCCTATCGGATATGTCCGATCGAGATTCGCGCTCGTCATTCATGATAGAGTCAGCATGGCCAACATGGGGCGTCCTTCTGCTCCTTACCTGTCTCTCAGCGTTCACCTAAGCCGTCAGATCGACTCAGGAAGCCCATTGGTCTCTCCTGGGTGGATATCCCATTGTTGGGCCCATCCAAGTCTTGCCTGGGAAGGCGGAGGGCCACCTATGCGTAGTTGGGCCTTGTTTCTCATGCTCGGCGTGCAGTAGTGGTGGGCCATACCTAGGCCACGTCCTGTCTAACTAGGTATCGTCTCATCAGGCAGGGTGCGTCCCATCGGTCAGGGTGTGTCCCGTTGTATCCCATCCACATTGAATAGGGGAAGGGAGAGGGTTTCTCACCCCAATCCCTCGCCTTTCCTCAACTATTGTGCCTCCTATTTAAATAGGGAAAGGGAGAGGGCTTTCGTCCCATTCCTTCACCTATTCCCCAACTGCCACCTTTCCTCCTTCTTCTTTCTTTGCCAAGAGCGTTTGTGTGCGGCGGTTCCTAGGAGAAAAAGGGGAGAGCGAGGGAGAGAAGAAACTCATAGATCCATTGATGAATCTAGAGCGTAATGTTGAGCTGGAGGTCATTCGTTGTTAGCAAGTTGATGCTGGCCGCCTTTGTCGAGAAGGGGGTGCTACCGCTGAAGGAGGTGGCACACTAGAGGGCTCCTATGGGGGAGGATTTTCCACATCCTTAGGCCAGCGAGGTCGTCTCCTTCGTCGCCTTCCATGAGCGCAGGCTAGGATACCCTACGCATTGGTTCCTATGTGGGCTCCTTAATGAGTGGGGCCTAGAGCTGCAGCATCTTAACCCAACTGGGGTGCTGCATATTGCCGGCTTTGTTATTGTTTACGAGGCCTTCCTCGAGATGGAGCCGCACGTGGACTTCTTCCAACGGCTCTTCTCTAGGTGAGCTTTGTCAGAGGGGGACCACCTAGGACTGCGCCAGTGGGGGGCTTCGCGCCTACAGCTACTCAGGTCGGCTAGTTCATAAGGTTTGATGAGATGTCAGAGACATCCTCTAGCCATGGCGGCCATACTTTGGTAGGAAGCATCCCTGTCCAGGAGCTACCCCATCTATATGGGAAAGTCTAGAGCTCCATGCTCTCCTGCTGAGCATCTATGGGTGTGATGCCCTTAAGGTACCCGTTGCGCTCACCAAAGTCGAAGGAGCGGAACCGAGTAGGGCCCTTGCGGTGGTGGTCATGTCTGGTGGCAGTAAACGCTCTTGGATGATGCCCATGAACTTATGAACTTGTTGCAGTACTTGGTGCCTGCCTCCGGAAGACACCTAGACCTAGACTTTGCCGCCATCTGCTGAGGGTACGCCAATGACTGGAGCGCGAACGCCATCTATGCGCTTGGGGAAAGCTTGCTGCCACACACAAAGTTTGGTGGCCAAGCAAGTCTCCACGTAGTGGGTGATGGAAGCTCACCGTGCGAGGGTGGCTGTAGGCATGCGTCAAGAAGATGTCACCTAGCCTGCGGATGGAGTGGAGGTCGGGTCGAAAGATCCATCCGAGCTGAGCGTTGCCCCATCAGAGGGCAAGCAACCTTTATCTTCACCGATCATGTCATCAGCTGATGCCGCTGGGTGGCCATAGTAGATGTAATAGTGTAAATTCATGGGGGAGCCCCTATGTGAACAGTTGTATTGACGAATACATCAATCTTCATTTTGTGATGAATTACTTCATTCGGGGAAGCTTGCCCTATCCGTTCCTTGTTTTTACCCAAGCATAGCTCTATTTTTTTTGCACCTACCCGTTCGTCTCGTAGGCTACAACCTTAAGAGCCCGAGCATGGTCCGTGAGGCTCAGCTGCTCATAACCGTAGGTAGAGGCAGGGTGCGGTCGGTCGGAATATTGAAGCAAAGTTACGTAAGGTAATTAAAGGAGTGGATTACCCTTTCGTTCGGGTAGAAAAATATTTATCATAAGATAGTAAAAAAGAGAGGTGGTATCGCACCCTCGTAGAGCCCTCGAGCGACTCAGGCCAAAAGTGTTTGGGCCAGGTGCTTTGCAGGAGTGAACATTGAATGAAAGAAAATGGTAAAGACCAAATTTTAGGGGAAGAAACGATGTAACTGTTTGATGTTCCAAGTGTTGGTGAGAACGTCGCCGTTGTTGTCCTTCAGTCGGTAGGTGCCCTGTCGAATCACTTCGATCACCGTATAGGGTCCTTCCCATGGTGGAGAGAGTTTGTGCTTGTCCTTAGTTGATTGGGTCCTTTTAAGCATGAGGTCTCTGACCTGGAGGATCCTTCCTATGATTTTCCTCTCGTGGTACCTAAGGAGAGTCTGCTAGTAGTGAGCAGAGTGGATGATGGATGTTTCGTGGGCCTACTTGAGCAGGTCGATCGCGTCCTGCTGAGCGTCCATGTCTCGATCGCGGTCGAAAGCCTTCACTCTTAGGGCGCCGTGGTCAATGTCGGAGGGCAGCACTGCTTTAGCTCCATAGGCCAGGAAGAAGGGTGTGAACCCTATGGATTAGTTCGGGGTCATTCTCAGGCTCTAGAGGATCGCTAGGACCTCTACACCCCATCGCCGGCATACTTGTTGAGCCGGTCGAAGATGCATGGCTTAAGTCCTTGGAGGACCATGCCATTGGCATGCTTGACCTAGCCGTTAGTACGTGGATGTTCGACCGAGGCATAGTCAATCCTGATGCCATATCCATCGCTGAAGTCCCGGAACTTCTTCCCAGTGAAGTTAGTTATGTGGTTAGTGATGATATAGTTAGGAACGCCAAACCGGTAGATGATGTCGAGGAAGAAGTTGACTGCCTCCTCTGAATGGATGTTGGTGATGGGCTTGGCCTCTATCCACTTGGTGAACTTGTTGACCACCACAAGTAGGTGAGTGAAGCCGCCTGGGCCCTTTTTGAGGGGTCCTACCATATCGAGGCCCCATACCATGAATAGCCAGGTGATGGGGATGGTTTGGAGCTCCTGTGCTGGCAAATAAGTTTGCTGAGCGTAGAACTGACATCCCTCGCACCCGCGGACGACCTCCTCTGCATCTTATAGTGCGGTGGGCCAATAAAAACCTTGGCGAAAGGCTTTTCTGACCAGCAACCTTGGGGCCACGTGATGTCCGCAGATTCTGGCATGGACCTTGAGGAGGATCTATTTTCCTTGGTTGGTAGGCATGCACTTCATGAGTACCCCTAATAGACTTTGCTTGTAGAGTTCATCACCGATGGCGATGAATGTCTTGGCGCATTGAGTGATCCATTGAGCTTCAGTCCTTTTGGGTGGGAGAACCTCCTCGAGGAGGTATGCGAGTAGCGACACTCGCCAGTCAGTTTGATTGAGTGCCAACACGGCAACGTCGATGGGCGACATCATCATTGAGGCACTAGGGTCGGAGCCCCCAAGTGCCGGTTTGGCATCGGGGTCGGAGCCCTTGAGCACTAGGTTGGCATTGAGGTGTGTCTGCATCAGACCTTCCAGGATGCAGGCGGATGGCTTGTGGAGGTCATTGATGAAGACCCTGCTCGGAGAGGGATCTCGCCTGGTGGCTAATTTTGTGAGAAAATCGGTGGCATCGTTGTCCTTTCGGGGGATGTGATGCAGCTTGATCCCCTAGAATTTGTCCTTGAGCTTGCACACCTCTTGGCAGTACACTGCCATGAGGGGGCTTTTGTAGGAGGACTCCTTTATAACCTGGTCAACGACTAGCTCTGAATCACTGTGAACATATAGTCATGTAGCGCTAAGCTTGATGGCAATGCGTAGTCCATTGATGAGGGCCTCATACTCTATGGTGTTGTTTGAGGCTAAAAAGTGGAGGTGGATGGCGCAGCAGAGCCTACTCTCATCTAGGGAGATCAGAACCACTCTAGCCCCCGAGCTAGGCGCCATGACAGACCCATCAAAGTACATTGTCCAGTACACATGGGTGACATCTAGGGTCGGTAGCTAGACCTCAGTCCATTCGGCGACAAAATCCATGAGAGCCTAAGACTTAATAGCAGTATGGGGGATATACCTGATGTCGTGGCCCATGTGTTCGAGTGCCCACTTGGAGATCCGTCCCACGATGTCATGGTTGTGGATGATGTCTCCAAGCGAGTATGAAGTGACGACCTTGATTTTGTGGTCGGTGAAGTAGTCTAGGAGCTTTCGGGTCACCATCAGCATGGCGTACAGGAGTTTTTGCACCTAGGGGTACCGGACCTTGAGGTCGGTGAGTACCTCTCTAATGAAGTATATGGGTTATTGGACCTTAAGGTGGTGTCCTGACTCCTCCCTTTTGATGACTAGGGTGGCGTTCACCACATGGTTGCTTGCCGTAAAGTAGAGGAGGAGGGGTTCTCCCCATTCGGGAGCGACGAGGATTGGGGCTGACGTCAATGACACTTTGAGGCTCTCCAAAGCCTGTTGTGTTTCCTCAGTCCAGACGAATGTGTCTGTCCTTTTGAGTAGCTTGTAGAGAGGCATCCCTCGCTCACCGAGCTAGAAGATGAACTGGCTTAGCGTGGCTAGATAGCCGGTGAGCCTTTGTACGCCATTGACATTACATATAGGGCCCATGTTGGAGATGGCCATAATTTTTTTAGGGTTGGCCTCGATGCCACACTCAGATATGATGTATCCAAGCTGCTTCCCCTTTAGAACCCCAAAAACACATTTTTCAGGATTCAATTTGATGTTGAACCTTCGGAGGTTTGTAAATATTATGGCCAAGTTTGAGATCAGGTCGCAAGCTTGAGCCGTTTTGACCACTATGTCATCAACATAGACGACGATTGTTCATTTTGGCCGCTCGGTTTGATTAGGCTGATCGAGCAGGTCGATTTAGTCGGCGAAGCATTACTACATGCACCTTTGGTAGGTGGCACCAGCGTTCTTCAGACCAAAAGGCATGGGTACGTAGTAGTACGAACCATATGGGGTGATGAACGAGGTTGCGAGTTGATCGAACTCTTTCATCGCAATATGGTGATAGCCTGAGTAGGCATCTAGAAAGGAGAGGATCTTGCATCCTGAGGTGGAGTTGACTATCTGGTCTATGCGTGGCAAAGGAAAGTGATCCTCTAGACATGCTTTGTTAAGGCCAGTATAATCAACTCACATTCTCTATTTCCTAGTCTTCTTTTTAACAAGAATAGGATTGGCAAGCCAGTCAGAGTGGAATACCTCTCTAACGAATCCGGCTGCTAGGAGTTTGGCGACCTCCTTGCCTATGACCCTACGCCTCTCATCATCAAAGCAGTGCAGGCATTGCTTGGTGGGCTTCAAGCCTAGGATGAGGCATAGTGCGTGGTCGGCAATGTCCCATGGTATGCTCGGCATGTCAGATGGTTTCCATGCGAAGACATCACAATTGGCGCGCAGGAAGTCGACGAGCTTGCATTCCTATTTGGCTGGGAGCTAGGTCCTGATCCATACCATCTTGGTTGGGTCAGTGGGGTTGATCCCCACCGCCTTAGTTTCCTCAAGTGGGTAGAAGGCCATCGAGGGGGTTGCCTTGTTGCAGTCTAGGACTGCTAGGGTCGACAACTCCCTGAACTACGGGAGCTCGGAAGAGTTGATGATGACAGTGGTGAGCTTGTAATGCTCATAGTCGCACATGAAGGCACGCGAGAAGGTGCTACCCAAAGTAATGATGCCGTTTGGTCCTAGCATCTTTAGCTTTAGGTAGGTGTAGTTGGGGACCGCCATGAACTTGGCATAGCATGGCCGCCCCAATATGGCATGGTAAGACCCCAAGAAGTCCACCACCTCAAAGGTGAGCACCTCCGAACAGAAGTTGGCTCAGTCACCAAACATGAAGGGTAGGTCGATCTGCCCGAGTGGGTATGCCTACGCTCCTAGGATCATGCCATGGAAGGGAGAGCTCGTAGGTCAGAGCTTCGACCGAGGGATGTGCATGACATCAAGGGTGTCAATGTAGAGGATGTTAAGGCTATTGCCTCCATCCATCAGCACCTTGGTGAGGTGCTTCTTGCAGACAATGGGGTCTACGATGAGCGGGTAGCATCCTAGTCTAGCAACGTGGGATGGATGGTTCCTCTGATCAAAAGTGATCGGAGAATCTGACTAGCGGAGGAAGGTGGGGACGGTCGTTTCTACGACGCACGCCTTTTGGTAGCACACTTTGTGCTGGTGTTTGGAGTAGATGGCATTGGATCCCCTAAAGATCATGATGCATTCCTCAGGGTCGAGGAAGTTGTCCGTGTCCTTGCCCGCCATGCCTCCTTTCTTGGTTGCCGCCTCTTTGCCCTTTCCTTCTTTTGGCCCACCAACCTGTCGTAGGAAGCGCTTGAGGAGCTCACAGTCCTTGTAGAGGTGTATGATGGGTATGCATTGTTGGTGCATGGGCTATCCATGAGCTTGTTGAAGTGGTCAGGCAAGCCCTGCTGGGGCTGCTTGCCTGCACGATCAGCTACGGTGACCAACACGGTGTTGCCCGGTCGGCGCCGATCCTTCTTGTTCTTCTTGCCCATCTGCGTGGAGGGGCCCTCATCTTGGTCCTCGCGCTTGGCCTTGCCCTTGTCCTAGCCTCTATTGAATACTGCTCCAACTACCTCCTCACCAAAGGCATGGTTTGTGGCGATGTCAAGTAGGTCACGGATGGTACGGGGCTTTAGGCAATCAAGCTTGTGGATCAGGGACTCGTAGGTTGTCCCAGAGAGGAATGCGTTGATGATGTCTGCATCAATGACATCAAGAAGGGAGTTGCACCGCTTCGAGAACCTACGAATGTAATCCCATAGGGACTCATTGGGCTCCTGCTGGTAGCTCTTGAGGTCCTAGGAGTTCCTAGGGTAGACATATGACCCCTGGAAGTTCCCAATGAAGACCCTTTTGAGGTCTGCCCAGTCGCGGATGCTGTCGTGTGGGAGGAATTCGAGCCACACTCGAACATGTCCCCCCACACAAATGGGGAGGTACTAATTGATGAAGTGATCATCATCCACTCCTCTGGCTTAGCAGGTAAGCTAGAAGTCTTTGAGCCATATACTGGGATTCATCTCCTCGGTATATTTGGCGATGTTGGTCGGTGGTCAGAAACGCTGTGGGAATGACGCTCTCTGGATGCACCGGCCAAAGGCCCATGGTCCTGAGCCATCTGGGCTAGGACTTCGGTCGTTGGTTTAGTGACCATGCCTAGGGTGTGTTTCACCGGTCCCTTCGATGGTCCGACCAGAGCCCATGTTGCCTGCTCTCACCACCGCTTGATGGACATCATCATCATGCCGGGCCCGACGCCAGTTGCTGATGATGCTATGAGCATCTCGGTTCGGCCTGAGGCATTCACGCATAGGTGGCCGGTGTGGAGCGGGTGCCATGTTAGGTCGTGGCATAGCTATGGCCTCCTGTTTCGCGCTAGGTGGCTATAGAGGTGAGCAGATGGAATGATGCATCTATTGCGTCCCCACTCCCCTAGTGGGGACAGAGGCCGCGAGTTGGTGGCGCGATGTGGAGCTTTCTGCCTATTGAACGGCGGCGGTCTCCACCAGTGCCTGGAGGTTCCAGTGGATCGCCTGTTCTTGTGGGTCGATGAGCTTGGGAAGGCCGCGTAGAAGCATCACCATCATGGTGATGTTCTGGCCAGGCCAAGCGAAATGTGGGGGATTGTTCCCCCATCGATGATGTCGCGCTGGACCTAGCGGGCATGACCCCGGGCGCTGCTCATCGGGTCTCGCACATGGGGCACAACATGCTACACTAAATGCACCAGCATAGGTGGCGGCTAGTTCTGCCACCTTTGTCGTAGCTCCTTGCCGTGCGCCTAGGCACACGTGAGGCCATCCACGTGAGGGTTCAGAGAGGGGTGGGTCTATAGAGACTCTGCTACCACCGGCGGCTGTCCTGGGGTGTCTGTCATAGCGCACTCTAGAGATAGAGGGTGGCTAGGTGCCATGATGTCGCCAATGCTAGAGCCATCGCTCTCAACACCGTCATCCATGAGGTCCTGAAAAGAGGTAGGAGCATAGCTCGCCATCTCCATGAATTCAGATGTGAGAGGGGGCGGCGCCAGCATCCTTTGAAGCTCTTGAGCATACGCATCCATGGGGATGTGAGGCCATGGGGGAACTAGTCACATGGTGGTCGTGGCAGGGAGAACAGGGTCCCTCCAGAGAATCAGTGAAAGACAATAAATAGCGAGTAAATAACAAAGCGTACGTTACTCACAGTTGGGTTTGAGCCCTGCGTGGGCTCAGAGCGAAGCGCAGGCTCCATATCGTTGAAGTCATCGGGAGTCCTGGAGCCGACGGAGGATGCGTGTGGTAGAACCACCTAAAATAACAAGCTTATGGAGGTGCTCGCCTTCTACCAGAGACTAAGCACCCTAAAGCAAGCTACAGCGGGCGGTATCCGTCGGGCACTCCCCGAGGGAGAACCCGAAAGATCCACATTTTTCCCAAGGATCCAATAATGAAAGCGAGTTACAATACTTATCCATTTCATACATAAGAAGTTCTTAAAAAGTACATTATTATATTACCAAATGTCAGAGTGCGGAATAATAAACATCAGAATTTAAAAGAAGCATCTAATGATAAGAACGAGGATCCGTCTGAGCCCACTAGAAGAATCCTCCACACAATGGAACTTGTCAAGCATCACCTGCAATAGGGGTAAATAAACCCTAAGTACACAATGTACTCATAAGATTTATCCGACTAGTGGGAATAATTTGCTGACTCCAAGGAATATGGGAAGCTTTATGGTTTGTTGGTTTTCTTTTAGCAGAAAGCAATACTAATAGTGAGTCCTTATTTATGTTATTATTATCAGCCGTATTAAGTTATTATCTAGCTAGTCTATATAAGCACCTGTTCTACTTTCAAGCAAGAGTTGAGCAATCAGTTCCATTTCTTCTCCTTTCAACTTTTAGTTCTTACTATGATGCTAGAGGTAAGACAAGTCATACCGACTCGGCGGCGATTCGTGAACCAATGTGCCTAGCTAGGTGCCCCAAAAACACACGCCCTACTTGTACCCTAGGTACAAGCAGGACTAACCCATCACCCTCCTATCCTAGGTGTCCAGGTCCCTGTCCAAACTTGGACTCCAAGCCCCCACTCCTAAGTCTCAGACTTAGTGCGGTGCAAGGACCTTCACCATCCCCACCTCCCATCGGTCGGTTCGAAAAGAGATGGATCGACGACAAGAGAGCAACAAGTCTTCCCTGCGCCCATACCCAAGTATGCGCTCGGGACAATAGATCTATGACTTGCCTCGTGTCCATTGCAACGACTGGTCCTTAACCGACCAGACAGGGAAAAGTGTAACCAAGCTATGCCCCATTGGCCGTAGGACACAACCCCTTACACCCACCAGTACCCAAACCATATCCCTGTCTGGTCACCATTTTTTCTTTCCACCATTTTCTCATGAGGGATCATATTTATCACCTATTTGTGAGTAACGACATGTTACTCACGCTACCGATATCCTGAGCATAGCGGCTACTCGACCTGTACTAGGACTCATAGGTAGATATATTTATGCACGTAGTTTCCATAAAATGCCTATAACATAAATGCACATCATATATATATATATTCAGTGATCATTTAAAATAAGGGTTATGCACCGGGGCTTGCCTTGGACAGGCGACGGGTCAGTAAGGTCAGCACCAAAAGGCTCTGGGGCTCCCTCCTGCATGAGGATCTCCTCCTCATACTCCTCAATGACTTCGTCGTACTCCTGTTCGTCGATGGGCATGAACTCTACCAACTAATGATCTACATGCATGAAATGATGATGCAATACTTAGTAAGAAAGCAACAACAACTCTTAAAATAAAGTACATATGTCTAACTACTAAGCTAGTTCTACCGACCATGGTACTAAGTTATTTATTGTTTCCAATAACAAGTATGAAGTATGGTATACCCTATTATAGCAACTACATGTATTGTTACTCCTAATGCTGATTTACGCTATATACGATAAAGCAAGGGTAATAGCTACTCTATTTATCAACTCACTCTAAGGCTACAAAATTTACAGCAAGTACATAATAATCTAGTGAGTCTACTATAAAATTTTCATAGCTATAGCTATCACCAATTTACCACAAAAATTCCTACAATTGTTAATCTACATAATACTAAGTTCTTTGGTTTGAATTTATGAACCTACCATTATTATAGTTAACTGTAATCTAACTACACTAACAAGTACGTGGTATTTTTGTGAACCTAACAAAATTGGTTTTACTATTTTTGGACAACTATACAATTTACTACAATTTATCAAAGTTCAGCTAGAAATTATATTGAATAAACGTTGGTAATTTACTGGAGAATTGAAAAACGAATTCACCGCACGACCCACGAGCGATGGCTCAGCCCACCTCGGCTACCCACCCATGCGCACGTGTAGCAACCGGCGTGGTCCACACAGTGGCTCATGACGCGGCCCAACTCAGGCGGCCCATAGCGGAGCCACGCGTGGCTAGCTCTTTTGCAAAAAAGCCCCCATTCTCTACCCTATTCACACAACCCACTTGAGTACTATTTCACCAAGTCATAGAGTTTGCATCTAGGACCCTACTTCTATTTGAATTCATGTTTTACGAAGCCCTTGGCCAGAGTAACAGAGGGTTGCAGCCTCGCCGACCAAACGTCGGTGAGCATAGACCTCTCCGGGATACACCAGAACCCCTATGAGCTTCTACGTGTCACGCGCAATGGATTGAGGTAACAAACGCCAAGAATGGAGCACCACACAGGCGTGGCCATGTGTCGCGATGGGGTCTGGCCGTGGTAGCCCGACGTCGGTGAAGCCACCTAACCGAACACGTCTACTGCTACTCGTTGACCATCTGCTAGCTCAAAGTAACCACCTTGAAGCCCTAATTGAATAACTGCTGCGCCCAACCGAGCAAGCCACAGGAGCGGCATCAAAACCAGCTCGCCGGTGGCTACCCCTGCTCTCTGGTGAGCCTCAACCCTAATTGAGTCAACTAGCTACTCTAGGAGCAAGAGGACCTCACCAGCAATGTGACGGACAGGCTGGGCGAAGTCGCGAGGAATGGCAACAGGCTGGCCACGCGTGTGAGGTGGTTCTGGTTCACGCTGGCCACAGAGAAGATGTTCCTAGTGACCTGCTACACCATCAGCGGGGCCACTACACGGGTAAGGCAAATGGGTCAAGGAGAGGCAACGGTCGTGCTCAATTGAAACAAAACAGCAAGGAGTAGTGCCCTAGGTTGAGAACTCATCTCACCGGCCATGGCGGACCACCGAGGGGAAAATTCTCCCCATTACCTCACCGGAGGAAGGAAGCCCATCGAAATGACTCCAATCGGAAGCTAACTACTCTAGCTATTTGAGTGCACAGTGAATTGGAATGGGATGGACAACACATGACCAATTTGAGGGCGATGGCACTCGGCTTAATGGTGATGATGGCGACGGCGAAAGCTTAAATTGGTGCCTGACATTGTACTACCGCTCATGGCAAGTTAGGCACGATGCTGTACACCAATGTGACCTCCAGACATGCGCATGAGTTCGGCACTCTAACGCGCGACCACAGCTCCGCGACACGCAAGGCGAGGGCAGCACGGCACTGCGCCATAGAGGCTGGCATGTCTGGGAAACTATAGAGTGGCGTGGTGTGAAGCATGGATGGGACGGCGAAGTTAGGCGAGGCAAGGCCACGCGCGTGCAGCTGAAGTGTCAATGGCAACAACGGCCATGCAGGCAGTGCGTGGGAGCGTGCTTGGGCGAGTGGCGACACCGGTTCAGGTGAGCCAAACACACCCACAAATGCGATGGCGAGCAGTGGCGTAGGCGAACGTGATGGAAGGGTAGAGCATCCAGGCCCGTCGGGCCCTAGTGCACATGTGTGTGCATGAGTCATGAGCCAAGCGCACAATAGTGGTGATGACCAGGCGATAGTGACGGCTGAACAGCTAGCGGCTGTGATGATGGGCAGGTAGTGGCGACTGGGCATGTGTGGCGTGCGCGAGCTACGCCAGAGCATGGTGGTAGGAGGCCGTGGCCAGCAGTGTAGGGAGCCACGCACGTGGACGTGGCTGCATAGGCACGATGATGGCGACATGACTGGCATGGCAGCGCATGCTGGGTAGGCCAGAGCAGAGGTTCCAGGCCGAGCGAAGGCGGTGACCGTGCCCGAAAGTGGAAGACGTGTCGTGCACACTTTTTAAAGCTGCTACCACGACCAATTCGATGATCCGAAAACCAAACCAACCATTCTATCCTCAAGGGGTACATAGGGCTATCGACCTAAGCCATGACATCTTGCCACTTCTTAAGCCGATCGCTCTACAAAAATTGTTGAACATGGCTTTGTCGACCCATTTATAGACTTACATGAAATGACTAAACCTCGAATGGTTTCACGTCAAATTCCATTTGATGAGGACATGCAACCATCGGATATGACCATTGTTTATAAGGTGAGCTCATTCCTATATTTGCATAGTGATTTCTGGTATAATTCACTTGGTTCCACATGTACATGTCATTATTTGAATGTAGGTACAAATATGTCTCAACGTGCAAGTTCATCAAAGTTGAATTTTAGTTTCATCGGCAGCTCGACAGTGCTTCATTGGAAAGGCCATAACTCAGCTATCCGGAGTGCGATCAAAGTCAATAAGCACTTGATGGAAAGCTTGTTTGATAAGCTTTCAAATAGATCTAGTCTCATCTCAATATCACATTGGCAAGTCTCCAAACCATCAAGATATTCTATCGCTGTTTCTGCCGAGAGATACACTGTCGTCATGGGCTTGTCATTCATCCTTGGGACCCTGACCCAAGTGGGAGCACACCCCAAAGACTTGGAGAACCCACCAAGAAAGCCCTTGGACGTCCTCCTCCTTGGCCACCACCTTAGGAGGCTAGCAAGGACGTCCAAGCCAAGCCGGAGGCCCAGTCCAACTTGAGTTCGAGTCCATCTCGGGTTCTAGGACCAGCGTGTAGTAAAACAGATGTCCAGGTCGCATACGAACTCCGTTTTTGATGATCCACATATGGATGGAAATATAATTTCATAAGGAAACCAATGGAAGTGGTTCCACATCAAAATTCCATCATAATCAATGGGAATCATCGAAAAAAGTTGACATCCAGAATCTGTCACGGCGCTGCGTCGTCGTCTTTTGGGCCGTTGGGCCTTGTAACGTGTTGGGACACCTTTAGGACGTGAAGAGGTATCCTTGGACGTCCCTTAGGCTATATAATCAGTAGCCACCACCTACATTAGGTTTTGAGTTTTGTTTTAGATCAATCTGTCATTGAACAGTCGCTGTTATCGGTTTGCAAGACCCCAACTTCAAGTGCTTAATCATTCATCTACAATTGTCACTTTAATTGAGTTGCTTTTTATCTTGTTCTTGCTTGTGTTCTTCGATTCGCAGCAGAGATTAGCCTTCTTGGTGAGGTCAACCGGATTGTGACACGGTTGATAACCAGAGGAGATATGGTGCTAAGGTTACAGGGTTCGGGTCTTTATGATCTGAAACCGGATCGGTGTATCGCTCTCCGAACAAATCGTTGTTTATCTTGAACCTGACGGAAGATCGGGACCCTCGTCCCCATTAAGTGGTAATCAGAGCTTCAGGTATACCGTCAAGTTCGCATCTTACCCTTAGTTTAGAGTGTTTTTTATTTTATCCCATAGTCCAATGCCATATTTGTTTCCTATCCTATAACCATCCGCGCCATAGCCTTTGCATGATTCAGTTTTAGAGTCCGCTTTGTTGAGTTTGTGTCCTAGGTCAAAGTCTTTTTGCTGGTTTAGATTGTGTTCTTTTCTAGTTTGTGTTGATACCTCCACCCGCCGCTATTCCGTATCACCATCGGTTTGCATCTTGTGTCCACTAAATCCCTGATTCGAGCAGCTTCCTTAAAACAGTCATAACTTTTGCATCCGAACTCGAAACGGGAAAAATTTTATATCTACGGAGAATGCCAGAAAATTTTAGATCTATTTCATCCCAGCATTGCTCAGTTAAAAAAAATTAGATTTGCGAAATTCAATTAGGAAAATTGAGTTTCTAGGCCCACAAATTTTGGTATGCTTTTTAGAGCATAATTCTAATTTTCTATAGGCCACATCTTTTATTCAATTGAGCTCAAATTTTTTGTGATTTATTCTTGTGTGCTCCTTGCTGAGAAAAAAATATCAAAAGCGCAAAAGCAAGAAAAAAAAGATTGGACAAAAAAATAAAAGGAAAAAAATAGTAAAAATGAATAGAAGATATCAAAAAGGCGCACATAAGGAACACTCAATAGCTCTATTGTTTGTGGTACCTTTTGCCTTGTTCATATCCGTTGCTACCTTTAATACTTGTTTCCTTTCATCCTTATTTCCTCTCTTGTTTATCACAACTGGTGATAGGAACACGTATAGGCCAGCAACTAGGACAAGTGCTCTGAACATTTATTCAATATTGTTGTCTGTCACTGACTTGTGTGCCACATATATATATTTGTTTTTTTCGTGCCTCCCAAGCTCCACATATATACTTTAGATCAGTACAGAAAAAAGGTCCTTGCAATCTCGGTACCACTGCCTCACAGGTATCACGAACCAGCCGCCGGTTATACCGCCCACTGCTTGCATTGGTAAGAACTTTATAAGAGCTTGGTAAGACGCTTCCACTTGCTGTCAAAAGTGACACCACTGCAACCACGTAGTCATTTGATAGGGATAATATTTTTGTATTGTCTTTTGTTGTCTTCTAACAATGACAGGTTGTTCGTATCTACCGACTTATGATGGTATAGGTGTTGATGAGTACACGGAGTGGGAAATTGCCATAGATAACATATTTGCTACTCACTTTATGTGTCCAAGGAGGAAGGTAAAAAATACAGCTAGTGTTTTGCGACATTTTGCTTTATCTTGGTGGGAGTCTTTATATCCTTCTAATAAACCTCAAACTTGGAATGATATGAAACTCCTTATGCGAGAAATCTTTGTTAATCCACCTCCTATTTTGACTTCATTTGATGAGGTGCACCATTTAGAGTAAGAGTCTGTTGTTATTCCTCTTGCTATGACTAACCTTCTGTAGGATAATGTATATAAGCGAGAGGATGACATGGAAGAAAATGAGGAGCTCACAACCTCATATGCAAATTCAGAACCATCACTTCACAATGCATCTATTACTCCTGCTGAGAACACAGGTAATGCCCATGGTGCTACACTCACGGAAGGTGAAAATTGTCTTAATGTACTAAATTTTTCCACAAACCATGCTATCATAGAGCAATTGTTAGTGGAACCCTCTCTTGATTTATCTTTGTCCCATAATAATTTGCTTGATGTTCCTTGTGATAAAGATGAATTAGTTGATGATGCTTCAGTTTTCCATGTTTTGGAACCAATTACTTATGCTGAACATAAACGTTTGCTTCCCATTGCTACCGAAAAAAGAAAAGAAATTATTGTATTTTTCAAATACTTTGAGTTATATTGAGTTTGATACTTTATATGCTCTTAGTAGTTTAGAAGAGAAACTTAAATGTGTTGAATTGCCATGGTTGTCTACTTGTACATATCATTTTATTGGAAAATATAATTGTAAAGGAGAGTATATGATGCATCGTGTCTATATTTGTTCAAATATGAAATCTCCTAATATTGCGCAAAAGTATGATCAACCAAAGGATTGCAATTGCTATAATCTTGTCATGTCAAGTTTTCCTAGTTTTGTTTCAAAGAAACATGATAAATTTCAAGAAGGGGAGCAATGTTGGCTACTACCAATAATGTTTCCTTCAGCTAATCCCAAACCGAGGATGGTTTGTTGTCAAGAAGGGGAGGATGATGAGGACATGCCACCATCGGATACGACCATTGTTTATAAGGTGAGCTCATTCCTATATTTGCATAGTGATTTTTGGTATAATTCACTTGGTTCCACATGTATATGTCGTTATTTGAATGTAGGTACAAATGTGTCTCAACGTGTAAGTTCATCAAAGTTGAATTTTAGGTTCATCGGCAGCTCGACAGTGCTTCATTGGAAAGACCATAACTCAGCAATCCGGAGTGCGATCGAAGTCAATAAGCACTTGATGGAAAGCTTGTTTGATAAGCTTTCAAATAGATCTGGTCTCATCTCAATATCACATCGGCAAGGCCTTCAAACCATCAAGATATTCTATCGCTGTTTCTGCCGAGAGATACACTGTCGTCATGGGCTTGTTATTCATCCTTGGGACCCTAGCCCAAGTGGGAGCACACCCCAAGGACTTGGAGAACCCACCAAGAAGGCACTTGGACGTCCTCCTCCTTGGCCACCACCTTAGGAGGCCAGCAAGGACGTCCAAGCCAAGCCGGAGGCCCAGTCCAACTTGAGTTCGAGTCCATCTCAGGCTCCAGGACCAGCGTGTAGTAAAACAGATGTCTAGGTCGCATACGAACTCCGTTTTTGATGATCAACATATGGATGGAAAGATAATTTCATACGGAAACCAATGGAAGTGGTCCCACATCAAAATTCTATCAAAATCAATAGAAATCGTTGAAATAAGTTGACGTCCAGAATCTGTCACGGCGCTGCGTCGTCGTCTTTTGGGCCGTTGGGCCTTGTAACGTGTTGGGACACCTTTAGGACGTGAAGAGGGATCCTTGGACGTCCCTTAGGGTATATAATCAGTAGCCACCACCTACATTAGGTTTTGGGTTTTGTTTTAGATCAATCTATCATTGAACAGTCACCATTATCGGTTTGCAAGACCCCAACTTCGAGTGCTTAATCATTCATCTGCAATTGTCACTTTAATTGAGTTGCTTTTTATCTTGTTCTTGCTTGTGTTCTTCGATTCACAGCAGGGATTAGCCTTCTTGGTGAGGTCAACCGGATTGTGACATGGTTGATAACCAGAGGAGACATGGTGCTAAGGTTGTAGGGTTCGGGTCTTTGTGATCTGAAACCGGATCGGTGTGTCGCTCTCCGAACAAATCGTTGTTTATCTTGAACCTGACGGAAGATCGAGACCCTCGTCCCCATTACCATTTTTGAGCTACTTGATATACTAGATAGCAAACCTTGTCCTCGACCGCACATATTTCATCATCGCCTATGAAGTTCAGGCTACCAAGTATACTACATTCCGCCGATGCGTTCCGTAGCATTTCCGTCCGATAAAAATTCATTTAGAGCCCTAAGTGATAATACGTGATACAAAATATAACATTTGTTTCTTGTTTCAAATGAACGTTTTAGGTTCCGAATATTGATTTACTCTATAACACACACATTTACTCTCAAGTATGATGCTCATGCAGTGTTTTAGCAAAAACTATACAATGTAACACCGAGGGTGTTACAAATCTACCCCCCTAAAACAAAATCTCGACCCGAGATTTCATGTGCCTAGTGTGAGAAGGAGATTGGAAATACATTTCGACACAACAACTAATTATCAGAACCAGAGAGGAGGTGGGGGTAATGCTTCAATAGGTAACTCTCTTGTTCCCATGTGGCCTCATCCTCTAAATGGTTTTGCCATTGCACTTTGTAGAACTTTACCACACTGTTTCTGGTCACTCTTTCTTTTCCGTCTAGGATCTTAACAGGTTGCTCAACATAAGTCAAATATGGTTGGAGGGGAAGCCCTTCAACTTCTACAACTTCATCCAATACCTGCAAACATCTCTTCAATTGCGATACTTGTGTACCGTAGATAAAATCTCAAGAAGCTAGAGACGATAAGCAACGGGCCACATAGCCTCAAAATTTTGTAAGGACCCACGTATCGGGGAGCTAGCTTGCCATGGATACCAAACCGATGTACTCCTCTCATAGGAGATACCTTGAGGTACACATAATCCCCAACTTCAAACTCCAAATGCCTTCTTCACTGGTCTGCATAGGCTTTCTGTCGGCTCTAAGCAGCCTTCAAATGACTCTGGATAAGGATAACTTGCTCTCGAGCCTCCTTGATGAATTCTAGCCCAAAGTATCTATGGTCTCCCACTTCAACCCAATTAAGGGGCATCTAGCATTTCTTCCCATACAGAGCTTCAAATGGTGCCATACAAACGCTCTCTTGGTAGCTATTATTGTAAGAAAATTTAGCTAACTTCAGACATCCATCCCACTTCTCAGGAAAAGAAATGGCACAAGCTCTCAACATGTCTTCGAGCACTTGGTTCACCCTTTCGGTTTGGCCATCAGTCTAGGGGTGATAGGCTAAACTACAGAGGAGACTAGTTCCAAGACACTCCTGGAGTTGATCCTAGAAGTGAGAGACAAAAACTGATCCCCTATCAGAGATTATAGTGAGGGGAACTCTATGTAAAGTCATAATCCGATCCAAGTACAACTCAGCATACTATCTGGTGGAATATTTAGAATTCACTGGGAGGAAATGAGCTGACTTGGTGAGGCGATCCACAATGACCCAAATAGAATCGTAACCCTTGGATGTGCGGGGTAAGCCCACAATAAAATCTATAGAAATATCCTCCCATTTCCAAACAGGAATGGGCAAGGGCTACAGATATCCTGGAGTATGCATATGATCTACCTTAACTCTACCACAAGTGTCACACTCCGGGACATGCCGGGTAATGCCCTGCTTCATGTTGGACCACCAATACAAGTGGTGCAGATCATGATACATCTTGTTGCTGCCAGGATGAATTGACAACTTTGAATGATGGGCTTCATTCAAAATCTTCCTTCTCAGCTCTTCACTGAATGGAACCACCAGCCTATCCTTATATCTTACTACACCCTTCGGCAATCAATTTTCTGATGTGGGGAATTTCTTCGAGGTCTTCCCTTTGCTCCCAAATAATCTGCTCTAGCAATTCTGGGGTCAATGCAATATGAACCAACACCTCTACGTGGTTGAGAGACAAAGGTGTTTCCTCAACCTGGTGTGACTTTCGGCTCAAAGCATTAGCCACTACATTGGCCTTTCCTAGGTGATAATGGACTTCCAAATTATAATCCTTTATCAATTCTGACCACCTCCTTTGCCTCATATTCAGCTCAGACTGAGTGAAAATATACTTGAGGATCTTGTGATCCGTAAAGATATGCACTTTGTTGCCCAATAGTTAGTGCTTCCAAATCTTCAAAGCGTGGACCACAGTAGCCAGCTCTAAGTCATGTGTGGGGTAATTCACCTTGTGCTTTTTTAGTTGGCGCGAAGCATAAGCTATCACATGCCCATCTTGCATAAGCACACACCCCAAACCCATCTTTGAGGCATCACAATATACATCAAAGGGTCTATCAATGTTTGATTGAGCCAACATAGGAGTAGTGGTTAGAAATGTCTTCAGAGCTTGGAAGGCTTCTTCATAGGCTAGGCTATAATCAAACTTAGCTTCTTTTTGGAGCAGCTTGGTCATTGGCTGGGCTATCTTGGAGAAATCTAGAATGAAACGCTGATAGTACCCAGCAAGACCAAGAAACTGACGAATCTAATGCATAGACTTAGGAGACTTCCAATCCAATACATCTTGCACCTTGCTGGGATCTACTGAAACGCCGTCAGGTGTCAACACATGCCCCAAAAACTACACTCGATCTAACCAAAATTCACACTTGCTGAATGTAACACCCTAGGTGTTAGACTTGCATAATTGCACTTGCATTTGCATGAGCATAAGCATTAAGAATTCTTATATGAACTTTTACATATGAAACATGCACTTGAAACATGTGAAACATGACTTGTATATTATGTTTTTCCTATGTGTATGCTTATGATCATGTGTGATTGAGTGCAAGTGATTGATGTTGGTAACTAAAATACATTAGCTACACTTAGGATGTCCATTGGAACAATGTTCATGTTAATGACTTTGCCTAATTATGCTTCTAGGGTTGAGTTTGACTAGGTGCTCTTCTTGAGTGCTTTTGTTTGACTGAACTAGAACGGTGCCATAGAGTGGCATGTCTAAGCAACCTAAAGCAAAGTTGTAGCAAATTATATATGGAACAAACTTTGTTTAGAGGTCAAATCATGAAAATGTGTGGAATAGTCCCAAACATGGCCCACAAGTTAGATTTTGGTGTTGGTTCATCACTTAGACAATTTTCTAAGTCGTAGCTGCATTTATAGTTTGATGAAGCTGACTTTGGCTTGATGTAACTCGTGATTCTTTGAGATTTAGCTGATACTTGCTAAAGCAATGTTGTAGCCCTATCGCAGATCTACAACTTTGCTTCAGGGAGATTTTACTAACTCACCACAGATCTAGAGTTTGGAGGGGATTAAAACACATCGTTAGGCGGTTGATCGTGGGTCTGATGGCCATCTCCGTCAGGCCATGTGGTCGACTGATGTCAGGCCAAGCTCGACAAGTGGTGGCCATACATTGGCGCTGCCCCCTCTTGTCAGGCCGTCGCTGCCACGATGATGCCACACGCCCGCTAGCTCACTTACTTGCTACATCCGCATCTCTCCGCCTCGCTAGTTCGCTTAGAAGCATAGCGCTGCGCCACCGCCATTGCTACCGAGCGTGTCGCCGTCACGTAGCTATTCCACTGGCCAGCCGCCATGCAATTGCTTGCATCCACAGACTCACCTGGCCTTGCTCTACTCTCTTGACCTCTTCGTAGTTCCATTCAAGCCTAGGTGAGGGCCTTTGGCTAATCTCGTCGCCGTCGCCATGCCTGTCACCTCACTGGAGCATGAGCTCACCGTGGCCTGAGCTGACCACCGCTCCTCCATGCCCCCCTTTTCTCTGCATTATGTTCCACGTGCCTCATAGATGCTCTAACCCTATCTAAACTAACTGCTACCGTCTGGACATCTCTGACGTGTGAGCTTTGCCGGAGTAAGCTCCGCCGCCGCACGTGCATTTCCGCAGCGAGGCCTCCCGAGCTCAAGACCTAACCCTAGGTTAGCATGAATAGACTAGCCTAAGCACCGTGGTGCCGTAGCACCTTTCGTCTGGACCCGTCGTGACTGGAGACGACCGGCACACCGACGTGTCACGCTGCCGTGCCACCATGGCTGGCGACGAGCCACCTCCAGATCACCTTAGTGCTAACTACCTACACGTATAGATGCGGGAGAGGATGTAGATCACCATGGTGGGGTCGGTGTCGCCGAAGGTTGTGCCGTCGATGAACTACCATCGTTCGACCGCCGTCCCCTGCTCTAGTGTGACTGACCAGTGGGGTCCACTGATGTGTGGGTCCCGAATGTCACTGACTGTGAAGTGAAAAGATAGTTCTTTTATTTCCTGATTTGTATGCTAACTTTGGAAAAATATATCTAGGGCTAGGAGCATCCTATTTGTGTAAACCAAATTTTGTTGGGTTCCACATAAAGTGTAGTATTTGATAAAAATATGTGTCATACTATTTCCTGTATTTTCTAAGGGAATTAAATAGAGTTTGACAAATGCTTTTAAATGGTTTCAATTTTGTTAAATCTATAACTTGAGCTAGGAAAGTGCTAAAAATGTGATTCTAAGTTTGTTAGTCTTGTATTGTTATGTACTACATGGAAAAAATATTGGTTGCACTGTGATCTTGCTGGAAATAGGAGTTTGCTATTTATCTTAAATAAATGCTAGATTCCTATGCTGTTTTTCATGGTAAAAATATGTATCCTTTGAGCATGAAACTTTGTATAGTATTATTATGGTTTAATGAACCCAAGAAAAATATGAAATCTATTGCTTGACACTTTTCACTAGGGTTTTCTATTTATGCTATTTTAAGCCCTACGGGCTTGTCATTTTTGTGTAGGATATCATATTTGTTCAAATGATGTGAAATTTATACAGTAGCCTATTGGGGACATGTATAAGCTACTATAATTTTTGTGGAATTTTCTATGCACTTTGGATATGTGTTTATTATTTAACCTGATTATCTAAATAAATTAATAAAGGCATGAAAATAATTTATTTAGGAATGGCCACTATGTTTTCTAGTGTTCATTTCATGTATGTTAACTGTTGGTAGCATTGGTAGTGCTCATAGTGCTATTCTTGTATGTAATGAAATATTATTTTCACTATAATTCACTTATAGTGACTTTCTGGACAGATTTTAGAGTTAAGCAAATTAACTGGTGAATTTGATGTTTGCTTTGAATCTTGTCAATAACAAAGTTGTATGGAACTTGTTTATCTAGCTTGTGTCAAAAGTTCAGGGAATTTGGACTAGTAGTTTGAGAGTTATATCAGTTGGAAGACAGCACTCCCAACTGCCTGCTCTCTGGAATCCACAGACAATTTTGTAAAATCAGTCTGTTTGACCTAGTTTGAGTTTGAATTAGACTTTGGTGATTAAACAAAAGTTGTAGACAATTTTATAAGCTTTCTAGATTGTTCAGTTGCATGTCTTTTGGATTAGTACAACTCTAGTTATAGATCAAACTAGTAGCTGCTGTTTGCAGCCTAAAAACCGTTGAGTGCAGTGAATGACTTGTTTGCTTTATATGAGTTGATGTGATGATTTAGATGCTAGGATAATTAAGATAAATTGTTAGTTGCAGGTGCTAGACCTCTTACTGAAGATGAACATCTTTATCTTAGGTTGTTAGAGCTTGGTGAGTGTGTAGTTCTTGTTTTCTAAAAGAGATATGCACCTACTCAGTAAAATAGATGTTAATCTTGCATCATCGTGTCTATCATGCGTCCATCTATACATGGCTGTACATTTCATCATCACCTTCCATCTCTTGTGCATGCATGACTCTTATGCTATTCATATGCATGCAATAGGTGTTCCAGAGGGAGTCACGCTTCTAGAATTCGAGCAAGGACTTCCGGAGGAGCAGCAACAAGCTTAGGAGATGGAGGTGTAGGTCCTAGAAGAAGGAGCCAATGAAGAGGAAGTCCTTGAGTGTCCCGATCACCAACCTTTATCTTTTCTAAAAGGCAAGCCCCGGAGCATTCTAAGTCTCCTATGTTTTGAAAATGGTTACTTTGAGTATCTTTATTTGTTGATGCATTAAGTGATAGGAATTGGATGTAAACACTTGCTGCATATATATCTATTCCTTGTCCATTAAACGTACCCTAAATTCTATTTAGGTCCAGGAGCAAATCAAAGCTTAGTCATGCTTAAACTGGTAAAGCCAGGTGATTTCCTATCACCTGCAACCTAGGATAATGTCTGGTCATGGTTGGCTATATTTGCTATCATGGAAAATAACCATGTGTTAATAATGAATTGAGACCGGGCGGGATGTCGATAGAGAAGCAACAAGGCAAGGAGGTCTTGGGTGTGTATCTATCCCCGTCTGAGTCATTTAAGAACCGATTCGATGTACTTCCTCATGTCATGTTGAATGCATGCCTATCACTTAGTTGGTTGGATAACTCGTTCCAACCGCGAAGCCGAGCAGCTCAACTCAGGTTGGAGGGCCGGGAAGTGAAAGTGTGCATTTTGGAGGCAGTAAGGATGTGCTTGGGGACATTGGCGTGAGTCCAAGGGGTCAGGTGCTTAAAATTCCTGCACTTCCTGGCAGAGTGTCGCCCTTGAGAATGCGGCGCTGCTCGGAACCACGATTCCTGAGTTGTACCAAAGGTGATCTAAGGCTACCGTGGCTAGTAGACCTGAGTTTGTGTTAGGAATACCCCTCTAGCTGGATAGGAATCAATTCAAATCGCCATCTCTCCTAGATAGTGAGAACTTGACTGAGGAGCGGCAACGTAGAAACACTTAATTGAACTTGATGGCTATAATGATGATGATGATGTTACAACATTGTACCGGATATGGTTACTAATGTTTGGAGTTAATCAATTGCTTGCTCTAGTATAGGTGCTAATCTAGATGACAGGTTAATATTGATAACTTGCTGCTTACTTAATAAATTAAGTTATGTCCTAGTATCATTAAAGCTTTTATGCAAAATGGTTGTCAAGCAAGATCCACCGATAAAGCCTTGCATACTCCTTGGCATCATTTATTTTTGGTTTATAATGGGTAAGTCTAGCTGAGTACATTCTCATACTTAGGGTTTATTCCCTCTTGTTGCAGATGACGTGCTCTATAACGGCTACTGCAAGTATTGTCTCCACCCTACGGGGGATGAAGACTAGATCATGGGCATGATCATCTATGTTATCTTATCATGTTCCTTTTGCTGGATATGACTAGGGAACTGGCTTGTATTTGAACTAAGTGTGTGTGATGGTCTCAAACTGCTTTGCTTCCGCTATTTGTGAACTCGTTTTGTAATAACTATGTGAACTCCGATGTATGAGGTACTTGTGAACTACTTGTGAAATTGATGTAACATGTGGCTTGTTATGTTGAATTACTATGATCTTGGTTGTATGCAAGTTGGTTTGAAATCCTTCGTGGTTTCAGTTGACTACCGGGTTTATATGGGTTTAAGTATGACGGTTTGATCACTCCGGTGATTGCTTTTCGTACTTGTGCTCTTATAAATTGGTCAGTTCTGTTATAGCTGGCATCGGAGCTAGATTCAACATTAAACATGTCATATGTGTATTTAAAACAAAGGTTTTGTTTGCAAAAATCAGTTTTGACAACTTATAGCTACTTATATATAGGTGTGTTCAAATCTAAAATTTTACTTAAGTGTGCCAGTGGTCATATCCTCTATGCCCAAATAAGGACTTTTAGGTGGCTTATTTAAGTAATGACTTTGGGGGTAATTGCTTGCATTTTATTTTGTCGTCCATACGGCGTGCTATTGTATGGATACCATCCGCTTGGGTGGTAATGTATGGATCAATTGCCTCTACACCTAGGTAAGTGTGAGTTGTGAGAGCATGACCGTCCAACTATCGGTCTAGGAGAGAGTTAGTTGTGGTTACTGGAATATTTACATGTTGCACACATGCACATATGAAGATACTTAATTGTGGGTATATCTGTCGGTTAGCCTTGGATACCAAAGTATATATATCCGGGGATGTATATGTGGAGAGTATCTTAGTTTATTGCTTTCATTGTGTGCTTATTTCTTTTTTGTTGGGATGGGCTGCAATGAATTGGTCTGCAGGTACACTAACAACGTAACGTGTAGCTCGGCTAGATACGTATATGAGATAACGTATGTATGCCACCATGTATGTCGCTAGAATTTTAATTTTTCCTAAGATTCATTAGGATGTACAGAACGTGCATGCATCATGTTCACTCATGCCATTATATTTTTGCATCACTCCCTCCCTTATCTTTGATTATTCTGTTATATATTTCTCATCCTATAAGATAATCCTCTTGCACCCAAATGGCTATGTTGCTACAGATGGCCGCATCAGCACAACCGCCCAGGAGCAACACATTCGTGCACGTGTTTGGCACTCCAACCCTGTTGTGGAGGGTGCTACATTCAGTGGGATATGTGGAGCCGCCTCATTATTCTTGGAAGCAAGGGGGGCTGAATGAGGGTTGCTGTGGTATTACGTTGAGGTGGTTGTCTCGCCTCACGCAAATAGACCCTAGTGGCTTGGTTGGAGCATCGAAGATGATGGACAAACCCCTTAGGAAGGGGCACAGGGGCAGCTTTGGAAGTGCTAGTTGATATTTGTTAGGAGTTTGGTGACAAGTTGATCAATGGACCAGTTGAGTCCATTCCTTGAGTAGCCCTATCTGAGGCAGTGTGGCTGAATTTTGAGGATGATCCCTTAGTAATGACTGAGGAAGAATGGGCACAAAGCTCAGGGCCAGCCATGAGTGCTATGATGGTTGTTCTAAAGATGTTCTAGGATCGCCAGGGTACTTATGTTAGTGCCTTGACAGCCCTTCGGCAGGCACTGAATGAACAGCGCAAATGGAAGAAGCATGCGTGCAAGTATGGTAATGAGCTTATGATAGCTCAAAATGATATTGGTGGTCTTATGAGTACTTTGGAAAACCATAGGCAGTAGTTTGTATGTGCTGTTAGGGAAAGGGATGCTAACCATGATCAGATCATGCAATTGACTCATGAGCGAGACGACGCAATCCATCTGGCACAAACTAGGAACAATGCTAGGATCATGACAGCAATTCGAGCTAAAGTTAGAGAGAATGAACTCCTCTGCCAAATTGAAGAACTGTAGATTAATGTTCACCGTCTCAACAATCAGATCAATTTGATTCCTCATCCTATTCTAGTGTACCCTGTGGTGGGAGGACCGTAGGTGATCTTCGCTGATGATGATGGCATGGACTTAGATGCCAATGTCATCGCAGTACCTGAAGCCGATGAAGATGAAGAAGAGGAGGAACTCGATCCTATCGAGGATGAAGATGGTGAAGGAGTGATCGATGCTGACACTGATGAAGATGTGTAGTTTAGCTGTAGCACTAAGCTAGATGCACTAGTGCTTATCTTTTGCTTTCTTCTGGAAGAATATGTAACTTAATTTCAGTTAGAGACTTGGATGTAATCTCTGGAACTTGCATGTTGGATCCATGTGGATGTGAGCTTTAAATAAAAGTCCAGCTTTGACATTGGCAAAATGTGGCAAGGTATGCTCTAGAGTTTGTTGATTCAGAAGCAAAGAAGAATTAGGCAAAGACTGGGTTCAAGAAGGCATTTACTGTTCCTCTTCCAAAGGGCACCACAGGACCAGGGAATTCTTTTGTTCCACTAGCTAACAAGTCCTGCTGGAATTGTGGTAGGACAAGTCATTGGTCCAAGCATTGTCCTTATCCTAGGAAGGATAATCAAAAGCAGGGGAATTCTAGTGCTCATCAAGGTCACATTAACTACACCAACATGATTGAGATACCCTCAGGAGAGGTGGTTACTGCGGGTAAGTTTCTTGTGAATCAACATCCAACAGTTTTATTATTTGATTCTGGTGCTTCGCATTCATTTATGAGTCCAGCTTTTGCATTAAAATACAATCATAAGGTAATTACACTATCCATGGGTAGTTATTGCATTAGTGCATCTAGAAGTAATATTTATACCAATCAAATAGTACTGGCTATGAGTATCAAAATAGAGGGACGAGTATATATGGCCGATCTGGTAGTTTTGCTAGGATTAGATATAGATGTAATATTGGGGATGAAGTGGATGAGCAATCATGGAGTGCTCATCGATACTTCCACTAGGGTCGTTATGTTGAGGGATCCTATCAGCAATGAGGCTTTCCTAGTGCCACTTCCTAGAGAGCTAGACCTCCACAACACTGCTAATGCTATCGAGACCCTAGGAATCAAGGATGTCCCAGTAGTTTGTGAGTTTCCAGATGTATTTCCTGATGATTTACCTGGTCTACTGTCGGATCATGATATAGAATTCAAGATCGAGTTAGTGCTGGGCACTGCACCTATTTCTAGAAGGTCTTGTAGGATGCCACCCAATGAGTTAGCAGAGCTTAAAGTTCAGTTACAAGATCTGTTAGAGAAAGGTCTTATTCGACCTAGTGCTTCTCCCTAGAGTTGTCCTGCTATATTTGTGAAGAAGAAGGACAAGTCATTGTGCATGTGTGTGGATTATTGTCCACTCAATGCTGTGACAATCAAGAACAAGTACCCATTGCCCTGCATTGATATTTTGTTTGATTAGTTGTCTAAGGCAAAGTTATTCTCCAAAATTGATTTGAGATATAGTTATCATCAGATAAAAATTAGACCAGAGGATGTGCCTAAGACCTCTTTCTCCACTAGATATGGGTTGTATGAGTATCTTGTTATGTCTTTCGGTCTGACCAACGCTCCTGCATACTTTGTCTATCTGATGAATTCAGTATTCATGGAGGAATTAGACAAATTTGTAGTTGTCTTCATTGATGACATCTTGATCTTTTCCACGAATGCTGAAGAACATGCTGAGCATCTAAGAGCTGTTTTATCTAGGCTACGAGAACATAAGCTTTATGCCAAGTTCAGTAAATATGAGTTTTGGCTAAAGAAAGTACCTTTCTTGGGTCATGTGTTGTCTGATGAAGGAATTTCGGTTGATCCGTCTAAGGTGCAAGAAGTCATGGATTGGAAAGCACCAACTTTAGTGCATGAGGTTAGAAGTTTCCTTGGTTTGGCTAGCTATTATCATCGCTTCATCCTAGATTTCTCTAAGATAGCCAAGCCCATGACCATGTTGCTTCAAAAAGATGTGAAGTTTGTTTGGACGCCGGAGTGTGAGACAGCTTTTTGCACTTTGCGGACCTTGTTGACCTTAGCTCCTGTTTTGGCACAACCTGATATCGAGAAACCTTTTGATGTGTTTTGTGATGCATTAGGTATCGATTTAGGATGTGTCCTTATGTAGGAAGGCCAGGTCATTGCTTATGCCTTGCGTTAGCTAAGGAAGCATGAAGCCAATTATCCAACTCATGATCTTGAGTTAGCTATTGTTGTTCATGCTTTGAAGATTTGGAGACATTACCTGCTCGGTAATGTGTGTCATATCTATACCAATCATAAAAGTCTCAAGTATATCTTCACTCAACCAGAATTAAACATGAGACATAGAAGATGGATAGAGTTGATCAAACATTATAACTTAGAAGTCCATTATCATCCAAGTAAAGCAAATATTGTTGCCAACGCTTTGAGTAGAAAATCTCATTGCAATTCTCTCTTGGAAGCAGATTATCATTTAGCACATCTGTTACATCCTGCTATGTTGCACAATATTACTCTTAGTTGCTCTCTAGAAAGTAAAATCATCGAGCTTTAGAAATCTGATGTGGGTGTGTTCCACATCAAAAGGAAGATGAAGGAACAAGAAACAAAACACTTTTGTGTAGATGAGAAGGGTGTCCTATGGTTTGAGGACAAACTTGTAGTATCGAAGGACAAAGAGCTTAGAAACCAAATCTTAGAAGAAGCTCACTCATCCAAGTTATCTATCCACCCGAGAAGTAGCAAACTGTATCAAGATTTGAAATCTCGCTTTTGGTGGACCAAGATGAAGAAAGAAATTGCAGCTTATGTTGCAAGGTGTGACAATTGTTGTAGAGTCAAAGCAATTCACTTGAAGCCTGCTGGACTTCTTCAACCATTGTCTATACCAGGATGGAAATGGGAAGAGATTAGTTTAGATTTCATTGTTGGACTTCTCCCTACCCAAAAGAATTTTAATTCTATATGGGTAATAGTGGATCATTTAACGAAGTCTGCTCATTTCATACCAGTTAAAACTGATTATCGATCAAGTGACTATGCTGAGTTATATTTTAATCAGATAGTATGTCTCCATGGTGTTCCTAGAACCATTGTATCTGACAAAGGACCTCAGTTCATCGCTCATTTTTGGGAACATTTGCACAAGATGTTAGGCACCAACTTAGTTAGAGGTTGTGCTTATCATCCACAAACCTCCGAATAGACGGAGCGGGTGAATCAAATATTGGAAGACATGTTAAGGGCTTGTGTCATATCATCCAAAGGTTCATGGGATAAGTGGTTACCCTTGGCTAAATTTTTCTATAATAATAGTTATCAAGAAAGTATCAAGATGGCTCTGTTCGAAGTGTTGTATGGCCGTAAGTGTAGAACTCCTTTAAACTGGGTTGAATCTAGAGAAAGGAGATATTATGGCATTGATTTCGTTGAAGAGACTGAACAACAAGTCCGTACTATCCAAAAACATATGGAAGTTGCTCAAGCTAGGTAGAAGAGCTATGTAGATAAAAGAAGAAAGCCCATTGAGTTTGAAGTGGGTGATCACGTTTATCTGAAAGTATCACCGATGAAAGGTGTGCAACGATTTAGAGTAAAGAGGAAGCTTGCACCTAGGTATGTAGGCCCATATTCGATCATAGAGAAGAGTGGGAATGTAGCCTACAAGATAGAGTTACCTTACGAGATGAGAGCTATCTTCAATGTTTTTCATGTCTCTCAATTGAAGAAATGTCTCCGCGTTCCTGAAGAAAGAGTTTCACTTAGAAATATCAAGTTGAAATTAGATCTATCCTATGAAGAAAGGCTAGTGTGGGTTATTAATACAAGAGAGAGAGTAACCCAGAACCATGTGGTCAAGTTTTATAAGGTTATGTGGAGTAATCAGGGTAGTGAGAGCGATGCAACGTGGGAATGGGAAGATTATCTAAAGGATGTATACCCTACCTTTTATTCAAAATGGTACGCTTTTCAAATCTTGAGGTGAGATTTTTATAAGGGGGGAGGGCTATAACACCCTAGGTGTTAGGCTTGCATAATTGCACTTGCATTTGTATGAGCATAAGCTTTAACCATTCTTATATGAACTTTTACATATGAAACATGCACTTGAAACATGTGAAACATGACTTGTATATTATGTTTTTCCTATGTGTATGCTTATGATCATGTGTGATTGAGTGCAAGTGATTGATGTTGGTAACTAAAATATCTTAGCTACACTTAGGATGTCTATTGGAACAATGTTCAGGTTAATGACTTTGCCTAATTATGCTTCTTGGGTTTAGTTTGACTAGGTGCTCTTCTTGAGTGCTTTTGTTTGACTGAACTGGAATGGTGCCATAGAGTCTTTGCATGTCTAAGAAACCTAAAGCAAAGTTGTAGCAAATTATATATTGAACAAACTTTGTTTAGAGGTCAAGTCATGAAAATGTCTGGAATAATCCCAAACATGGCCCACAATTCAGATTTGGGTGCTGGTTCAGCACTTAGAAAAATTTCTAAGTCGTAGCTGCATTTACAGTTTGATGAAGCTGACTTTGGCTTGATGTAACTCATGATTCATTGAGATTTAGCTAATACTTGCTAAAGCAATGTTGTAGCCCTATCGTAGATCTACAACTTTGCTTTAGGGAGATTTTACTAACTCGCCAAAGATTAGGAGTTTGGAGGGGATTGAAACATGTCGTTAGGCGGTTAATCACGGGCCTGATGGCCATCTCTGTCAGGCCATGAGGCCGACCGACATGTGGCCGAGCTCGACAAGTGGTGGCTGTACATCGGCACTACCCCCGCTCATCAGCCGTCGCTGCCACGATGACACCACGCACCCGTTGGCTCGCTTACTTGCTTCATCCATGTCTCCTTGCCTCGCCAGTTCGCTTAGAAGCACAGCGCTGCGCCACCGCTGTTGCTGCAGAGCGTGTCACCATTGCATAGCTCCTCTGCTAGCCAGCCACTGCATAATTGCTTGCACCCAGAGACTCACCTGGCCCTGCTCTACTCCCTTGACCTCTTCACGGTTCCATTTGAGCCTAGGTGAGGGCTTTTGGCTAATCTCGTCACCGTCGCCATGCCTGTCACCTTGCCAGAGCATGAGCTAACCACTGCTCCTCCATGCCCCCTTTCCTCTGCATTATGTTCCACGTGCCTCATAGATGCTCTAACCCTATCTAAACTAACCACTACCATCTAGACATCTCCGGCGTGTGAGCTTCGCCGGAGTAAGCTCCGCTGCCACGCGGGCATTTCCATGGCCATGCCTCCCGATCTCATCACCTAACCCTAGGTTAGCATGAATAGGCTAGCCTGAGCACCATAGTGCCGTAGCACCTTTCACCTGGACCCGCCATGGCCAGAGACGGCCAGCACATCGATGTGTCACGCCGTCGTGCCACCATGGCCAGCGATGAGCCACCTCCAGTTCACCTTAGTGCTAACTACCTACACGTATAGATGTGGGAGAGGATGTAGATCACAACGGTGGGGTCGGTGTCGCCCGAGGTTGCGCCATCTGCAAACTACCGTCATTTGACCGCTGTCCCCTGCTCTGGTGTGATTGACCAGTGGGGTCCACTGATGTGTGGGTCCCGAATGTCAGTGACTGTGAAGTGAAAAGAAAGTTCATTTATTTCCTGATTTTTATGCTATCTTTGGAAAAATATATCTAGGGCTAGGAGCATCCTATTTGTGCGAACCAAATTTGTTGGGTTCCACATAAAGTGTAGTATTTCATAAAAATTTGTATCACACTATTTCCTATATTTTTCTAAGGGAATTAAATAGAGTTTGACAAATGCTTTTAAATGGTTTCAATTTTGTTAAATCTATAGCTTGAGCTAGGAAAGTGCTAAAAATGTGATTCCAAGTTTGTTAGTCTTGTATTGTTATGTACTGCATGGGAAAAATATTGGTTGCACTGTGATCTTGCTGGAAATAGGAGTTTGCTATTTATCTTAAATAAATGCTAGATTCCTATGCTATTTTTCATGGTAAAAATATGTATCATTTGAGCATGAAACTTTGTATAGTATTATAATGGTTTAATGAACCCAAGAAAAATATGAAATCTGTTGCTTGACACTTTTCACTAGGGTTTCCTATTTTTGCTATTTTAATCCCTATGGGCTTGTCATTTTTGTGTAGGATGTTATATTTGTTCAAATGATGTAAAATTTATACATTAGTCTATTTGGGACATGTATAAGCTACTATAATGTTTGTGGAATTTTTTGTACACTTTGAATATGTGTTTATTATTTAACCTAATTATCTAAATAAATTAATAAAGGCATGAAACTAATTTATTTAGGAATGGCCACTATGTTTTCTAGTGTTCATTTGATGTATGTTAACTGATGGTCGCATTGGTAGTGCTCATAGTGCTATTCTTGTATGTAATAAAATATTATTTTCACTATATTTCACTTATAGTGACTTTCTGGATAGATTTTAGAGTTAAGCAAATTAACTGGTGAATTTGATGTTTGCTTTGAATCTTGTTAATAAAAAAGGTGTAGGAAACTTGTTTATCTAGCTTGTGTCAAAATTTCAGGGCATTTGGCCTAGTAGTTTGGGAGTTATATCAGTTGGAAGACATCACTCCCAATTGCCTGCTCTCTGGAATCCACAGACAGTTTTGTAAGATAAATCTGTTTGACCTAGTTTGAGTTTGAATTAGACTTTGGTAATTAAACAAAAGTTGTAGACAATTTTATAAGCTTACTAGATTGTCTTGTTTCATGTCTTTTCATTTAGTAAAACTCCAGTTATGGATCAAACTTGTAGCTGCTATTTGTAGCCTAAAAACTATTGAGTGCAATGAATGACTTGTTTGCTTTATATGAGTTGATGTGATGATTTAGATGCTAGGCTAATTAAGATAAATTGTTAGTTGCAGGTGCTAGACCTCTTACTGAAGATGAACAACTTTATCTTAGGTTGTTAGAGCTTGGTGCGTATGTAGTTCTTGTTTTCTAAAAGAGATATGCACCTACTCAGTAAAATAGATGTTAATCTTGCATCATCGTGTCTTTCATACGTCCATCTATACATGGCTGTACATTTCATCATCACCTTCCATCTCTTGTGCATGCATGACTCTTATGCTATGCATATGCATGCAATAGGTGTTCTGGAGGGAGTCATGCTTCTAGAATTCGAGCAAGGACTTCCAGAGGAGCAGCAGCAAGCTCAGGAGACAGAGGTTCAGGCCTCAGAAGAAGGAGCCAACGAAGAAGTCCTTGAGTGTCCCGATCACCAACCTTCATCTTTTCTAAAAGGCAAGCCCTGAAGCATTCTAAGTCTCCTATGTTTTGAAAATGATTACTTTGAGTATCTTTATTTGTTGATGCATTAAGTGATAGGAATTGGATGCAAACACTTGCTGCATATATATCTATTCCTTGTCCATTAAACGTACCCTAAATCCTATTTAGGTCCAGGAGCGAATCAAAGCTTAGCCATGCTTAAACTGGTAAAGCCAGGTGATTTCCTGTCACCTGCAACCTAGGATGATGTCTGGTCATGGTTGACTATATTTGCTATCATGGAAAATAACCATGTGTTAATAATGAATTGAGACTAGGCGGGATGTCGATAGAGAAGCAACAAGGCAAGGAGGTCTTGGGTGTGTATCTATCCCCATCTGAGTCATTTAAGGATTGATTCGCTGTACGTCCTCATGTCATGTTGAATGCATGCCTATCACTTAGTTGGTTAGATAACTCATTCTGGCCGTGAAGCTGAGTAGCTCAACTCAGGCCAGAGGGCCGGGAAGTAAAAGTGCGCATTCTAGAGGCACTAGGACGGATGGACCCTTTTTCCATCAACTCTTCCAGCTGCTTCTTCATCTTAGCCAATTCCCCTAGAGCCATGCGGTACGACCATCTAGAGATAGGGACAGTACCAGGCTCTAGCTCAATGGAGAATTCTACCTCTCTGTCTGGTGGCAACCCAGGAAGATCTTTGGGAAAAACATCTGGAAACTCACATACCATAGGGATGGGGGTGAGATTAGGAGAGGCTTTAGCATGGGCTGCAACAGGTAAGACTGGATCTGAGGGTACCAGAAGAGACATCCTATCCTCAGAAGAAGGAAGTCATAACTCGACACTTCTTTGCTTTAAATCCAAGACTACCCCATACACCCGCAACCAGTTCATTCTAAGAATAGCATCAATGCCTTGACCAGGCATTACCATGAACTATAGGTGGTAAGTGTGTGTGGCTAATACCAAGCTTATTGTGTCCGTTCGGGTATTGATGAACTTTTGTGAACCTATAGTACGGATTCTATAGGCATAAGGTATAGCCATAAGTGGTAAGTTGTGCCGATCTACAAATCCCATGCTCATAAATGAATGTGATGCACCAGAATCGAACAACACATAAGCTGGATGAGAATCGATGGTAAACATACCAGCCATCACTAGTTCCTGCTGTAATATCTGCTCCACATCTGTGAAATGCACCTGTCCAGATCTACTGTGCACTTTCTTTTTTATCACGGTCCTCTTGACTAGCCTAGAGTTCACCGATGGTTGAGCAGACTGAGTTGGCTGGTTCTAGGGACATGCTCGAGCATAGTAGCCATCTTTGCCACATTTGAAGCAAGTTCCCGGCTTGTTGAAAGGGTCGAGATGGTGACTAGAGGGGGGGGGGTGAATAGTCCTTTTTAAATCTTAATCACGTTGGCTAACCGAAACAAGCACGAAATTAAAACTATTGGTCTAGCCAAGACTACACCCCTCTATCTATGTTCACTAGTACCTTGCAAAGATACTAATCAAGCAACAAAGGTGCCAGGCTAGCTAGAGCTCTCCTAACCAATTCTAGAAGCAAGGTCACACAAACCTATGCCACTAATACTTTAAGCAACAAGGGAGCTCCTACACATGCTAGTAAGCAAAAGCACAAAGCCAACTAAGCTCACTAGCAATGCTCAATAACAAGGCAACCAATGCCAAATTAGAGAGTGCAATTACTTAGCTACACAAACTAAGCAATGTGACTAACAAGGTTACGCAAACCAAATTAGCCATGCAAGGGAGCTACTTCTAGGGTACACAAGCAAGAAGATAACTAGTAAGCTACACAAGCTAACTAATTACAAGAGCAACTACACAAGCTTAATATGTATAAAAGTAATTACAAGCTTGTGTAATGGGGATGCAAACCAACGGGAAGAACAAGGTTGACACAATGATTTTTCTCCTGAGGTTCATGTGTTTGCCAACATGCTAGTCCTCGTTGTGTCGACCGCTCACTTGGTGGTTCGGTGGCTAATTGGCATCACCTGCCAAGCCCGCACGTCGGGTGCCGCAAGAACCTACCCCTTGAGTGAGGGTAGCTCAATGACACGCTTTACTAAAGTTGCTCTTCGCGGCTCCCGCGGGGTGAGCACAAGTACCCCTCACAAGCACTTCTCCGGAGCACCGCACAAGCTTCTTGCGGGCTTCAACAGAGACCACCACCAAGCCATCTAGGAGGTGGCAACCTCCAAGAGTAACAAGCACCACTGGCTTGCAACTCGATCACCTAGTGCCACTCGATGCAACCTCACGATGCAATCGCACTAGAATCACTCTCTCACACAATCGGATGATCACTATCAAGTATGTGTGAGATGGAGGGCTCCTAAGCACTCTCAAGCATGGACACAAAGTCCCCTAAGGTGCTCCACTCCAGCCATGGCTAAAGGCCACTTCTATTTATTGCCCTAAGGGCTAAACTAGCCGTTACCCCTTCACTAGGCAACTGTCGGGTCGACTGGACGCTCCGGTCGTGTTGACCGGACGCTGGACCTCAGCGTCCGGTCGCTCGATGACAGCCACATGTCACCTACGTTCAATGGCATTCTTCCAATCTCAATGGTCATCTTCTAACTAGACGCACCAGCTTCAACTGACTGGACGCTGGACCCTCAGCATTCGGTTGTTTACAGTAAGGCACCCGAGGCGTATTTCTTCGACCGGACGCGTCCGGTCCACCTTGACCAGACATAGACCGGCGTCCGGTGCAATACCCTAGGTACTATCCTGACTGACCAGTTTGATCGGATGCAAGAAGCCAGCGTCCGGTGCTTTCTGACCCAGTGTTCGGTCAGTTGACCGACGCCAGTATCTTCGTGACCAACTCGTTTTCACTTCTAACTTCTTGACCCTTGCTCCAATGTGCCAACCACCAAGTGTATCACCTTATGCACATGTGTTAGCATATTTTCACAAACATTTTCAAGGGTGTTAGCCACTCAACTTGCCACGCCACTCGATCCTAGCGATGATGCAAAGTTAGATCACTCGAGTGGCACTAGATGACTGATATGCAAACAAGTTTTCTCCTCTTGATAGTACGGCCATCTATCCTAAACCCGGTCATAAACTTCTCTACACACCTATGACCAGTGAAATGAAATGCCCTAGGTTATACCTTTGCCTTGTGCATTCCATTCCATCTCCTCCAACGTCGATGCAACACATGCACTAACACGATCAACAATGATATGATCCACTTCATATCATCATGTGATCATATTAGTTCATCGATCTTGACTTTACTTGCTCTTCACCGTTGCCATCATCCATCGACGCCAAGTCTTGCTCAAGCTTCACCACCACGCGGTCCATCACTCCAAAGCCTTTGACTTGCCCTTCACGCTTGCAACCGGTCCATCAAGCCAAGTCTTGTCTTGATCTTCTCCACCTTGATCACATGACTCAATGTCATGTCTCATGTGCATTTTAGCTCCTTCATCATCACATGTGTGAGCTTTACAACATCTCCAAGCCATTTTCACCTTCATGGCATATGTTGCTCACACACATGTACCTATGGACTAATCACCTGTGTATCTCACATAAACACAATTAGTCCACCTATGTTGTCACTCAATTACCAAAACCAAACAAGGACCTTTCACTTGTTTCCAAACCCTTGGTGAGGTGGGACCTATTGTCCCTAAGGCTATTGGGGCTGCACCTGCTGCGTGGGAGCATGGTACTATGTGGAAGAAGTCTATGAAGTTTGCTAGGGCTGCCGAAATGAAGGCCCACCTGATGATTGATAGGGCCCCCGCCGAACAACCTGTACCTTCTAAGTATGAGGGTGGCTAGAAGACCCTGTAGCCACCTACTTCCTCTTCCACTCTACCTAAGAATCCTGCTGCAAGCCCTCCATGGCGATGGCAGTGTTCATCATTGCCCCAAAAGTCTGATAGTTTGCAGTGTACAGCTTCTCCTAAAGGATATAAGCGAGGCCGCAAAAGAAATGGTCCTTCTTCTTCTTGTCAGTGTCCACATAAATGCCAGCATACTGGGACAAGTGATTGAACTTATTCACATAGTCCATCACTGTCATACTCCCTGATGCAGCTCTAGGAACTCGGTCAGCTTCTAGTTGATGACACCAGTAGGAATATAGAACTCTCTGAATGCTGTGGTGAACTCCTGCCAGGTTGCCGGATGATCTAGCTGCTGCATGGCATGGAAGGTATCCCACCATGCACTTGTGGACCCCAATAGTTGCTAAGATGCAAAGCGCACTTTTTGCTCATCGGCCACATTGACCAATAGAAACTTCTGCTCCAAAATGCAAAGCCAATGCTCCGCATCTAGAGGCTCATCTATCAGTGTGAAAGTGGGCGAGTGGGTCTTGAGGAAGTCCTGGTAAGAGGAGGGTCCCTCAGGACGGCAGACACCACCCCCATTCCCACCATTGCCCCTGTGGCCTCTGCGGGCGAAGCCAGTGACAGCTTATGCCATTATCTCCATGGCATGGGCTGACTCTTGGCGAGCAGCCAACAGCTCCGCTATCATCTCTACATGAGTCATCGGAGGCGACGGTGGTGGAGGAGGACCCAGAAGTGGAGCCCCATGGCTCTCCCCGTTGTGCTCATGGGCCTAGCCACTCTCGCCATGGCTCCCGCATCCAGACCTTAGATTCAACTGTAAGAGATAGGAACCATCCATTTAGAACAACCTTCTCGATCAGAAGCTAGGAATTAGAGAAATGACAACACATTTAATTAAAGCATTCTTTTAATTAAGCCTATCACTTTACTAATCCAATTATACGTGTAGGGGGGAATTTTAGTTTAAGCAAAATGCTATTATCATGATGCATGTATCGTCCTATACGTTCACTCAAGCCAGAATATAGCGGCATTCGAACACATCGCACACTCACTTTCCGCATGCTAGATGATTCCTTACGCAACGTAAGTCAGTGTACCTACAGAAAACTAATTAGATAAAACCAGTGCCGCTATCCTAGATAGACCATATTGCTAGGGCTAATACTTATTTACATAATGTAATCGCATCCTACTTTTTGTAAAACTTTTGTTGGTCAAATTTTTAAGTTTTGAAAAAGAGTGATGAAACTCATAACCATTATTGGCTCTAGTACCAACTGTGGTAGAACCACCTTCCACCAGACACTAAGCACCCCGAAAGCAAGCTATCCATCGGGCACACCCCGAGGGAGAACCCAAAAGATCCACATATTTCCCAAGGATCCAATAATGAAAGAGAGTTACAATACTTATCCATTTCATACATCAGAAGTTCTTAAAAAGTACATTATTACATTACCAAATATCAGAGTGCAGAATAATAAATAGTGAAATTTATAAGAAGCATCTAACGATAAGAACGAGGATCTATCTGAGCCCACCAGAAGAATCCTCCACACAACGGTACTTGTCAAGCATCACCTGCAATAGGGGTAAATAAACCCTGAGTACACAATGTACTCGCTAGACTTATCTGACTAGTGGGAATAATTTCTCGACTCCAAGGAATATGAGAAGCTTTATGGTTTGCTGGTTTTCTTTTAGCAGAAAGCAATACTAATAGTGAGTCCTTATTTATGTTATTATTATCAGTCATATTAAGTTATTATCTAGCTAGTCTATATAAGCACTTGTTCTACTTTCAAGCAAGAGTTGAGCAATCAATTCTATTTCTTCTCCTTTTAACTTTTAGTTCTTACTACGATGCTAGAGGTAAGACAAGTCGTACCGACTCGGTGGTGATTCACGAACCAATGTGCCCAGCTGGGTGCCCCAAAAACACATGCCCCACTTGTACCCTAGGCACAAGCAGGACTAACTCATCGCCCTCCTATCCTAGGTGTTTAGGTCCTCGTCCAAACTTGGACTCCAATCCCCCACTCCTAAGTCCTGGACTCAGTGCAGTGCAAGGACCTCCACCATCCCTGCCTCCCATCAGTCGGTTTGGAAAGAGCCGGATCCATGACAAGAGAGCAACACATCTTCCCTACGTCAATACCCAAGTATGCGCTCAGGACAATAGATCTGTGAGTTGCCTCACGTCCATTGCAACGACCGGTCCTTAACCGACCAGATAGGAAAAAGTGTAACCAAGCTATGCCCCGTTGGCCGCAGGACACAACCCCTTACACCCACTAGTACCCAAACCATATCCCTATCCGGTCACCAATTTTCCTTTCCACCATTTTCTCATGAGGGATCATATTTATCACCTATTTGTGAGTAACGGCAGGTTACTCACGTTACTGATATCCTGAGCATAGCGGCTACTCGACATGTACTAGTAGGACTCATAAGTAGATATATTTATGCATATAGTTTCCATAAAATACTTGTAACGTAAATGGACATCATATATATATTCAGTGATAATTTAAAATAAGGATTATGCACCGGGGCTTGCCTTGGGCAGGCGACGGGTCAGTAAGGTCAGCACCAAAAGGCTCCGGGGCTCCCTCCTGCATGAGGATCTCCTCCTTGTACTCCTCAATGACTTTGTCGTACTCCTATTTATTGATGGGCATGAACTCTACCAACTCATGATCTACATGCATGAAATGATGATGCAATACTTAGTAATATAGAAACAGCAACTCTTAAAATAAGGTACATCTGTCTAACTACTAAGCTAGTGCTACAGACCATGGTACTAAGTTATTTATTGTTTCCAATAACAAGTATGAAGTATGGTATACCTTATTATAGCAACTACATGTATTCTTACTCCTAATGCTGATTTACGCTATATATGATTAAGCAAGGGTAATAGCTACTCTATTTATCAACTCACTCTAAGTCTACAAAATTTATGGCAAGTACATAATAACCTAGTGAGCCTACTGTAAAATTTTCATAGCTATAGCTACCACCAATTTACCACAAAAATTCCTACAATTATTAATCTACACAATACTAAGTTCTTTGGTTTGAATTTATGAACCTACCATTGTTATAGCTAACTGTAATCTAGCTACACTAACAAGTAGGTGGTATTTTTGTGAACCTAACAAAATTGGTTTTACTATTTTTGGACAACTACACAATTTACTACAATTTATCAAAGTTCAGCTAGAAATTATATTGAATAAATGTTGGTAATCTACTGGAGAATTGAAAAATGAATTCACCGCGCGGCCCACGAGCGACGGCTCGGCCCACCCTGGCTGCCCACTCATGTGCACGTGCAGCAACCGGTGCGGTCCACATGGTGGCGCGCGACGCGACCTACTCAGGTGGCCCACAGCGGAGCCGCGCGTGGCTGGCTCTTTAGCGAAAAAGCCCCTGTTCTCTACCCTATTTGCACAACCCACTCGAGTACTATTTCATCGAGTCATAGAGTTTGCATCTAGGACCTTACTTCTATTCGAATTCATGTTTTACGAAGCCCCTGGCCTAACTAACAAGGTCGCAGCCTCGCCGGCCAAACACTACCGAGCACAGACCTCTCCGACATACACCAGCACCCCCATGAGCTTCTACATGTCACACGCAATGGATTGAGGTAACAAACACCAAGAATAGCGCACCACGCAGGCGTGGCCACATGTCGTGGCGAGGTCTGGCCGCAGTAGCCCGATGCTGGTGAAACCACCTAACCGAACGCCTCTACTGCTACTCGGTGACCATTTGTAGGCTCAAAGTAACCACCTTGAAGCCCTAATTGAATAATTGCTGCACCCAACCGAGCTGGCCATAGGAGCGGCATCAAAACCAGCTCACCGGTGGCTGCCCCTGTGCTCCGGCGAGCCTCAGCCCTAATTGAGTCAACCAGCTACTATAGGAGCAAGAGGACCTCACTAGCGATGTGATGGATAGGCTAGGCGAAGTCATGAGGAATGACAATGGGCTGGCCACGCGTGCGAGGTTGTTCTGGTTCATGCTGGCCACGGAGAAGACGTTCCCGACGACTTGCTGCACCATTGGCAGGGCCACTGCACGGGCGAGGCAAACAAGTCAAGGAGAGGCAATAGTCGTGCTTGATTGAAACAAAAGCAAGGAGCAGTGCCCCGGGCCGAGAACTTATCTCACCGGCCATGGTGGACCGCCGAGGGGAAAACTCTCCCATTACCTCACCGGAGGAAGGAAGCCCGCCGAAATGACTCCAATCAGAAGCTAACTACTCTAGCTATTTGGGCGCACGAGTGAAAACTACAGAGTGGCGTGGCACAAAGTGTGGATAGGACGGCGAAGTTAGGTAGGGCAAGGCCATGCACATGTAGCTGAAGTGTCAATGGCAACAGCGGCCGTGTAGGAGGTGCGTGTGAGCGTGCTCGGGCAAGTGGCGACACCGGTTCGAATGAGCCGAACATGCCGGCAGACGTGATGGCGAGCAGTGGCACAGGTGGACTTCATGGAAGGGCAAAGCATCTAGGCCCATTGGGCCCTACAACGACGGGCGGGTAGTGGTGACTGGGTGCGTGTGGCGTGTACGAGCTACGCTAGAGCGTGGTGGCAGGAGGCCATGTCCAGCAGCGCAGGGAGCCATGTGCATGGACGTGGCTACACAGGTGTGATGGTGGTGACACGGCCAGCACAGCAGCGTGCGCTAGGTAGGCTAGAGCAGAGGTGCTAGGCCGAGCAGAGGCGGTGACCGCGCCCAGAAGTGGAAGATGTGTCGTGCACGCTTTTTAAAGCTGCTACCATGACCAATTCGACAATCCAAAAACTAAACCAGCCATTCTATCCTTAAGGGGGTACGTAGGGCTATCGACCTAAGCCATGACATCTCGCCACTTCTTAAGCCTATCGCTCTACAAAAAATTGCCAAACATGGCTTTGCCGACCCATTTATAGACTTACGCGAAATGACTAAACCTCGAACGGTTTTGTGTTAAATTCCATTTTCGAGCTACTTGATATACTAGCTAGCGAACCTCATCCTCGACCGCACATATTTCATCGTTGCCTATGAAGTTCGGGCTACCAACTTTACTATGTTCCATCGATGCGTTCCATAGCATTTCTGTTCGATAAAAATTCATTTAGAACCCTAAGTGATAATACGCGACACAAAATATTACATTTGTTTCTTCTTTCAAATGAATGTTTCAAGTTCCGAATATTAATTTATACTCTATAACACACACATTTACTCTCAAGTATGATGCTCATACAGTGTTTTAGCAAAAACTGTACAATGTAACACCGAGGGTGTTACAGCGCGCCTCCTCCAATGGGCGCCAGAACAAGTACCTCCTTGTGGAGGTGCAGCACGTCGAGCCGGTCGGTGACGAAGCCCAGGCTTCCAAAGAGGAAGGCCTAGGATGGCACGAAGACGGGTGGAGCCCACATCCCAATAGGTGGGAGTGTGGGAAACTCCAATGAGCTGAAGCGAGTCGTATCGCTTGAGCCTGCTATGGCGAAGATGGTGGAAAAGTGGGCCATCCGATGACCAAAAGCGTGAACGTACGACGTCTTCCCCATAGACGGCGCCAACTATCGGTGCAGAAAGTGACCAACACATAAATATTTATAGTTTTGCCGTACATTGTGATCGGATGTGGCCTACCACTCAATGACATAGGGTTTATACTAGTTCAGACAATGTGCCCTATGTCCAATTTGAGTCGGTCGATGACTTTATTCCTGAGCCTAGGTGCTCAAAGTTTGCTGTGGGGTTACAAATGGAAGGAAGTAAGATGGGGGTGCAAGAGGTCCAGTCAGACTCTAGACTGAAGGGCTGAGAGTGATGGGAGCTCCTATGTGCACTAAGTATTCAAGCGTGCACTCTGTGTAGCTTTAGAGTGTCTAAAGCTAGCAGAGGGTGAATCAATCATTGGTTGTTCATATCATCAGAGAGTTCCTAGAGTTGTGTTTGAATCATCAATGGATCCCTCTCATTGGGAGAGAGTGCACCCCCTTTTATAGATGAAGGGGATGGCCTTACAAGTGAGAGGGGGATTGTTTATGTATGTTACTAAGTCTTGTTGCCCACGCCATCGGGTACAAGATGATTGTAGGCGCCCACAACACTCTTAATGTCAGATGCATGTGGGAGGTTCTATCGTCTTCTTCTAGCATGGCAGATGTCGGCGCCTACCATACTGTTGATGCCTAGAGGCATGGGGTGGGGGGGGGGGGTTTACCATGTTCGCCTGGTATGGGAATTGATGGCGCCCATAACACTGTAGGGCAAAACATCGGCGCCCACAACACTGCTTGGGTTCTGACATGCCTGGAAGGTTGCAGGACACCCTTTTGTTATGTCCTATCCATACTGTCCTGCAGGTGTATAGGGTATGGTTGTAGTTGATTTGAGTGCCCTGCATTACTTGCTCTGCCTGTTTCCTGGGTCCTCACTACGTAGGCATCCCCAATCGGTTAGTCCCAGTTGGCTCTGACTGCGCCAGTCAAACAAGAGCTATAAGCAGAGGTTCAGTGCATCCCTGGTCGAAGACGTGGGTCAAAGTCGGAAGCGGCATTGGCAGGCCTTCCGGTCGGAGAGGTGGGCCAAAGTTAGAAGTGAGCGACGTTCCTCCTGTAAGGATCAAGATGCCCAAGATGGGGTGTGAATTGGGCTAATTCTAAAATTCTTTCAATAATTAAACCCTACGGTTTGCCCACTTTACCCCTTGTGCCTAGAAAGGGTTTCTATTGTTCTAACACACAAAAGTTTAGCAGCCTATGTTCCAATCCTACTCTAGCATGGCAATTCTATGAATGTAAAGACATCAATTGAATTGCTCAAAGTAGATGCTTAAAGTAAAGAGAGAAGGAGGAACGCGGTGATGTTTTGCCAAGGTATCGGAGAGTCGTCACTCCCCACTAGTCCTCGTTGGAGCACCTGCACAAGGGTGTAGCTCCCCCTTGATCCGCGCAAAGATCAAGTGCTCTCTATGGGTTGATTCTTCGACACTCTATCGTGGTGAATCACCCACAACCGCTCATAACTTGAGTTGGTCGTCCACAAGCTCTGTCGGATGATCACCAAGCTCCCAATCACCACCAAGCCATCTAGGTGATGGCGATCACCAAGAGTAACAAGCACGAACTCTCACTTGGCCATGACAAGCCTAATGAGAAGGGTGGATGCACACTTTGCTACTCTTGCTTTCACTAATGAGGCCACTCTTGGATTCTCAAATCTCAATCACCTCACTAGGACCTCGCTCTTCTTGGCACTCTCAAGGGTGTTTCTCAGCTGTTAGAATGAGCAAAAGTGATCCCTTGAGTGAATAGAGAAAGTATTTATAACCCCTCATTCAAAATGAACCGTTATGTGCATCTGTGGGGTGATCAGACACTCAGGTCAAGGTGATCGGATGCTCTGGTTAGTTCACTGCCTCTATGCAGTTTTAGTTGTGACCGGACACTGGCCAGCATCCGGTAATGAAAACTGTCCTCTAGAACCTTACTGGTGTTGTCCAGACTCTGGCACCCAGCATCTGGTCACTTTGCTGCTCAAAGTCCGGTCAGTAGCCTAAACCTGACCAGTGTCTGGTCAGCACTGACCGGACGCGTTCGATCAGGATTATCCCTCTTTGGAACCTTACTAGAGTTGACCGGACTTTGGCACCCAACGTTCGGTCACTCACCTCTCAGCATTCAGTCGCATCCAAACGATTCCACCTTGATTAAATGAACTGACCGGACTCTACGCCAGCATCCGGTCACATCAGAACCAATGTCCGGTCAGCATTTGACCCTCCATTCCCTTCTAACTCACAATCATATGTGAATGAAGTTTGCTCCAATTGATCTAAGGGCTTTTTAGGAGCTACCTAGTGCTAGATTAGACAAGTGTGCACCACACCTAACCCACTAGACTCACCTAGGTCAAGCTACCCATCCATTACCCCCTTAATAGCATGACCAAAGGAAAAACAAAGTCCTAAACTACTCTAAGTGTGTCCTCAACACCAAACGACACTTAGTTTTAGTTCATCCTTAACCTTGTCGTCCATCCTTTGAAAACCGAAATGATTTCCATCATAGGGGTATGACAACCATGATTGCTCAATCAATTATCATTACCATGACCTAACTTAATTGCATCTACAAAACACATGTTAGTCACAGTAATCTCATATTGTCATTAATCACCGAAACCCAACTAGGGGCCTAGATGCTTTCAATCTTCCCCTTTTTGATGATTGATGACAATACAACCTCGAGTATGTGAAAGAGATGAGGTTTTCAACATGCTTGGTTCATATAAGCTTTTGACAATAAGAACAAGAGAGTTAGGCAAGCTTATATGATCTAAGCCAACATGATGTACTCAATAGATATGAAATAAGCATGAGTACAAGTAATAAAGCTCATTTGCATCCGAGTAAAACACAGAAGCAAAGCAAATGAGCATAACACAAGTGATATGATATATAAATAATTCAAAGTAGAGAGCACACATGTCATATATCACATAAATATCATGATCATGTAGATATCACTATCACATAAATATAGTTCGATGCATGAAAGTAAACACATGAATGCATAATAGTGTATCACACATAAAAAGCCAAATATAATAGATAACCTCCCCCTAAATATGTCGCTCCCCTAAATCTAACATACTCGATCCCTCTCCCCCTTTGGCGTCAAACATCAAAACCTAAGGGTCGATCGGTGAAGCTGCAGTGGACAAGTTGGGCGCTGAGGTATAAGGAGCAAGCTGGAACTGTGTGCCATCATCATCTGATTCTTAGCTCTGAGCTGTATGACCCTCTGTAGCTAGAAGCGACGCTAAAGCATTCTGGATCGGATCAGGGACTGGTGTGGCCTATGACTCTATAGGTATGACTGTAGTAGGTGGCTTTGATGAAGCAACTAAAGAAGGGAGCATCTATGTAGTCCTAATAATAGGAGCAATTGTGGAAGGACTAGGGACATGTAGATATGGTGGAGTAGGCTACCCTATCAACTCATTGAATGTCGCACCGAGGCTCCTAAAGACTAAGATATTTGGCACAAGCAACGAGGAAGTCTGAGCTGGTATGAAGCCCGTCTAAAGAGATGTGAACTATAGGGCTAGCATTGACGAGGCAAACCACTAAGACACCTGCTCTATAGGTGAAGGAAACTATGTCGCTAGTTGTCCCTAACTCTGAAGCCCACTGGGCTGTAAAGCTAGGGTCATAGAAGTGGTGGTAGGCTGGCCGATCTAGGGTGAAGGCTGTGGTGGTGGAACCCCAATAGCAGTAACTACATGCTGCTTAAATCCGAGTAATTGCTGCTGCATGAGGAGCTACTGTTGATGCATGGCCTACTGCTTCTGCTGCTAGATTGCCTGTTGCTGTCATTGGAACTCATCCTATCTAGTCTAAAACTATGCAAATGTAGCTGCGGTCTCTTGAGCCTGGCAAGCCTAATCCTGCCTCATCCGCTCAAGTATAGCTAGTAGAGTAGGGTCTGTCTATGGTGCAGGTGGAGCTAAACTAGAGCTACCTGCCTTATGGTCATGTCACCGTGGAGGCATCTAGGGGATATCTTGGTAGTCATCATCTGAGCTGTCACTAGGGTCACTCTCTACCATCCCCTCCTGCTAAGCATCGAGCTACTCCTCCTCTGTAGCTGCTATACCCCTGATGGTCTCATCCTGCTGGCTATAGTATTAGGCACCTCTAGGTGACGGTGTGACTAGCTAGGTGCACTCGGCCTGCTATGATGGAGCATCTGGGTTATGTTATAGGCTAGAAACTCTGTAGTAGCACCAGAATACTCTACTAGCATCTCAAGAGGCCTCACTGTAACTGCCCTATGAATCAAGAATGTAATCTAGTGAGCATGTGGCAGCTGCCTATGACCTCTAAACCCCTCTACAATAGTATCCTCCATCTCTAATAATAAGAGATCCCAAATATCAAATACAGTCTGTTGCATCAGAGAGTTCAGTAGCCATAACTGAATGCAAGTCAAGCCCTCATGATATCTCATCCTTAGAAGCAGGGTCCTCCTCATGATAGCATCAAGCACTCTAGCTATAGGAGTGAGGTCACTAGGTGTCCTGCTCAACCCCTCGCCAAAAGGCTCTGTGAAGCAATAATGGACCAAATCAGTAGGAGGCACAAGACCGCTATGAGGGCATCTGGGAGGCGGTGTTTGGCCATAGCACACCTCATGTAGCTAGACGGGTTGCTCCTAAAGCCTGAGAATCTCCCTGACCCTAAAGCCCATCAGCCTATAATCTCTGCCTCTGAATGCAAAGTGAATGAATTTATGCTATGGGTCAATCCAAAGTGTAGCATAGAACTCACGGATCCAAGATGGAACACATCTGCATGTCCATCCAAGTCTATTAGCCCTGGCAAGTAAGATAGGTAAGGGCGACTCTGCTCTCCAGCTACTGCTACAATGGACTCAATGGAGCAAACCCTTTGAGACCTGAATGTTGCCCCACTGTTAAGATATGCATTATAAAAATCCCCCTGTAGTGGTGTGTAGAAGCTCTCTGATGCACACTCATCCCTCCTAGGTGGGAACCACTCCTTGAATTGCACAAATCTGAGCTGCTGCACCTGCTTGGCTATGGCGGCCCTCTAATCCAGAAGAGTCACTAGAGGTGGACCCTATGGTCTAGGAGGTGGGCGAGAACCCCTCTGTTGTGTCTCTGGCCTTAGTGTCACCTGAGTACGGGTACGACTAGAGCAACAAAGCTATGGCTAAGATGCTGGCTCTATCTCCTCGGCCTGCTCTCCCTCCTAAGTCTACTCTGCTAGCTATGGCTCCCTCTGAGGCTATGTCACCTCTAAAGCAACACGGTGTCCCTCAAGCATGATAGTCCTAGCTGGACTACCATGACAACGCTCAACCTGCTCTATAGCTGCCCTCTGGGCTGGTGAAAGCTAATCTACAATCTGGACTCCACTCCTAGCACCTCCTCTCTCTGCATGATCTGTGGTGGCTGTGACTGCTGCTACTCTCTCTATGTCAGCATCTACATACTTTCTCTTCTTTGTCGCCTTGTCTTTCACATCAGTAGGCAAGCGAGGCGGAGACCTCGAATCCTCATCACCGGGACCACCTCCGGTGTTCTTGACACATGCCATTTGAAACAATCTGCTACCTCGAACAAGAAACAACTATCACTAACACTTCTGAGGCTTGGCCTCGATCTGTACTCATGAGCTTAGCCCTGAGTTGACTGACAACTGCCAAAGTGTCCTCAACAACATCGACTCACTGCATGATGGAATAGATCAAATATATATGAATAATTTTAAATAAACATCTAGAGATGCAAAACCCTAAGAAGCAAGCAATTAGATACGAAATTAGAATCGAGGGCTTGCTACCTGATGAACCGGCGAATCAATGAGAAGAGGAACGAATTAGGGAACCACCAGATCGGCAACGACAGGTTAGGGTTTCGATGATGGCCAATCAGCGCAATGTGACATGGATCGGTGGCACTGCTGAGGAACAACGTGATTGAGGTGGCTCTGGTGGCACTATTGAACTGCGGGTGGCTAGTGCTATGGCGCGGTTGTGTAGGCATGATGGTGGCGATGGAGCAGGGCATGAGCTTGGCAGCGGCACAGGAGCAGGGCATGGGAATGGTGGTGGCACTGGACCCATAATGGTGATGCAGGAGCGGGGCGCGTGCATGGGCAAATGGCGTGGGAGCGGCGCTGGCGCGGGGAGGTGTAGTGTGGGCACGGTGGAGGAACACGGCGGCGCTGGAGGCGGTGGCTAGGGCACGAGTACGACATGGGCAAGAGCGGCGAAGTTGGTGCGGGTTGGTATGGGTTAGGTCATGGTGCGGCGCTACGGTTATATGGGGTCCCCTGACGAAATAGATAAGAAAACGGAAAAGAGTTGGAATCGCACACGATTTCTACTGATCGGATGCTCTGGTGGCAACGACCGAACGCTGCCATCTAGAGTCCGATCGACTCTAGAGAGGTCCAAAACCCCTCGAGTCATGATCAGACGCGTCCGATGACAACTGACCGGACGCAGCCAAAGTTCGGTTGATCCTGACTTTGTCTTCTTCACATGACCGGACGTAGGATCACCTTCTGATCGAACGTAGGGAGAACACTGGTCCAATGTCCGATCACTCCTTTTTAGCAATTCTTCAAAGTGCTTTGAGCTGCCTGTTCCCAATCGAGTCCCAACTTCAATAAGATCCAAATAAACACCAATTGGGACTGATGTGAGTGACCTCTCTCAAACCCTCAAGTTTTTTCAAAATATTTTGCCTTAGGCTATAATTCTTTTTAAGAAAATAGACAATAAAAGGGTGATTGTAGAGAAATGACAAAACAACATTCATGCATATGCAATGCAACACTTGAAAGTAATTATAGTTGCTTGTCATGTTTGATCCAAGGTTAAACTTCTTTACACGCTTTTTGGTGGTTATCTTAACCATGTTAGACAAGCCCTAAGTGCATTACCACAAAGTAAACATGTTGTATATTATAATGCAATGCAAGAGACAACATAAACTTATTTTCTAGTGAAGTTGCTAAAATCAAGCACATTGAGCTCATTCCTCAATCGATAAAATGTTGCCTCATCTAGCGGTTTAGTGAAGATATCTGCCAATTGATCCTCGGTCCTTACACCTTCTAGTGAAATATCATTCTTAGCAACATGATCTCTAAGAAAGTGATGGTGGATATCTATGTGCTTGGTGCGAGAGTGTTGAACCAGATTATTAGCAAGTTTTACCGCACTCTCATTGTCACACAAAAGAGGCACTTTTCTAGAACTACACCATAGTCTAGCAAAGTTTGCTTCATGTAGAGTATTTATGCACAACAAGCACCCACGGCAATGTATTCTACTTTGGCATTGGACAAAGCCACACTATTTTGTTACTTGGAGGACCAAGACACAAGTGATCTACCAAGTAAATGGCACCCTCTGAATATGTTTTTTCTATCAACTTTGCAACTGGCATAATTCGAATCAGAATGGCCAACTAATTCAAATCTAGCTCCTTTGGGATACCAAAGGCCAATGCTTGGTGTGTGCTTAAGATACCTAAGAATTCTTTTAACAACAATCAAATGAGTTTCCTTAGGATTAGCTTGAAATCTAGCACACATACACACACTAAACATGATGTTGGGCCTAGATGCGGTTAAATATAACAAGCTACCAATCATAGAGCGGTAGAGAGTTTGATCAACCGTGTTATCTTTGTCATCTAGGTCGAGATGTCCATTAGTTGGTATTAGTTTCTTGATTGGCTTACATTCATCCATTTTGATTCTCTTGAGAAGATCATTAGTATATTTCTCTTGAGAGATAAAAATCTCTTCTCTCATTTGCTTGACTTGAAAACCAAGAAAGAATGTAAGCTCTCCAATCATTGACATCTCGAACTCCTTCGACATCAATTCATCAAACTCTTTGCAAGAATCTTCATTTGATGATCCAAAGATGATATCATCAACATACACTTGACAAATCAAGATATATCCATCAAGCTTCTTGGTGAATAGTGTGGTGTCGACCTTCCTAATGGTGAAGCCCTTCTCAATGAGGAAGTCCCGAAGGCGCTCATACCATGCTCTTGGGGCTTGCTTAAGCCCATATAACACCTTGGACAACCTATAAACATGATTAGGATATCTAGGGTCTTCAAACCAGGAGGTTGATCAACATAGACTAGTTCATTTATAAAGCCATTTAAAAATGCATTTTTCACATCCATTTGATATAGTTTCATTTCATGATGTGATGCATATGTAAGTAGGATACGAATGGCTTCTAGTCTTGCAACCGGTGCAAAGGTCTCTCCAAAATCCAACCCTTCAACTTGAGAGAACTCCATTGCAACTAGTCTTGCCTTGTTCCTCACAAGAACACCTTGATCATCTTGCTTGTTGCGGAACACCCACTTTGTTCCAATGACTCTTGCACCTTGTGGTCGCTCTTCAAGAGTCCAAACTTCATTGTGGGTGAAGTTGTTCAACTCTTCATGCATGGCGTTTATCCAATCCAGATCTTGAAGAGCTTCTTCTACCTTAGTAGGCTTAAAGCAAGAGACAGAAGAGTGATGTTCAATAAATAAAGCAAGCTTTTGAGAGCGAGTCATTACTCCCTTTGATGGACTCTCTATGATAAGATCTTGTGGATGAGCTTGTAGTAGAGGTGAATTTCTTCTATCAACCACTTGAGGGGGAGGTTGTGGAGCATCAACATCTTGTACTTGTACCACCATTTGCTCATGGGAGACATGAGTGTCTTCATTTTCTACTCTCCCATTTTTATCACCATCTTATGGCACATTTGATGAAGAAGGTGGATTGATCACTTGTACATCATCTTCATCATCATTGGGCTTGATGTCTCCAACCAGAATATTCTTCATGGCCTTCCTCAATGGTTCATCACCTACATCATCAAGATTCTCATGTGCTCCTTGGGAGCCGTTAGATTCATCAAATTCCACATCATATGTTTCTTCAACCAAGCCAGTGGCATGATTAAATACTCTATATGCTTTGGACTTTGATGAGTAACCAACAAGAAAACCAGTATCACAATATCTTTGAAACTTCCCTAGGTGTTGTCGCTTCTTGTAGATGTAGCCTTTGCAACCAAACACTCTAAAGAAGGAGACGTCCGGCTTCTTCCCATTGAGCAACTCATAAGGTGTCTTGCCAAGAAACTTTTAAAGGAATAGGCGGTTGGATGCATAGCATGCGGTGTTGATAGCTTCCGCCCATAGAGCTTTGGGAGTGTTGTACTCATCAAGCATTGTTCTTGCTAGTGTGATCAATGTCCGATTCTTTCTCTCAACTACACCATTTTGTTGAGGAGTATATGTTGCGGAGACCTCATGCTTGATCCAACTTCATCACAATAGGCTTCAATGTTTGTGTTGTCAAATTCTTTCCTATTGTCGCTTCTAACACTAGTGGAGAAACGGGTTGTACTCCTGGTTCTCAACCGCCTTCAGTCCCGGTTTTGGAACCGGGAGTACGAAATCGGGACTAAAGGTCCCCTCCTTTAGTCCCAGTTTCGCGCTCGGGACTAAAGGTGCACCTTTAGTCCCGGTTGGTAAGACCAATCAGGACTAAAGGGCCTCCTGACCTGGCCACGTGGGGCGGCCCTTTAGTCCCGGTTGGTATTACCAACCGGGACTAAAGGTTTCCTTTTTTTCTTTTTTTGTTTCTATTTTCAATTGATGATTCGTTTTGGTTTTCAAATAGGTTTTTGAATACGCATTCTACGCTGCTAATAATATACGTATTCTACACGTTTATAGTGTTTGAACATTTTGTACAAACTAAAGTATGAAACTAACGTATATATTACATGCGTATACATATATTGTAAGTTATTTTATGTACATATAATATAATATATATGTATGTGTGTATATGTGTATATATATATATATTACAAATAAAGGTTGCATTGTATATTCTATCATATCCTTGGGATAACAAAATCACTCCATCTTGTTTGGCTTCCATGTTTTGTTGACGTCATTGTAGAACTCGTCGGCGGGGTTGAGGACCTAGTCATTAAGAAATCCTGCTATGGTCTCTTGAATTGCTTTCAGTTGGTCACGTCGTATGACTTTTTCCTTCAACCATAGAGTCTTCAATAAAAGTTAAAGGAAAAGTATTAATATATATATATGTGTTGGTCACTTGATTACTTATATATCTGAGCAAAATAAGAAATTGTGAATATATGAATATATTTATATAACATACTTTGAGGATCTCTTCAGGAGTTCTTTTTGTGTATGCCCCAATAAACTCGCAAACATAGTGTCCGCAGTAGTTGTTCCCCTGTTCTTGCCTCAGAACCCACTTTTATGAGAAAAAAGATCCGGTGAATTGAAAGCATGCATGGTGTTAATTGAATTATATATATAAATGTAGATAGTACTTACTTTGTGTGCGATTACATCCAGTGGTGCTTTGCAATGTTTCATGTGGTGATTCTCAATAAAACTTTTCCAAACACTATGCCCAATAAAATAAAACATTAATTTGGTCTTTAATAATTGTTGCAGTTAAGAGATCGGGGTATATATAGTTGCTAGAGAGGCCATATTACCCTTGGATAATATCTATCATGTCTTGGTACTCTGTTTGCTCTTTTCTTAACGAGTCTAAGATTCTCAACCGACTATTGGCCATATCGATGACCATCAATATCCAATGATTGCTGCATATATTTTTATACACAAATATGATCGACATTAACTAGAGTCAACATATATGTATATATATGGGAGATAGCTTAGCTAGTAAGCAAATAATTGAACAAATGTCCATATGATCGACATTAATTATTTAACACTCACTTGAAGTTGTAGGGGAAGAGTATGTCCTTGTTTTGTTGGTTCACTAAGAACCTCATGAGATTTTTCTCGAGTTCAGCTTTCCATTGAGGCAGGGGATTAGGGTATTTGAATACGACATTTGGATCAACGAAACCAACATCATTATCCTTTCTCTTTTTGAGTTATGTCATCTCATATCTGCATATATAAAAATATAGTGTGAGGATATATAATGTATATATATACATGTAGCTTTATATATACACACTTTAATAGTAGAAAATAATCACACTTATAGACAATAGCAGCTAATGAGACTTTTGTCGAGAGAGTCCAGGTGGCATATTGGTGTAATTCTTCAAACTCGACATATATAACGTCATCGTCATGGAAGTAATGTTGGTTTCTAACTCTGACAGTAACAAAGGCCTCTCCCCGTTCACACGCCACCATGTACCACTTGTTTAGCAGGTACATTTGTGTACACAGTTCACCTAAGGCCTCAGGGTTGTATAGACTCTTCCCATATTCAAATTTCTTCTAAGGATCCACTTTCAGAGCAGATGGTCCTTCAGCGAGCACTTAGGCAAGGTCCAAACCAGTTTCCTCGTAAAACCGAGCTAGCTCCTCAAAATCGACGTCTAAGTCTAAGTTCGAACCATATTGATTACGAACGACAAGAGGGGGGGACTAATTGTTGCGATTGTTGTCCGAGTTGTGCAACATCTTTCCCTGGTCTAGTCTTTTTCTGTGCTGCCTCAAATGACTTGGTGAGAGAGCGGTCGTAGTCCGATTTTGGCCGGGTCTTTTGAGATTCCCGCTTTTTCTGGTCCACCTTCTTTCTTAGAAGATCTGGAGGTAGGTAGAAGGATGATTTCTCTGGGTTCTCCCTCTCTTCTCGTTGCTTTTTTACTTTTTCAAAGAAACTATTCACATCTTTTTTTACTGCAGCTTTTAATTCCTTTTCACTTTTCTCGAAAGATAGTTTTTGGGGAATAACTAGATTAGATGAGGCTTTCTTCTTTGCCGGCTGGTGGGACAACGACTTTATTTGTGGGCAGACCTCTTAGGAGCTAGCTTCCTCTTAGTCATCAAGGGAGGCAGGGCAGCCATTGGAGGCGTTGGAGACCTCCTTGGAGGCATTGGAGACCTCCTTGGAGGTGGCGGCGGTGGCAGCGTTGCCACCTGATTGCCCGGAGCACTATGATGATCTAAAGATTGAATAATTGGACTTAGGTTGGCGGAGAGCCTGCTGTGTGATTACAAAAAAGAATAATTAGGTATAAGAAATTATTATTATTAATCATGCATGTCAATAGAAAGTTTGTGAAAAAATTGTTTCGTTCACTTTTGTCCGCACCTATTGTCTAGCAGTTGAGGAAGCGGCGGTGGACTAGAGACCCTAGGAATAATGATGTAGTGCTTGCGCCATAATATGAATGTTTTCTCTGCTTCTCCTAGAGTCTTCTCCCCATCACCTCCTGGAATGTCAAGAGGCAGGTCACTAAAACCTTTGTTAACTCTATCAACTAAGACGCTAACATATCCAGGTGGTATTATTACCCCATGGATTCTTGGTGTCTTGGTAGTATCTGGAGGAGAAAAAACACCGAGAGCCACCATGATTGTGGCATTCTCTTTTGGAATATGTAGCTCATATGATGTAAACGATGTAGTGATGTCATCCATGGGGAAACGTAGCATTGCGTCATCTTGATTTGGCAACTCTGTGGAAGCGTAGCTGCTTTTCAACTGATCAGGGGGCTAATATTAATGTTCATTCCTAGATCTGAAGCCTGCCTCTGGGCACTCATTGCTATTTGCACTTGCTTTATGATTTCGTCCTGCATTCTAGCTTGCATGTCTTTTTCGCGCTCCTGTGCTTGAAGCAACGCCTCCCGTGACTCACGAACCAATTCCTCCAACCTGCTGATCCACGCTGCATCCTCATCCTCCCTTCTCTACCGGCTTCTGTAGGTATCTCTGTTGTCAGAGAAACCATGCTCCCAAGAAATATTCCGTCCTAAACCTCTCGTCCGGCCACTGTGTTCAGCAGTCTCGAGGGCATACATCAGTTCATCCTTCTCACTATTGGGCCTAAACGCACCAATAGTTTTAGCATGTAGAGCATAAGATAATCTTTGTGTTGCTCTTTCGAGTTTTGAGCCATGAACCAGCTTCCCGGTCTCTAGGTCCAGTCTTCCCCCATGAGCGAAAACCAATTCTTCACGCGTTTAGGCCAATTGAGTGATTCTGGTGTGATACCCTTGGCAAGAATGTCCACTTCCATTTTTCCCACTTGGGAATGGCAGTCGCGTAGCCACCAGATCCCATGCCATGGTGGTATACCTTTTGTCGAGCATTCTCTTGGTTCCTTCTCACCCGTTCCTCACCCTCTTCCGATGTCTTGTACTGTACAAAATCATTCCAGTAGGGCCTCAACTTCGCGAGCGGGCCACTAGTATTGAAATTGGGCGTTATGTTCTTCTTAACGTATTTCGTGTATAGGGATTTCTTCCAAGTCTTAAATTGTGTGGCCATCTTCTTTATAGCTCAATTTCAAACTAGTTCCTTCAATTCATCATCGTTGATAGCATCATAATCATCCGCTTGCAACGTGAAATGTTGAAGAATATCATCCCAAATTAAATTCTTATCAAGATCAGAGACAAAACTAACATGAGGCTCGTTGATCTTTTGCTTCCATTCATGGGCACTGATCAGAAGTCTGTCCCTTACAGAGCACCCACAGTGTTGCACGAATTTTCTTGCGTGTGGACCAAGTGGTTCGCCTGTCTCGATATTGAATTCCGATATTATATAGCGCCCCTCCAATGGCTTTTTTGGGCCTTGAATTTTTTTGCTTTTCGCCGTTGTTGTCGTCGATCCAAAGGGCTACGTATAATAGATGATAGATATTCAAATATATATATGTATATTATTCAAATATATATATAAATATATATACCTTGCCTGTATTTTCTTGCACAATATTTTCTTGGTTATCTTCAAGAGTCAGGTATTGACTCCCGTCATCTACATCCTGCTAGTCACCATCGGCAAATTGAGTGTCGGTGTTGATAATATTCATCATTTCTTCAGCCATGTTGTCTCTCGGGGCGGCCATCTAGCTTTTACACCACTAGATATATCTATAAAAAATAAAAATTATATCTATAAAATGAACTCCTGCAAGACGTGCCACCTCAACGAAGAATACAAGCAAGAACAAGAAAGAAAGCAACCAAATTGCAGATGAATGATTAATATCACGAGTTGGGGTCTCACAAACCGATGAACGGCGAAACTATTATTGACAGATTAATCTAAGCAAAACCCAAACCCTAATGGAGGGGTGACGGCTGTTTATGAAGACTCTAGGCTCGTGCAAGACCCCTGGATGCGCCCCTAATGGGCCCAAACTCGATACATAGTCCAACAGACCAAAAGACGGTGTCGTAGCACCCTGGCAGATTCTGGATGCTGACTTGTTTCGACGATTCCCATTGATTCCGAATAGGTTTTGATGTGAAACCACTTGGATTGGCTTCCTTATCAAATTAGTTTTCCATCCATATGTGGATCATCAAAAACGGAGTCTGGATATGTCCTGGGCGACCAGTTTAAGGCAGACTGGTCCAAGAGGCCGAGGTAGACTCGAATTCTTGTTGGACTGGGCCTCCGGCTTGTGTTGGACATCCTTGCTGGTCATCATCAATTCCACCACTTCCTCTAAGTCCTTCATGACCCTCTCCAATGTTCCTAAGCAAGATAACATCATTAGGTAGTAGTTTATTATCAAAAGTATGAAAAGTATCGCTTAAGAACGAGCTCACCTCTAAATTGAGTTGTCGCTTTCGAGCCCGAGTCATTGGACCTTGCATGACGGTTGGAGGATCAGCTGGTACATCCAAAGGAGTGATGTCCTCATCACTTTGCAACCCAAATTTTTTTAGGCCTATTCTTGTTGGGAGGTCCTAAGAACATAACTTTCATCTTTCCACTAGAGTCCTTTCTAAGCATGTAATGAGCATTGAAGGCAAAGGGTCTAGCATGCTTGGACAAGGGTTGTGGTGGTGGAGTTTGACACTCATGGGCAAAGTGGCCTTCTTGTCCACACTCAAAATACCTCTTTGGCTTTGGTTTTGACTTGTGTTGTTGTTGTTGAGCTTGAGCCTTCTTCTCTTGGTTTGCCAAGTACCTAATGCCACTTCTATCCATCTTCATGACGGTGTTCATTAGTAGCTTGCTTTAAAGATGCTTGCCTCTTGTGAACTTGCTCAATCCAATCTTGAGATGTTCTTTCTCTAACTTGAGCTTCTTGTTTTCTTCCTTGAGTGCATCATTATTCTTCTCTTCCTTGAGTTTCTTATTCTCTTCTTTGAGCTTCTCATTCTTAAGAATCAAATCACCATCATGATCAAGAGTTTCTAGTACTATAGTGTTGGTGGTTCTGAGCTCTTCATGATCTTTCTTGAGCTTTTCATTATCATGCTTGAGCTTGACATACTCATCATAGTTGTTGGTTTCAACCACTTGCTTGCCTTTGCCACTAGATCCTTGCTCAATGCTCTCAACAATTAAATCATCACATGACGTAGCTATATCAATCTTAACAACATCGTTAGTAGCATCATGTGGCTCATTGGATAAAAATTCTTGAGCAATAACAAGATTATCATGATTTATCTTGAGAGTTGTATATTCTTCTTTTAGCATATTGTGCCTAGTGATGAGCTCTTTATGCATCCCCTCAAGTTTATCATGTTTATCTTTAAGCTCTTTCTTAGAAGATTTGAGCTCCTTGAGTTTGGATGATATAGCTTCATTTGCTTCTCTAAGCTCAACACTAGCATTTTTGGCTATATCACATTTAGCTAAAAGAGAATCATTCTTAGCTTCTAGCTTGTCATTCTTAACTCTAGTCTTTCTAATGATCTTAGTGTATTGATTTAGCAATTTAACAAGATCATCATACGAAGGTGATTCATATTCATCATCATCACTATCACTATCACTATCACTATCATCATTATTAGCATGATCATCACCACTACTATCATCATCATTTGATACCTTTCGTTCACCCTTGGCAATAAGGCATAGGTGTGTAGAGGATGATAGCGGTGGTGTCGATGAGGATGATGAAGAGTCAATCACAATGGGGCCGCCTTCTCATTACCACTATCATCATCGGATGAGCAATTTGATGAATCAATGTCTATGAGCCAATCACCGACAATGTACGCCTTCCCATTTTTCTTCTTCTTGTGGAAGTCCTTCTTCTTACCATCCTTCTTCTTGTATGGCTAGTTTTTCTTTTTCTCATCTTCATCTTCATTACTTGAGTCATCTTTCTTGCCCTTGTACTTGTTCTTGTACTTGTCTTTCTTGGGCTTGGTGCATTGATGTGCTAGATGACCAAGTTCTCCACAATTGTAGCAATCCATCTCGAAGATTGGCTTCCTTCTTGTGCTAGTGAAGAACTTCTTTTTCTTGCCATCAAACTTGATGCCACTCTTGTTGAGCTTCTTTAGCATCTTGGTGGTTCTTCTCACCATGAGAGCAAGACTTGCATCATCAACTTCATCATCACTTGAGCTCTCATACTCAATTCTAGCTTTTCCCTTCTCTTGGCTAGCCTTGAATGCTAAGTCTTTGTCTTTCTTCTTGGTAGAGGATGAGCCATCTTGTGGTGTGACGTGCATGTACATCTCATGAGCATTGATCTTTCCCAAGATTTGAGTCGCTGTAGCGGTGGAAAGATCACCTTGATGAAGCATGGTCATAATATGTCCATATTTATCAATGGGGAGGACACTCAAGATCTTTCTTACAACATCAGATGGTTGCATTTGAGTGAGTCCAAGCTCATTGACTTCCTCTACAAGAACATTCAAGCATGAGTACATTTCATTAGCACTCTCTTTAGGAAGCATCTCAAAAGAATTAAGCTTTTTTATTACGAGATGATAGCGTTCCTCACACTCGCTCTTAGTTCCGTCATGGAGCGCACAAATGTCCGACCATAGTGCATGGGCGTCCTTGTGGTTCCTCACCCGGTTGAACATATCTTTGCAAAGGCCTCTAAAGATGGTGTTTCGAGCATTTGCATTCCATTTCTCATAGTTCACTTCATCGCCTTGAAGGTGCGTGGGATCCTGAGCTTTTGGGAATCCTTGTGAGGCGGCTCTAAGTATTCCAACATCTAGAGCTTCTAAATACGCCTCCATGTAGATTTTCTAATAAGGAAAATCATCCCCCTCAAAGATAGGAGGAGGTCCATTTCCATGAGACATCTTTCTCTAGGCGGTTAAATCTAAATACATGAGCACGAGGCTCTGATACCAATTGAAAGGATCAAGATGCCCAAGAGGGGGGGTGAATTGGGCTAATTCTAAGGCCCCGTTCGCTTGTCTTAAAAATGGCTGGTTCGGCTTCTTTTTTCAGCCAGAACAGTATTTTTCTCTCACAACAATTCAGCCGGAACAGTGTTTTTCAGCCAGTTTCAGCCAAGTTTCAGACCAGCGAACGGGGCCTAAAATGCTTTCAATAATTAAACCTTACGGTTAGCCCACTTCACCCCTTGTGCCTAGAAAGTGTTTCTATTGTTCTAACGCACAAAAGTTTAGCAACCTATGTCCCAATCCTACTCTAGCATGGCAATTCTATGAATGTAAAGACACGAATTGAATTGCTTAAAGTAAAAAGAGAAGGAGAAACACGGTGATGTTTTACCGAGGTATCGGAGAGTCGTCACTCCCCACTAGTCCTTGTTGGAGCACCCGCGCAAGGGTGTAGCTCCCCCTTGATCCGTGCAAGCATCAAGTGCTCTCTACGGGTTGATTCTTCGACACTCCGTCGCGGTGAATCACCCACAATAGCTCACAACTTGAGTTGGTCATCCACAAGCTCCGTCGGATGATCACCAAGCTCCCAATCACCACCAAGCCGTCTAGGTGATGGCAATCATTAAGAGTAACAAGCACGAACTCTCACTTGGCCACGACAAGCCTAATGAGAAGGGTGGATGCACACTTTGCTACTCTTTCTTTCATTAATGAGGCCTCTCTCTTGGATTCTCAAATCTCAATCACCTCACTAGGACCTTACTCTTCTTGGCACTCTCAAGGGTGTTTCTCAGCTGTTGAAATGAGCAAAAGTGATCCCTTGAGTGAATAGAGTAGGTATTTATAACCCCTCATTCAAAACGAACCGTTATGTGCCTCTGCAGGGTGACCGAACGCTCCGATCAGTTCACCCGCCTCTATGCAGTTTAAGTTGTGACCGGACACTGGCTAGCGTCCGGTCATCACTGACCGGCCGCGTCCGGTCACAAAAACTGTCCTCTAGAACCTTACTGATGTTGACCGGACTCTAGCACCCAGCGTCCGGTCACTTTGCTACTCAGCGTCCGGTCAGTAGCCAGAACCTGACCAGCGTCCGGTCAGCACTGACCGGACACCTCCGATCAGGATTCTCCCTCTCTGGAACCTTACTGGAGTTGACCGGACTCTGGCACCCAGCGTCCGGTCACTCACCTCTCAGCGTCCTGTTGCATCCAGACGATTTCACCTTGGTCAAATGAACTGACCGGACTCTACGCCAGTGTCCGGTCAGTATTTGACCCTCCATTCGCTTCTAACTCGCAATCATATATGAATGAAGTTTGCTCCAATTGATCTAAGGGCTTTTTAGAAGCTACCAAGTGCTAGATTAGACAAGTGTGCACCACACCTAACCCACTAAACTCACCTAGGTCAATCTACCCATCCATACCCCCCTTAATAGTACGGCCAAAGGAAAAACAAAGTCCTAAACTACTCTAAGTGTATCCTCAACATCAAACGACACTTAGAACTAGTCCATCCTTAACCTTATCGTCCATCCTTTGAAAACCGAAACGATTTCCATCGTAGGGGCATGACAGCCATGATTGCCCAATCAATTGTCATTACCATAACCTAAGTTAATTGCATCTGCAAAACACACGTTAGTCACAGTAATCTCGTATTGTCATTAATCACCGAAACCCAACTAGGGGCCTATATGCTTTCACCTCCTTGGCCAGGCCTTTCGATCGGAGAGGCGGGCCAGAGTCGGAAGCGAGGTCTTCCGGTCGGAGAGGCTGGCCGGAGTCGGAAGCGAGTGTCGCTCCTCCTAGCCAGGCCTTCCGGTCAGAGATTGGATCGTCCTTCTGGCCTGTCGTTAGTTATTTGGGCCAGCTCAGGAGTTGCACGTCGTTCGCAACATCGTCTGCTGAGCCGAGCTTTTGCTGGGAAGCAGGTCCATGAGGGACCTCGGGTTTATGAACCCTACACTATGACACCAAATTAGAGTCCCTAAATACATTATGAAATATATTTCTATATTGTACTTATTTGATGTCATAGAAGTTGTCACCTTTTTCTATAAAGTTGGCTAAACTTAAGATATTTAATTTGATTCAAAGTGGTCCGAGGAATTGATTTATTTTGGTTCAGATAAAGTACTATGAAAATACTATATCTTATAATGAATCTAACAATAGTATTTTTATAAACCTACTCCATCGGGTAATTATTATGCATCATAAAATAATAGTATTTTTTATTATATATTTGATTGAATTTAAAAAAAATGACTTTTTAAAAAAACGAGATGTGCAATTATTTCACTAAGGAGGTAGTTGTTGATATAGGACAAAACTAAACTGTTTTTTTTTTCACATTCAGAGTGCGTACGAAGTAGAAACGTTGGCCTTGGCTTTTTTTAGGCTCGTCCTGTGGTACAGCCGATGCCGAGGTTGTGGCCAGCAAAGGCGATTCCGGCTGTGGGATCCTTGTGACGATCTTTCCTGGACACTGCGACGCCCATTCCTTTTTTTTTTTTTTTGACAACATACGCCCATTCCTTTGTTATCTGGGCGCAAGTTGCTTGGCAACCGCAGATTCGTCGTGCTCAGCATTATCGATCGCCACGAATTCGGAGAGCACAAAACAAAAGTGGATTCCGGGACGTCAAAGAGGCCAGCACCTTTGTACTTGTTCGTTGTATGTAACATATGCATCATGTCCTTTAATTTATCGAAAGGGCAGAAATTCTTTCATGACACCGCCCGTACAAGTGTTAGCTCCACCGGCACATATATAAACATGTGATGATCGATGCACCATGTCAATGCATGCAATGAAAATGACATAAAAAAGCGTGCACATGTGGGCACCTATCTAGTGTTTTTGGTTTATTCTAAGTCAACAATAAAATAAAGCGTGCACATGCACGCGCACGGAATTATATATTATGTGAAAATGACATAAAAGTGGAAAAAGAAAATTCATCCAAAAACATTTTACTCCCTTTTCCCTAAATAATTAATTTCTAGAGTTGTCTTAAGACAAACTTTTTTATGTTTGACTGAATTTATAGAGAAAATATAAATATTTGTGACACCAAATTATTATGTTATGAAGATAACAGTTTATGGTGTACCCAATGATACTAATTTGGTATCATATATATAAATATATACTATGACGTTTTGAAAAATGAAAAATTGGAACACCCATAGTTCATTTCAAGACACACTATATATGGCTAGCTGTTGTATGTACAGTTGAGATTCATACTCATTTTTCAAAAATCATACGAGAATATTAAATCTTGGGTGCATAACAGTACATGATTTTACCTTTTCTAGCTAGCCTGGCATCTCTAGCATTGTATCCTGACGACATGATGAGGCGCTTTCAGCGAGGTGCACATGGCCAATACCCAGGAGAGGAGGAAAGCGTTGCTTCTCTTATGAATCCCCCATTGAGAAAATCTATATATATCTTAATGCTTAACTGCGGCTTAGAAATGCATGAGTGATGACGTGTGCCGTTCTGGATGGATTTTTCCTGCTTCTCATTTGTTCTCTCTCCGCCCCAAAATTATTAGTGATTTAGGTTTGTTCTAAGTCAAACCAATTTAACTTTAATCAAATTTATAGAAAAGTACATCGACATTCATGACACCGCCAAATATGTATAATATGATATTTTGTAATAAATTTAATAATACTTATTTGGTATCATAAACATTAGTATTTTTATAAACTTATACAATCAAACTTAAAATGATTTAACTTAGAACAAACCTAGAATGTCGGTTATTTTAGGATGGAGGAAGTATAATTAAGCTAGCGATGTGGGCATGAGCAGACCAAACATGCCCTAGAGTTGACCCATCATGAATCTCGTGCTTGGCTATAATAAGTAGTCCCAGTTATAACATAATACTATATATTCTCCAATGAAAAAAAAAAGCCTATCAAGACTTCCGCACTATCTACAAAGGCGACACTTTGATTAATAATATCTGTAGTATAAAGCTGTTATTCATATTATTGAAAGAGCTTATATATTTCTTATGAAGGTATTTTTCATAATGAATCTAGTAATGTCAATCTTACGTTATGAATGCATATACATATACAATATTAGATATTCTTAGACGAAGGTAAAAACAATGTTCTACCTATTAGGACAAATCTAGCTAGATGGACTTTGACGAAGCAAATTTAAAATTTTATATAAGAGACCCTAAAGTGCATATAAGCATGCATCGAGCCTTTCGGACAAAAGCAATAGCTTGATTATTGCTTTTCAGAAATATTCTTTTTTTTTTCTCCATCAAGCGCCTGCGAAGAAGATAAGAGTATCTCCGAGAGCCTTTCTAAATCTCACTCTCTAAATTATCATTTAGATAATCATTTGCATAAAAATCGTTTTCTATATCTTTTCATTCTCCAACAGTTTTTCTATATCTCATGAGTAGTCTAGAGAGTCATTTCTCATCTTCTATTTTTGGCTAGCAAAAAATCTAGAATAAAAGATGATTATATTTGGATAACCATTTAGACAAACCATTGGAGGATAGTTTTTCACTAAAATCTCTATTCGTGGCATTTAAGAAGGGAATAGAGAGTCCTTGAGATGCTCTAACCCATAAACACGCACGGACTCTGAGGTCACCTCAGGACTGTGGCGTAGGCCGGCATGTAGATGATGTGAATGCTTATATAGTTATATATATATAACGCGACAAGATAGAAGGTTGGACCATAAGCTTGCTAGCTTTCAAACGACAAACTGCTTACACTGCAATGCTCTCGATGTCGACGACGTCAAGGGACAGCCTGGTGCTGGGGCGGGTGGTCGGCGACGTGGTGGACCCGTTCTCGCCGACGGTGGCGCTCCGGGTCTCCTACAACGGCCGGCGCCTCATCAACGGCTCCGACCTCCGGCCGTCGGCGGTGGCAGCAAGGCCTCGCGTCGAGATCGGGGGCACCGATTTCAGGCAGTCCTACACGCTTGTAAAGTGTTCCTCCATGCATCTCTTTTGGCTGATATTAGTCCTAATTATTAAAAATCAGCCTTGCTTGACGTGCGTGCATGCATGTCCTATTGCCATTCCTAGCTAAGCTAACTGATTATTCATGATGCGTTCATTTACATATGCCGTCCGCGTGGCTCTTGGATCATCGAATCAAAAGGTTATGGTGGATCCTGACGCTCCCAACCCGAGCAATCCGACGTTGAGGGAGTATTTGCATTGGTACCATATGTACATATAATTAATCCTCGCACATACTCCATCCGTTCCAAAATAACTGCACATCTTAAGAAATGAGTCAAATGCTATTTTAAATTTAACTAGATTTAAAGTTGAACTTCAAAAATTAAGTGAGAAGTGCAGCTATTGTGGGGTGGAGGGAGTAAAGTATTGTGTTTATGTTCTAAAAGCCATGCATAGTTATATTTGGATTTCATTGATCACCTTTCATTTTGCAGGTTGGTGACAGATATTCCTGGGACAACTGAAATTGAACATGGTGAGTAGAAAAGTGCAGTAGCTAGAAATGCGTTGTGCATGTCAGCAACATCACGTGTCTTTTTTTTTTTGGCGAATTAGCAGCATCACGTCTCGATTGCATTGTGATCCACTTTTGAGTGAGGAAGTAAGAGAGCTCAAATCAACATCAGATAATTAAATGCTTCGATATTACACCATAAAACTAGACAATATTCTATGTGCCAATATAATTCAAACGGAAGAATTCTAGCCCGAACCTAAAGTCGCACCGGTGGTCCAAAGGGTCCAGTGGTGATGAATATAACTCATCACCGCCGGATGATATGCCGCTTGAGCCGGCGACGATGAAGTCTTCATCATCGTTGAATCATATACCGAAACGGTGGTGATACCACCCTCGTTACCACCAGATGAAACAACGAGCCGGCGGTGATAAAGTATTATCACCGCAGGTTTTGATCGGTGGTGATAAGCCTGGTTATCACTGTCCACTTTCATCACCAATGCTGATGAAAACTGGTGGCGAGGTGGAGGAGGACGGGGGTTATAGCCGCCAGTGATGAGGTTTGTGCAGTAGTAGAGTATCGGAGAGCGTCAACTAATAAAATTATGTCATGCATGGGCCATTTCTTCTTGGTCCTGGACTATAGGGACTCTGGATTTTTAAGCATGGCGCCTTCTTAGAAATTAAACCTAGCTAGAGTGGTTACTATGTTTGTGTTGATGTGTTATGAGTGAATTGAGGAAGAAATATACAACTTATTACAAATGCTTCCTTTTGATATTATACATGAATACAACTTTGTACAAATTATTTAGGATTCAGTATGTATCTTTTAATTGTATAATCAAAGCCATTCCAATTATCTCTAGCTAGCTTTACGCTTTCATCGACCGTTATTCGTGCACCTTCTACTCTCTGTAAGTAAACCTTTACAGTTTGTCTTAATTATTTCTCAATATATGATGAGCTTGTTTAGATATTGGACAATTGAAACTCAAAAGATGGCATGCTTCGTTCTAAATCTAGGAAGGCTCCAAAGCCCCTGCCTTATTCCAAATTGCATCGGGTCAATGCATACTTATACATGCATTATGATCACTGCATACTGATACAGACATCATGTTCTAGTATAATCTGACTGGTGGCAAGATGTTTGAGTTATTGAGTAGCTTTCTTTTTTAGTGCTTCATACCTCAATTTTTTTATATTACATGTATGTAGAAGTATCATACAGAGTACATATCACAAAAATTAAACACCATCATTACAGTACAGACCGGTAAAAGATGCATACATATATAGAGAACACGATTAAATTCATGAATGATGAGTTTGCTGATAAGGAAGTTAATGAAATGAACATGTGAACACTGTGAATAGCTAATTAGTGTCCTCTAACCTACTATGGACGATGACGGACATGTTCTTGTAGGAATTAATACTTCACTGTTTTGAAATCCTACAGGTTAGTGCATGACCATTGGATCCTCTTATACATCAATTCTAGAACTTGTGAAACATGCATAATCAAACACTTTGCAAAATTGTAATATTAAACATTTATTATATGTGATTTATTTGAATATCATTTTTTGAGGGGTGAATATAATTTTTTGTTTGTGGAGAAATTATATTAGACTGTTGAATTCTCAAACTTTTTTACTAAAATAATGTGATACGGATCATATAGTATATATATTTTAAAAAGATGAGTATTACTTTGTTCAATTAATTATGATCATCATAGTATTAGTTCAAAAACGGAGACATGTTTCGAAGAACGTACGTTGTCCATCCGATATATCTTCAATCAAAAAAAAACTTGAAGCTCCAACCCACTATATATGGACGCGGCCACAAACAAAAGGAACTCGGACTAAATGTATTTTTTTGTTATATTATATTATATAGTTCAACTGCAATTCTCTTTTCATAGTAATTAATTAACAAATCTATATCTATAATCCTCACTATATGTTTTATCTAATAATATGTAAATCATCTACATCATCTCCTGCTAATTATCTACATCTCTCATTAACAACCATCTTATCCCACTAAATTCCGACCACTTAATATAAGTTATCCACTAAACGGAGTTACTACTTTTGATATATAAGAGATATAGAAAGCATCCGTGTATTACGATTTGTTTTGTTGTTTTATCATCTTATACAATTCGATCTAATTTTATTGGTTTTTCATTGATCCTTTTATTGTAGTCTTGCTCAGTTTTGATAAGAATGAAAGTAAACATACGTAAGTTGAGCTCATACATGTAATATTTTTATTTCTATGAAAATTCCACGACAACGCGTGGAATATTATTCTAGTCTGGTAAAAAAAAGGAGAAATCCATGCATGGGTGATTCCGTATGCATGGATATGCGTTTCCAATAATTGGCTGCATACACGCACGCACGCAGGTCGCGAGGTGATATGCTACGAGAGCCCTCGGCCGCCGGCGGGGATCCACCGCGTGGTGTTCGTGCTCTTCCAGCAGATGGTGCGCGGCTCCGTCGACCAGCCGCCGCTTCTCCGCCACAACTTCTGCACCCGCAACTTCGCTGTCGACCACGGCCTGGGCGCCCCCGTCGCCGCCGCCTTCTTCACCTGCCAGCCCGAGGGTGGCACCGGCGGCCGCCGCCACGTCCTCCGCCAGCCAAGGACATCGCCGGCGTCCTAGCTATCTAGCTGCAGAATGGCCGCCAGTGCGAGTACGTACGTGCCACAAACGTACAGGCTACGACGACGACGACGTACGTGTACGTACGCACTTTATCAGCACGATGATGATACGTATATACATACATGGTGTATGTGTACGTATGCACGTACGCAAGCGACAACCTAACGACGTCCCAAGACTAAGAATCTCGTGTGTGTGTGTGTGTGTGTGTGTGTATACTGCGGTTTGTGATTGATCATGGTGAATTATACGGAGTACTAGCTAGCCTGCTGTATTTCATGGAGCTGCATGAGATACCTCTTGCAGTTAGTGCATGTGTGTACTCGCGTACGTAGTTAACCTGTGATCACCGAGAAATAAAATAAATGTCGTCCCAGTTTATTAGTAGCCTGTTTAAATTACTCCGTACAAAACTAATGTAGCAATTTCAAGCATTTCGACATGATAACTTAGATAACTTAGCATTTTGAAATGGCAAAAGAAAAAGAAAAGGTATATGCTAGTTACATGGAATATTTATTTATTATCATTTTATTGTACCCAAAGCAGTAACGATACTAATGATGAAAATATTAATAACAAGGTGATAGGTGAGAGCACCAAATAGTTACATCTGGATTATGCAAATGGCATATACGGACATCTTCCGTGGTTCTGACCCATTAACCCCTACACATTCCTTACTAACTCTATAGTACTTGAATAATCTGAACAGAATTTTCTCTTTCCTTTTCAGAAGTATTAATTTTCAAATGAACTTCTATGAAAAGTTAGACATCTAACTGTTGACTGATCAATGGAAAAGGAATTGCGCACTCCATTACCTGAACCAAATGCAAACTCCAATCAGAACCTGACCTGAACCAAATGCATAATCCAAACAGGAATTAGCCAATTAGGCAAGTCGATTACCATGGCCGTCTGGGCACTGGCCGGCTGCCAGGCTGCGGCTGGCTCCTGGCTGGCTTGGCTGTTGCGTGTTGCCTTGTCGCTGATGCGGCTGGGCGTCTGTGCCCTGCGGCTTGCCCGCCGGAGCCCCTGCTCGCAACTGCCGACTGGCGGCCTCGCAGTCGGCACGGGGGCGGCCGGCGTCGTTGGCTGGCTTCGGGTGACGGGAAGTTTCTCACGCCCGTAGAGAAAGGGAAAGAGGTGGGTTGCGTGGGACACGGATTGGACCTTACTGGACCTAAAGAGGAAACGGCGGCGAAGGTGAAGAAAAGGCCCAAGTCGCGACTACTGTCTTCTACAACCTCCAGGTCGCATCTCCAGCCCCTCCTATGCTTCAAAAATACTGCAAACTTCATGGAGATTTCATGGGGGGCTCTAAGGGTTTGGCAGCCGTCCCCCCCCCCCCCCCCCCCCCCCCCCCCCCACAGACACACACACACACCCCAGCGCCTGTTCTTGATATAAGTTTCTTGGACGTTTGAGGTCCTTTGCTCCGGGTTGGTAGGTTAGTAATACCAACCCGGGTTAAAGGGTCACTAGTACAGAAATAAGCTGTACTTCCGGTTGGGAAACCCCTTAAGTCCCGGTTTCTCAACCGGGAGCACGAATCCGGGACTAAAGGGTCCCTCCTTTAGTCCCGGTTTCTCGCCCGGGACTAAAGGTCCACCTTTAGTCCCGGTTGGTAATACCAACCAGGGCTAAAGAGGCCTCTTGGCCTGGCCACGTGGGCCGGCCCTTTAGTCCCGGTTGGTATTACCAACCGGGACTAAAGGTTTTCTTTTTTTCTTTTTTTTGTTTCTATTTTCAATTGATGATTCGTTTTGGTTTTCGAATAGGTTTTCGAATATGCATTTTACGCTGCTAATAATATTCGTATTATCCGTTTGTATTCAATCCAGTTTCAAAAACAGCAGTGGTACATTTCGGCCATGGCGGTGCTCCACAACCAGCGTACCCATATACACAAAGAAAGAAGATGGATCTGCGGCACAGTGGAGCAGCACGCCACGGCCATGGCACAGCAGGCACAAGAGCCGGCTCGATGGCTCAGCGCAAAATCATGCAACAAAAATCGAAGAACCATATCCCATTACAAGATTGCCGGCACGAGGGCTCGGCACACGCATCCATCCGATTACAAAAGGGGTAATAAGAAGAAAAGGCGGTCACCGTGGCGGCTTGGTGCAGATGTAGGGGCGGTGGAGATTCGCAGTTCGGTCGCCGAATTAGGCGATGCCGGCTCACGGTGCGCCTCGGCGTCGGGCTCAACCGCCAGGGACGTCGGGGGAGTTGTCGAGGGGGTAACTGACAGCTTGTGGACGGGGCATCGTGTGGCCGAACTCGGGGTCCGGATCGACGCAGACGTGCTCATGCTCCTCAGCGGCGGCGCTGGACTCGGGTCCGCCGGTCTCGGGGAAGATGAGACCCGCGGGATGGGAGGGAGTCTCATTGCCGGCTCCGGGGCTCCTCGTCCTCGGCGGTGCGTCGGCTCGGGCGGCTCCTCCGCTGTGGCGTCGGGCTCGGGCGCGGGGAAGGTGCGGCAGCGCTTCCACTGGCGTGCTGCAGTGGCGATGGGTGACGAAGATGAAGAGTGAGGAGGAAGAAGAAACGGCTGCCTTATATAGGGGAGGGACCTTTAGTCCCGGCTCATGTAAATGTCCGGGACTAAAGGTATTACCTTCAGTCCCGGCTCGTAATACCAGCCGGGACTAAAGGTCTTGGTGCAGATGTAGGGACCCGTCCCGTTGCTGCCCGCGGCGTTGTCACTTGCGGTCGGGACTAAAGGTCTTGGTATGCATCGTTGAGCACATCTGTAGCGTTATCTGCAAGGACGTTTTCCTGTCGCGCGGCAGTGACTCTTCGGTACGGTTTGTTTTCATGTGTGCTCTCGGCTAGCCTAGCCACCTGTCAATGTCAGATACAGTATATATTAGGAGTAGTAAACGCAAATGATGAAGTCCTGTACCATGCATACCAAGAGTAAATCTACGGGTTCAACTACAGATGTGCTCGACGATGTTACCGGGAGTGCTAAACATTTATGATTTTTTACCGTAGTAGTAAGTACGTGTACAAGAGTGTACAACTAGTTACCAGGACACCCACCCTATCATTGTACTCCAACGGTCTACGGTGTAGTACGTCGAACAGACGAGCACTACTACTCTCCACTGTTGACGACAGTGATCTCCTCCGATCCGGACACGCACCCACTATTGCATTGCAGGCCGTCCGGCCAAGCTAGCCTTTTTTTTACCTTTAGTCTCGGTTGGAGACAGCAACCGGGACTAAAGGTCTCATTCTAGTTCCGGACGGAGCCTCTAGCCGGGAGTAAACTTTTACTCCCGGTTGGAGGGACCAACCGGGAGTAAAAATTAACCTTTAGTCCCGGTTGGTAGCTCCAACCGGAACTAAAGGTCCCCTGCAGCAAAAGTCTGCCACAGTAGCCGTTGGGCCGGGACCTTTAGTCCCGGTTGGAGCTACTAACCGGGACTAAAGGTTTCTCTAGTCCCGGACGCGAAAAATACCGGGACTAAAGCTAAATTTCGAAGTGGATCAAAAGTCGTTTCTCTACTAGTGGGTCTATATTAGTTCGGGGCGGTTGATGTTACCAACCTGGACTAAAGAACTGACCCTTTAGTTTCGGTTGATAACACCAATCCAGACTAACGTAGACCCTTTAGTTTTAGTTGGTGTTCCCAACCCAGACTAAAAGTCCTTCGATGTCATGTGCTCTGTGTAGGTGGGATAGAAAGGTACGCGCAAGACAATACATAAGGTCTTAGGTTTGAATCCCAAGCGAGACATAGAAGTGGGAGGCATTATTTTCTTTATTCTCGAAGGACCTTTAGTCCGGGTTCAAGGCAACCGGGACTAAAGAGTCATGTCCTTTAGTCCCTAATTCGTAGTCCCGGTTGAGAAACTGTGAATAAAGCCTTGTATGCGAATTTAAAACTTTTTTTATAATATAAATTGGTTTAAACATATATGTGTTTAATTAATAATCTCAAAAATAATGACACAAGGACTCAACTAAGCAGTTCCACTACAATATAAGAATCTCTACAGTAGAACGACCAGATTACAAAGTTTTTGGTTTCGAAGCTAGAGCTTATCAATCAGCCTCTAAGAATATGCTAATAAATTTACTGAAGGTGAAAAGAATAGTGGCAATCGCTGTCACAAAGTTCTCTCGCTAGCATGGACCCATAGATTCTTCTGCTGCTTCTAGGTCTAATACTTGGAGCCGTCTCTGTACCAGTTGACTAGTGGCGGGCTAATTAATTTGTTAAAGCCAGACTCAGCTGCTCTGGCTGCAAATAAGCTGCAAGACGCGGGTGACAATCAAAGCCTGTCGGCTGTCACGGTATATATAGTTTGTCACCTAAGGCCTTGCTACCTGACCCTGTTTGGAACACGTCACTTACTTTCTATTTCTGCAGAAATTAAATTGATTCTTATGATTTTTTTATGAAAATCTTATGGAATTCATGCGTTCCAAATATATGACCCTAAAACTGATGAGTCATGGAAAAAGCCTATTACTTTCCACTTGAAAATAGCAACGGGTTTCAACATGGCCAGCCCTTTACTTTTTATTTGTCAATGGTGACACGACGGTTGTAAACCATACGGACTTTATCCTAAAAGGAAAGGAGGAGAAATTCTAATCCTAGTCTGTTTGTATGTGTGTTTTTACCAAAACTTTTAGACCTTGGCAGGACTATATATACGTGGGAGCTCTATGTTGTAATTACTAATATTCATAGTAATAAAGAATAGTCTTTGTGGTGGGTACGACCCCAGATACCTACGGCAGACTACATGGGCCGCGCTGCCAGGGGCGGTCTAGCCCACAAGACGAAGTCTTGTGGAGCACGGCGCTACTCGGCGCGAGACGCAAGATTCCGGAAAGATATCCTGAAGATACAGCGTAATCTGTTAGATATGTTATGATCCCGTGATTCATATAATCTGTTATTACTTACCGGTTATCTCCCAGATCTAACCGGCCTGTAACCCTACCCCCGTCTATATAAGGCGGGTAGGGGACCCACTCAAAACACACGCAATATCATACTATAGCCAATATAAACCAACAGACCACAGGAGTAGAGTATTACATCATGTTGATGGCCCGAACCTGTCTAACTCTTATGTCTCTGTTGCCTTTTTGTTCTGAATTACGCGTTGTGGGGGTATGGCCCCCAAGACATGGGCTGCACCATCAGAGGTGGTCCGGCCCATAAGATCAAGGCATGCACGGCGCTGCTCGGCATGCACCGCAATCTATTATATAGTACCAAATAGGCTACTTTACTTGTAACCCTGCCCTTTCATACTATATTAGGAGAGGCAGGGGTTCCCTAGCGGACACAACGATCAATCTAGATCTATCTACTACATCTCAATACAATACACCAAAGACACAGGACGTAGGGTATTACGTCGATCAGACAGCCCGAACCTGTCTAAATCGTTGTCTCTGCGCCTTGTGTCACCATCCGGTTTCTGATTACGCGCACCCCCATCGACAAATCTACTATCACGGGATACCCCTCGGTGGAATGCCGATGATATTCTGTCGACAGTTGGCGCGCCAAGTAGAGGTGTGCGCTTGATCCATAGCGAACCAGATGGACCTCAAGATCAATCCCATCCGTGGCGATTTGGCTTCTGACGGCGGCGTCGGTCATCTAGGATGGAGTCGTCGTCTTGAGGCTATTCGTGGCGGCTTGACGTCGCTACGCAACTCGTCCTGATACTCCTGCGTTTGGCCACGTGATTCTACGCTCCACAGCAAGTTCGGCATCAAGAATGCTGCTTGTCGTCTCGTCTCCGTCCACTCCAGATGCGATTTCATCTCAGCTTTGTTCAGATCCGATCTAATCACAAGTCGATCTGCAACTCCACCTTCTCCGTCTCCAACATGCATCAATGTTCAAATCAAGGCCTTAGTAATCAAGAAGTCTCGTTGTTACGAGACAGTGACGCACGTACAGCGACATGCAACTTGCATCATACAAGCAGCGACAAGCAGACAACGAAGGAATCTGTACGCCATGCAAGCCAATTACTTGAGCCATGCAAAGCTATTTGCATGCGCTTATGTATATACGTATATACATGGAAGGAAGGCCAACTATGATTGCTACGGCACTTGCATGATCACCGAGAAGAACAGCGTCATGACAACCGCGACCGTCGTCGTGACGACAGTTCGGAAAGCTCGAGCGCCGGGCAATTTCGTCAACACCAACCAGATAATGCCATACGTCGCCGACCAGACATTCTATCTAAAGCTAAGTCATATTTTAATATTCTTCTAAATATTCTCCAATCTTCGTTAATCGCCATAATGTTTCTTCGAACTGTTTTCTCCATGTTTGCTCTCCAAACGATTTTTCAAACCCTCGAACAGTCACGTTGATGCTCGGATGCCTCCAAAGATGGCCCTATCTCCGTCTCCTCCTTACACGTGCTATGGGCTCCGCGCTCTGCGTTATGGGTGGTCGGTAGCGGCTCCTTGGTCACTTCTGTTCCTCCTACACGTGCACGGGCTCCGCGCTCGGCGTTATGGACTATGGGCTAGCTAGAGCTGTAGACTTAGCTACACACTAACTGGTCGGGCGGTTTATATTAAACATAAATATATTTTTGCTCCAACTGATCGCCGAACTGCATACGCCGTTTCATAACCATTGCTCATTTTTCTCCAGAGTTCATTTATTTTTACATCATGTACTACCTGTTCTACATGTTTGTATTGCAGGATCCTCGTCCAGGTAATCGGACCACCTGGTGCTCGGACTTCTCCACCGATCAACTGGTCGGACCGCTTGGTTCATGGACTCCGTCGTCGACCAGTTGATCAGACTGTTCGCCGGTCGCTTCTACTCAATGTTCACTTTGTCGCCGACCAGTCGACCAGACTGTTCATCGCTCGTGCTTCATCGCCAGCGACGTCGGTTACTCCTCGGCCCTCAGATTCTTCATGCTCGAGGACTAAGTGGGCACACTTAACCGCACGGACGTTGTCAGCTACGTCGGTGCTCGGACCTCGCCGCCTACGCCGGGGACTCCTCGGTGCTCGAACATCGCCAGCGACGCTAGGGACTCCTCGCTCCTCGGTGCTCGGTCATCGCCAGCGACACCGGGGACTTGGTTTCTTGATTGGCTTACATTCATCCATTTTGAATCTCTTGAGAAGATCATTAGTATATTTCTCTTGAGAGATGAAAATCCCTTATCTCATTTGCTTGACTTGAAAACCAAGAAAGAATGTAAGCTCTCCAATCATTGACATCTCGAACTCCTTTGACATCAATTCACCAAACTCTTTGCAAGAATCTTCATTTGATGATCCAAAGATGATATCATGAACATACACTTGACAAATGAAGATATATCCATCAAGCTTCTTGGTGAATAGTGTGGTGTCGACCTTCCCAATGGTGAAGCCCTTCTCAATGAGGAAGTCCCGATGGCGCTCATACCAAGCTCTTGGGGCTTACTTAAGCCCATATAACGCCTTGGACAACCTATAAACATGATTAGGATATCTAGGGTCTTCAAACCTGGGAGGTTGATCAACATAGACTAGTTCATTTATAAAGCCATTTAAAAATGCACTTTTCACATCCATTTGATATAGTTTCATTTCATGATGTGATGCATATGCATGTAGGATATGAATGGCTTCTAGTCTTGCAACCGGTGCAAAGGTCTCTCCAAAGTCCAACCCTTCAACTTGAGAGAACCCCTTTGCAACTAGTCTTGCCTTGTTCCTCACAACAACACCTTGATTATCTTGCTTGTGTGGAACACCCACTTTGTTCTAATGACTCTTGCACCTTGTGGTCGCTCTTCAAGAGTCCAAACTTCATTGCGGATGAAGTTGTTCAACTCTTCATGCATGGCATTTATCCAATCCGGATCTTGAAGAGCTTCTTCTACCTTAGTAGGCTCAAAGCAAGAGACAGAAGAGTGATGTTCAATAAATAAAGCAAGCTTTTGAGAGCGAGTCATTACTCCCTTTGATGGACTCTCTATGATGAGATCTTAAGGATGAGCTTGTAGTAGAGGTGAATTTCTTCTATCAACCACTTGAGGGGGAGGTTGTGGAGCATCAACATCTTGTGCTTGTACCACCATTTGCTTATGGAAGACATGAGTGTCTTTATTTTCTACTCTCCCATTTTTATCACCATCTTGTGGCATATTTGATGAAGAAGGCAAATTGATCACTTGTACATCATCTTCATCATCATTAGGCTTGATGTCTCCAACTAGAATATTCTTTGTGGCCTCCCTCAATGGTTCATCACCTACATCATCAAGATTCTCATTTGCTCCTTGGGAGCCGTTAGATTCATCAAATTCTACATCATATATTTCTTCAACCAAGCCGGTGGCATAATTAAATACTCTATATGCTTTGGACTTTGACGAGTAACCAATAAGAAAACCAGTATCACAACATCTTTGAAACTTCCATAGGTGTTGTCGCTTCTTGTAGATGTAGCCTATGCAACCAAACACCACAAAGAAGGAGACATCCGACTTCTTCCCATTGAGCAACTCATAAGGTGTCTTGCCAAGAAACTTTTGAAGGAATAGGCGGTTGGATGCATAACATGCGGTGTTGATAGCTTCCCTCCATAGATCTTCGAGAGTGTTGTACTCATCAAGCATTGTTCTTGCTAGTGTGATCAATGTCCGGTTCTTTCTCTCAACTACACTATTTTGTTGAGGAGTATATGTTGCGGAGACCTCATGCTTGATCCCAACTTCATCACAATAGGCTTCAATATTTGTGTTGTCAAATTCTTTTCCATTGTGGCTTCTAATCTTCTTGAGCTTCACTTCAAAGCTCTCTTGGCAAACTTCTTGAAGCATGATGCAACTTTGGATTTGTCATGAAGGAAGAACACCCATGTGTATCTTGAGTAGTCATCAACAATCACAAGACAATAAAGATTTCCTCCCAAACTCTTGTATGTTGTTGGTCCAAATAAGTCCATGTGAAGGAGCTCTAGCACTCTTGTGGTTGACGTGAAAGCTTTTGTAGGATGAGTGTTTGCAACTTGTTTGCCGGCTTGACATGCACTACAATGCTTGTCCTTCTCAAACTTCATATCCTTCAACTCTCTCACCAAATCATTCTTCATTAGATTCTTGAGTGAGCTCATCTCAACATGAGCAAGTCTTCTATGATATAGCCACACAAGTATTGTTTTGGTGAATAGGCAAGTCTTCAAATTAACATCTTCGGAGGTGAAGTCCACTAGATATAGGTTGTTGTATCTAAATCCCTTAAATATCACTTGATCATCATCTTTCTTGGATACAATAACTTCCTTCTCAGTAAATAGGCACTGAAAGCCAAGATCATACAATTGTCCAACGGATAGCAAGTTGAAACTTAATGAAGCAACATATAGCACATTTGAGATTGAATGATCATTTGATATTGCCACTTTGCCCAATCCTTTAACCTTGCCTTTTGAATTATCTCCAAATGTGATTCTTTCTTGTCCATCTACTTCTTCATCTAGTGAGGTGAACATACGAGGATCACCGGTCATATGTCGTGTGCAACCACTATCAATTACCCAATGACTTCCACCGGTCTTGTAGTTCACCTACACACAAGAGATCAAGCTTTAGGAACCCAAACTTGTTGAGGGCCCTTGACTTTCTCAACAAGTGACTTTGCAACCCAAATTTTCTTAGGCCTATTCTTGTTGGGAGGTCCTAAGAACATAACTTTTATCTTTCCACTAGAGTCCTTTCTAAGCATGTAATGAGCATTGAAGGAAAAGGGTCTAGCATGCTTGGGCAAGGGTTGTGGTGGTGGAGTTTGACACTCATGGGCAAAGTGGCCTTCTTGTCCACACTCAAAACACCTCTTTGGCTTTGGCTTTGACTTGTGTTATTGTTGTTGAGCTTGAGCCTTCTTCTCTTGGTTTGCTAAGTACCCAATGCCACTTCTATCCATCTTCATGACGGTGTTCATTAGTAGCTTACTTTGAAGATGTTTGCCTCTTGTGAACTTGCTCAATCCAATCTTGAGATGCTCTTTCTCTAACTTGAGCTTCTTGTTTTCTTCCTTGAGTGCATCATTATTCTTCTCTTCCTTGAGTTTCTTGTTCTCTTCTTTGAGCTTCTTATTCTCAAGAATCAAATCACCATCATGATCAAGAGGTTCTAGCACTATAGTGTTGGTGGTTTTGAGCTCTTCAAGATCTTTCTTAAGCTTTTCATTATCATGCTTGAGCTTGACATACTCATCATAGTTGTCAGTTTCAACCACTTGCTTGCCTTTGCCACTAGATCCTTGCTCAATGCTCTCAACAATTAAATCATCACATGATGTAGCTATATCAATCTTAACAACATCGTTAATAGCATCATGTGGCTTATTGGATAAAAATTCTTGAGCAATAACAAGATTATCATGATTTATCTTGAGAGTTGTATATTCTTCTTTTAGCATATTGTGGCTAGTGATGAGCTCTTTATGCATCCCCTCAAGTTTATCATGTTTATCTTTAAGCTCTTTCTTAGAAGATTTGAGCTCCTTGAGTTTGGATGACATAGCTTCATTTGCTTCTCTAAGCTCAACACTAGCATTTTTGGCTATATCACATTTAGCTAAAAGAGAATCATTCTTAGCTTCTAGCTTGTCATTCTTAGCTCTAGTCTTTCTAATGATCTTAGTGTATTGATTTAGCAATTTAACAAGATCATCATACGAATGTGATTCATATTCATCATCATCACTATCATCATTATTAGCATGATCATCACCACTACTATCATCATCATTTGATACCTTTCGTTCACCCTTGGCCATAAGGCATAGGTGTGTAAAGGATGATGGCAGTGGTGTCGATGAGGATGATGAAGAGTCAATCACAATGGCGGTCACCTTCTCATTATCACTATCATCATCGGATGAGCAACTTGATGAATCAATGTCTGTGAGCCAATCACCGACGATGTATGCCTTCCCATTTTTCTTCTTCTTATGGAAGTCCTTCTTGCCATCCTTCTTCTTGTATGGCTTGTTTTTCTTCTTCTTATCCTCATCTTCATTACTTGAGTCATCTTTCTTGCCCTTGTACTTGTTCTTGTACTTGTCTTTCTTGGGCTTGGTGCATTGATGTGCTAGATGACCAAGTTCTCCACAATTGTAGCAATCCATCTCGAAGATTGGCTTCCTTCTTGTGCTAGTGAAGAACTTTTTCTTGCCATCGAACTTGATGCCACTCTTGTTGAGCTTCTTTAGCATCTTGGTGGTTCTTCTCACCATGAGAGCAAGACTTGCATCATCAACTTCATCATCACTTGAGCTCTCATACTCAATTCTAGCTTTTCCCTTCTCTTAGCTAGCCTTGAATGCTAAGTCTTTGTCTTTCTTCTTGGTAGAGGATGAGCCATCTTGTGGTGTGATGTGCATATACATCTCATGAGCATTGATCTTTCTCAAGATTTGAGTCGGTGTAGCAGTGGAAAGATCATCTTGATGAAGCACGATCATAATATGCCCATATTTATCAATAGGGAGGACACTCAAGATCTTTCTTACAACATCGGATGGTTGTATTTGAGTGAGTTCAAGCTCATTGACTTCCTCTACAAGAACATTCAAGCGTGAGTACATTTCATTAGCACTCTCTTTAGGAAGCATCTCAAAAAAATTAAGCTTTTTTGTTATGAGATGATAGTGTTCCTCACGCTCGCTCTTAGTTCCCTCATGGAACGCATAAATGTCCGACCATAGTGCATGGGCGTCCTTGTGGTTCCTCACCTGGTTGAACATATCTTTGCAAAGGCCTCTAAAGATGGTGTTTCGAGCATTTGCATTCCATTTCTCATAGTTCACTTTATCGCCTTGAAGGTGCGTGGGATCCTGAGGTTTTGGGAATCCTTGTGAAGCGGCTCTAAGTATGCCAACATCTAGAGCTTCTAAATACGTCTCTATGTAGATTTTCCAATAAGGAAAATCATCCCCCTCAAAGATAGGAGGAGGTCCATCCCCGTGAGACATCTTTCTCTAGGTGGTTAAGCCTAAATACGTGAGCACAAGGCTCTGATACCAATTGAAAGGATCAAGATGCCCAAGAGGGGGGTGAATTGGGCTAATTCTAAAATTCATTCAATAATTAAACCCTACGGTTAGTCCACTTCACCCCTTGTGCCTAGAAAGTGTTTCTATTGTTCTAACACACAAAAGTTTAGCAACCTATGTTCCAATCCTACTCTAGCATGGCAATTCTATGAATGTAAAGACACGAATTGAATTGCTCAAAGTAAATGCTTAAAGTAAAGAGAGAAGGAGGAACGCGGTGATGTTTTGTCGAGGTATCGGAGAGTCGTCACTCCCCACTAGTCCTCGTTGGAGCACCCGCACAAGGTTGTAGCTCCCCCTTGATCCGTGTAAGGATCAAGTGCTCTCTACGGGTTGATTCTTCGACACTCCGTCGCGGTGAATCACCCACAACCGCTCAAAACTTGAGTTGGGTCATCCACAAGCTCCATCGGATGATCACTAAGCTCCCAATCACCACCAAGCCGTCTAGGTGATGGCGATCACCAAGAGTAACAAGCACGAACTCTCACCTGGCCATGACAAGCCTAATGAGAAGGGTGGATGCATACTTTGCTACTCTTGCTTTCACTAATGAGGTCTCTCTTTTGGATTCTCAAATCTCAATCACCTCACTAGGACCTTGCTCTTCTTGACACTCTCAAGGGTGTTTCTCAGCTGTTGGAATGAGCAAAAGCGATCCCTTGAGTGAATAGAGGAAGTATTTATAACCCCTCATTCAAAACGAACCGTTATGTGCCTCTGCGGGGTGACCGAACGCTCCGGTCAGCTCACCCACCTCTGTGCAGTTTAAGTTGTGACCGGACACTGGCCCGCGTCCGGTCATCACTGACCGACCGCATCCGGTCATGAAAACTGCCCTCTGGAACCTTACTAATGTTGACCGGACTCTGGCATCCAGCGTCCGGTCACTTTGCTGCTCAATGTCCAGTCAGTAGCCAAAACCTAACTAGCGTCCGGTCAGCACTGACCGGACATCTCCGATCAGGATTCTCCCTCTCTGGAACCTTACTGGAGTTGACTGTACTCTGGCACCCAGCGTCCGGTCACTCACCTCTCAGCGTCTGGTCGCATCTAGATGATTTCACCTTGATCAAATGAACTGACCGGACTCTGTGCCTGCGTCCGGTCAGCATTTGACCCTCCATTCACTTCCAACTCTCAATCATATGTGAATGAAGTTCGCTTTAATTGATCTAAGGGCTTTTTAGGAGCTACCTAGTGCTAGATTAGACAAGTGTGCACCACACCTAACCCACTAGACTCACCTAGGTCAATCTACCTGTCCATACCTCCCTTAATAGTACGGCCAAAGGAAAAACAAAGTCCTAAACTACTCTAAGTGTCTCCTCAACACCAAACGACACTTAGAACTAGTCCATCTTTAACCTTGTCATCCATCCTTTAAAAACCGAAACGATTTCGATCGTAGGGGCATGAAAACCATGATTGCCCAATCAATTGTCATTACCATAACCAAAGTTAATTGCATCTGCAAAACACATGTTAGTCACAGTAATCTCGTATTGTCATTAATCACCGAAATCCAACTAGGGGCCTAGATGCTTTCACCTCCTTGGCCAGGCCTTCCGGTCGAAGAGGCGGGCCGGAGTCGGAAGCGAGGTCTTCCGGTCGGAGAGGCGGGCCGGAGTCGGAAGCGAGTGTCGTTCCTCCTGGCCAGGCCTTCCGGTCAGAGATTGGATCGTCCTTCTGGTCTGTCGTTAGGTATTTGGGCCAGCCCAGGAGTTGCACGTCGTTCGCAACATCGTCTGCTGAGCCGAGCTTTTGCTGAAAAGCAGGTCCATGAGGGACCTCGGGTTTATGAACCCTACACTATGACACCAAATTAGTGTCCCTAAATACATTATGAAATATATTTCTATATTGTACTTATTTGATGTCATAGAAGTTGTCACCTTTTTCTATAAAGTTGGCTAAACTTAAGATATTTAATTTGATTCAAAGCGATTCGAGGAATTGATTTATTTTGGTTCAGATAAAGTACTATGAAAATACTATATCTTATAATGAATCTAACAATAGTATTTTTTATAAACTTACTCCATCTGGTAATTATTATGCATCATAAAATAATAGTATTTTTTATTATATATTTGATTGAATTTAAAAAAATAACTTTTTTAGAAAACGAGATGTGCAATTATTTCACTAAGGAGTTAGTTGTTGATATAGGACAAAACTAAACTGTTTTTTTTTCACATTCAGAGTGCGTACGAAGTAGAAACGTTGGCCTTGGCTTTTTTTAGGTTCGTCCTATGGTACAGCCGATGCCGAGGTTGTGGCAAGCAAAGGCGATTCCGGCTGGGGGATCCTTGTGATCTTTCCTGGACACTGCGACGCCCATTCCTTTTTTTTTTGTTTTGACAACATACGCCCATTCCTTTGTTATCTGGGCGCAAGTTGCTTGGCAGCCGCAGATTCATCGTGCTCAGCATTATCGATCGCCACGAATTCGGAGAGCACAAAACAAAAGTGGATTCGAAGGTAGCCGGGACGTCAAAGAGGCCAGCACCTTTGTACTTGTTCGTTGTATGTAACATATGCATCATGTCCTTTAATTTATCTAAATGGCAGAAATTCTTTCATGACACCGCCCGTACAAGTGTTAGCTCCACCGGCACATATACAAACATGTGATGATCGATGCACCATGTCAATGCATGCAATGAAAATGACATAAAAAAGCGTGCACATGTGGGCACCTATCTAGTGTTTTTGGTTTATTCTAAGTCAACAATAAAATAAAGCGTGCACATGCACTCGCACGGAATTATATATTATGTGAAAATGACATAAAAGTGGAAAAAGAAAATTCATCCAAAAACATTTTACTCCCTTTGTCCCTAAATAATTAATTTCTAGAGTTGTCTTAAGACAAAAATTTTTTATGTTTGACTGAATTTATAGAGAAAATATAAATATTTGTGACACCAAATTATTATGTTATGAAGATAACAGTTTATGGTGTACCCAATGATACTAATTTGGTATCATATATATAAATATATACTATGACGTTTTGAAAAATGAAAAATTGGAACACCCATAGTTCATTTCAAGACACACTATATATGGCTAGCTGTTGTATGTACAGTTGAGATTCATACTCATTTTTCAAAAATCATACGAGAATATTAAATCTTGGGTGCATAACAGTACATGATTTTACCTTTTCTAGCTAGCCTGGCATCTCTAGCATTGTATCCTGACGACAAGATGAGGCGCTTTCAGCGAGGTGCACATGGCCAATACCCAGGAGAGGAGGAAAGCGTTGCTTCTCTTATGAATCCCCCATTGAGAAAATCTATATATATCTTAATGCTTAACTGCGGCTTAGAAATGCATGAGTGATGACGTGTGCCGTTCTGGATGGATTTTTCCTGCTTCTCATTTGTTCTCTCTCCGCCCCAAAATTATTAGTGATTTAGGTTTGTTCTAAGTCAAACCAATTTAACTTTAATCAAAATTATAGAAAAGTACATCGACATTCATGACACCGCCAAATATGTATAATATGATATTTTGTAATAAATTTAATAATACTTATTTGGTATCATAAACATTAGTATTTTTATAAACTTATACAATCAAACTTAAAATGATTTAACTTAGAACAAACCTAGAATGTCGGTTATTTTAGGATGGAGGAAGTATAAGCTAGCGATGTGGGCATGAGCAGACCAAACATGCCCTAGAGTTGACCCATCATGAATCTCGTGCTTGGCTATAATAAGTAGTCCCAGTTATAACATAATACTATATATTCTCCAATGGAAAAAAAAAAAAGCCTATCAAGACTTCCGCACTATCTACAAAGGCGACACTTTGATTAATAATATCTGTAGTATAAAGCTGTTATTCATATTATTGAAAGAGCTTATATATTTCTTATGAAGGTATTTTTCATAATGAATCTAGTAATGTCAATCTTACGTTATGAATGCATATACATATAAAATATTAGATATTCTTAGACGAAGGTAAAAACAATGTTCTACCTATTAGGACAAATCTAGCTAGATGGACTTTGACGAAGCAAATTTAAAATTTTATATAAGAGACCCTAAAGTGCATATAAGCATGCATCGAGCCTTTCGGACAAAAGCAATAGCTTGATTATTGCTTTTCAGAAATATTCTTTTTTTTTTGTCTCCATCAAGCGCCTGCGAAGAAGATAAGAGCATCTCCGAGAGCCTTTCTAAATCTCACTCTCTAAATTATCATTTAGATAATCATTTGTATAAAAATCGTTTTCTATATCTTTTCATTCTCCAACAGTTTTTCTATATCTCGTGAGTAGTCTAGAGAGTCATTTCTCATCTTCTATTTTTGGCTAGCAAAAAATCTAGAATAAAAGATGATTATATTTGGATAACCATTTAGACAAACCGTTGGAGGATAGTTTTTCACTAAAATCTCTATTCGTGGCATTTAAGAAGGGAATAGAGAGTCCTTGAGATGCTCTAACCCATAAACACGCACGGACTCTGAGGTCACCTCAGGACTGTGGCGTAGGCCGGCATGTAGATGATGTGAATGCTTATATAGTTATATATATATAACGCGACAAGATAGAAGGTTGGACCATAAGCTTGCTAGCTTTCAAACGACAAACTGCTTACACTGCAATGCTCTCGATGTCGACGACGTCAAGGGACAGCCTGGTGCTGGGGCGGGTGGTCGGCGACGTGGTGGACCCGTTCTCGCCGACGGTGGCGCTCCGGGTCTCCTACAACGGCCGGCGCCTCATCAACGGCTCCGACCTCCGGCCGTCGGCGGTGGCAGCAAGGCCTCGCGTCGAGATCGGGGGCACCGATTTCAGCCAGTCCTACACGCTTGTAAAGTGTTCCTCCATGCATCTCTTTTGGCTGATATTAGTCCTAATTATTAAAAATCAGCCTTGCTTGACGTGCGTGCATGCATGTCCTATTGCCATTCCTAGCTAAGCTAACTGATTATTCATGATGCGTTCATTTACATATGCCGTCCGCGTGGCTCTTGGATCATCGAATCAAAAGGTTATGGTGGATCCTGACGCTCCCAACCCGAGCAATCCGACGTTGAGGGAGTATTTGCATTGGTACCATATGTACATATAATTAATCCTCGCACATACTCCATCCGTTCCAAAATAACTGCACATCTTAAGAAATGAGTCAAATGCTATTTTAAATTTAACTAGATTTAAAGTTGAACTTCAAAAATTAAGTGAGAAGTGCAGCTATTGTGGGGTGGAGGGAGTAAAGTATTGTGTTTATGTTCTAAAAGCCATGCATAGTTATATTTGGATTTCATTGATCACCTTTCATTTTGCAGGTTGGTGACAGATATTCCTGGGACAACTGAAATTGAACATGGTGAGTAGAAAAGTGCAGTAGCTAGAAATGCGTTGTGCATGTCAGCAACATCACGTGTCTTTTTTTTTTTGGCGAATTAGCAGCATCACGTCTCGATTGCATTGTGATCCACTTTTGAGTGAGGAAGTAAGAGAGCTCAAATCAACATCAGATAATTAAATGCTTCGATATTACACCATAAAACTAGACAATATTCTATGTGCCAATATAATTCAAACGGAAGAATTCTAGCCCGAACCTAAAGTCGCACCGGTGGTCCAAAGGGTCCAGTGGTGATGAATATAACTCATCACCGCCGGATGATATGCCGCTTGAGCCGGCGACGATGAAGTCTTCATCATCGTTGAATCATATACCGAAACGGTGGTGATACCGCCCTCGTTACCACCAGATGAAACAACGAGCCGGCGGTGATAAAGTATTATCACCGCAGGTTTTGATCGGTGGTGATAAGCCTGGTTATCACTGTCCACTTTCATCACCAATGCTGATGAAAACTGGTGGCGAGGTGGAGGAGGACGGGGGTTATAGCCGCCAGTGATGAGGTTTGTGCAGTAGTAGAGTATCGGAGAGCGTCAACTAATAAAATTATGTCATGCATGGGCCATTTCTTCTTGGTCCTGGACTATAGGGACTCTGGATTTTTAAGCATGGCGCCTTCTTAGAAATTAAACCTAGCTAGAGTGGTTACTATGTTTGTGTTGATGTGTTATGAGTGAATTGAGGAAGAAATATACAACTTATTACAAATGCTTCCTTTTGATATTATACATGAATACAACTTTGTACAAATTATTTAGGATTCAGTATGTATCTTTTAATTGTATAATCAAAGCCATTCCAATTATCTCTAGCTAGCTTTACGCTTTCATCGACCGTTATTCGTGCACCTTCTACTCTCTGTAAGTAAACCTTTACAGTTTGTCTTAATTATTTCTCAATATATGATGAGCTTGTTTAGATATTGGACAATTGAAACTCAAAAGATGGCATGCTTCGTTCTAAATCTAGGAAGGCTCCAAAGCCCCTGCCTTATTCCAAATTGCATCGGGTCAATGCATACTTATACATGCATTATGATCACTGCATACTGATACAGACATCATGTTCTAGTATAATCTGACTGGTGGCAAGATGTTTGAGTTATTGAGTAGCTTTCTTTTTTAGTGCTTCATACCTCAATTTTTTTATATTACATGTATGTAGAAGTATCATACAGAGTACATATCACAAAAATTAGACACCATCATTACAGTACAGACCGGTAAAAGATGCATACATATATAGAGAACACGATTAAATTCATGAATGATGAGTTTGCTGATAAGGAAGTTAATGAAATGAACATGTGAACACTGTGAATAGCTAATTAGTGTCCTCTAACCTACTATGGACGATGACGGACATGTTCTTGTAGGAATTAATACTTCACTGTTTTGAAGTCCTACAGGTTAGTGCATGACCATTGGATCCTCTTATACATCAATTCTAGAACTTGTGAAACATGCATAATCAAACACTTTGCAAAATTGTAATATTAAACATTTATTATATGTGATTTATTTTAATATCATTTTTTGAGGGGTGAATATAATTTTTTGTTTGTGGAGAAATTATATTAGACTGTTGAATTCTCAAACTTTTTTACTAAAATAATGTGATACGGATCATATAGTATATATATTTTAAAAAGATGAGTATTACTTTGTTCAATTAATTATGATCATCATAGTATTAGTTCAAAAACGGAGACATGTTTCGAAGAACGTACGTTGTCCATCCGATATATCTTCAATCAAAAAAAAACTTGAAGCTCCAACCCACTATATATGGACGCGGCCACAAACAAAAGGAACTCGGACTAAATGTATTTTTTTGTTATATTATATTATATAGTTCAACTGCAATTCTCTTTCATAGTAATTAATTAACAAATCTATATCTATAATCCTCACTATATGTTTTATCTAATAATATGTAAATCATCTACATCATCTCCTGCTAATTATCTACATCTCTCATTAACAACCATCTTATCCCACTAAATTCCGACCACTTAATATAAGTTATCCACTAAACGGAGTTACTACTTTTGATATATAAGAGATATAGAAAGCATCCGTGTATTACGATTTGTTTTGTTGTTTTATCATCTTATACAATTCGATCTAATTTTATTGGTTTTTCATTGATCCTTTTATTGTAGTCTTGCTCAGTTTTGATAAGAATGAAAGTAAACATACGTAAGTTGAGCTCATACATGTAATATTTTTATTTCTATGAAAATTCCACGACAAACGCGTGGAATATTATTCTAGTCTGGTAAAAAAAAGGAGAAATCCATGCATGGGTGATTCCGTATGCATGGATATGCGTTTCCAATAATTGGCTGCATACACGCACGCACGCAGGTCGCGAGGTGATATGCTACGAGAGCCCTCGGCCGCCGGCGGGGATCCACCGCGTGGTGTTCGTGCTCTTCCAGCAGATGGTGCGCGGCTCCGTCGACCAGCCGCCGCTTCTCCGCCACAACTTCTGCACCCGCAACTTCGCTGTCGACCACGGCCTGGGCGCCCCCGTCGCCGCCGCCTTCTTCACCTGCCAGCCCGAGGGTGGCACCGGCGGCCGCCGCCACGTCCTCCGCCAGCCAAGGACATCGCCGGCGTCCTAGCTATCTAGCTGCAGAATGGCCGCCAGTGCGAGTACGTACGTGCCACAAACGTACAGGCTACGACGACGACGACGTACGTGTACGTACGCACTTTATCAGCACGATGATGATACGTATATACATACATGGTGTATGTGTACGTATGCACGTACGCAAGCGACAACCTAACGACGTCCCAAGACTAAGAATCTCGTGTGTGTGTGTGTGTGTGTGTGTGTGTATACTGCGGTTTGTGATTGATCATGGTGAATTATACGGAGTACTAGCTAGCCTGCTGTATTTCATGGAGCTGCATGAGATACCTCTTGCAGTTAGTGCATGTGTGTACTCGCGTACGTAGTTAACCTGTGATCACCGAGAAATAAAATAAATGTCGTCCCAGTTTATTAGTAGCCTGTTTAAATTACTCCGTACAAAACTAATGTAGCAATTTCAAGCATTTCGACATGATAACTTAGATAACTTAGCATTTTGAAATGGCAAAAGAAAAAGAAAAGGTATATGCTAGTTACATGGAATATTTATTTATTATCATTTTATTGTACCCAAAGCAGTAACGATACTAATGATGAAAATATTAATAACAGGTGATAGGTGAGAGCACCAAATAGTTACATCTGGATTATGCAAATGGCATATACGGACATCTTCCGTGGTTCTGACCCATTAACCCCTACACATTCCTTACTAACTCTATAGTACTTGAATAATCTGAACAGAATTTCTCCTTTCCTTTTCAGAAGTATTAATTTTCAAATGAACTTCTATGAAAAGTTAGACATCTAACTGTTGACTGATCAATGGAAAAGGAATTGCGCACTCCATTACCTGAACCAAATGCAAACTCCAATCAGAACCTGACCTGAACCAAATGCATAATCCAAACAGGAATTAGCCAATTAGGCAAGTCGATTACCATGGCCGTCTGGGCACTGGCCGGCTGCCAGGCTGCGGCTGGCTCCTGGCTGGCTTGGCTGTTGCGTGTTGCCTTGTCGCTGATGCGGCTGGGCGTCTGTGCCCTGCGGCTTGCCCGCCGGAGCCCCTGCTCGCAACTGCCGACTGGCGGCCTCGCAGTCGCACGGGGGCGGCCGGCGTCGTTGGCTGGCTTCGGGTGACGGGAAGTTTTCTCACGCCCGTAGAGAAAGGGAAAGAGGTGGGTTGCGTGGGACACGGATTGGACCTTACTGGACCTAAAGAGGAAACGGCCGGCGAAGGTGAAGAAAAGGCCCAAGTCGCGACTACTGTCTTCTACAACCTCCAGGTCGCATCTCCAGCCCCTCCTATGCTTCAAAAATACTGCAAACTTCATGGAGATTTCATGGGGGGCTCTAAGGGTTTGGCAGCCGTCCCCCCCCCCCCCCCCCCCCCCCCCCCACAGACACACACACACACCCCCCAGCGCCTGTTCTTGATATAAGTTTCTTGGACGTTTGAGGGTCCTTTGCTCCGGGTTGGTAGGTTAGTAATACCAACCCGGGTTAAAGGGTCACTAGTACAGAAATAAGCTGTACTTCCGGTTGGGAAACCCCTTAAGTCCCGGTTTCTCAACGGGAGCACGAATCCGGGACTAAAGGGTCCCTCCTTTAGTCCCGGTTTCTCGCCCGGGACTAAAGGTCCACCTTTAGTCCCGGTTGGTAATACCAACCAGGGCTAAAGAGGCCTCTTGGCCTGGCCACGGTGGGCCGGCCCTTTAGTCCCGGTTGGTATACAACCGGGACTAAAGGTTTTCTTTTTTTCTTTTTTTTGTTCTATTTTCAATGATGATTCGTTTTTGGTTTTCGAATAGGTTTTCGAATAGGCATTTTACGCTGCCTAATAATATTCGTATTATCCGTTGTATTCAATCCAGTTTCAAAACAGCAGTGGTACATTTTCGGCCATGGCGGTGCTCCACAACCAGAGTACCCATATACACAAAGAAAGAAGATGGATCTGCGGCACAGTGGAGCAGCACGCCACGGCCATGGCACAGCAGGCACAAGAGCCGGCTCGATGGCTCCAGCGCAAATCATGCAAACAAAAATCGAAAGAACATATCCCATTACAAGATTGCCGGCACGAGGGCTCGGCACACGCATCCATCCGATTACAAAAGGGGTAATAAGAAGAAAAGGCGGCTCACCGTGGCGGCTTGGTGCAGATGTAGGGGCGGTGGAGATTCGCAGTTCGGTCGCCGAATAGGCGATGCCGGCTCACGGTGCGCCTCGGCGTCGGGCTCAACCGCCAGGGACGTCGGGGGAGTTGTCGAGGGGGTAACTGACAGCTTGTGGACGGGGCATCGTGTGGCCGAACTCGGGGTCCGGATCGACGCAGACGTGCTCATGCTCCTCAGCGGCGGCGCTGGACTCGGGTCCGCCGGTCTCGGGGAAGATGAGACCCGCGGGATGGGAGGGAGTCTCATTGCCGGCTCCGGGGCTCCTCGTCCTCGGCGGTGCGTCGGCTCGGGCGGCTCCTCCGCTGTGGCGTCGGGCTCGGGCGCGGGGAAGGTGCGGCAGCGCTTCCACTGGCGTGCTGCAGTGGCGATGGGTGACGAAGATGAAGAGTGAGGAGGAAGAAGAAACGGCTGCCTTATATAGGGGAGGGACCTTTAGTCCCGGCTCATGTAAATGTCCGGGACTAAAGGTATTACCTTCAGTCCCGGCTCGTAATACCAGCCGGGACTAAAGGTCTTGGTGCAGATGTAGGGACCCGTCCCGTTGCTGCCCGCGGCGTTGTCACTTGCGGTCGGGACTAAAGGTCTTGGTATGCATCGTTGAGCACATCTGTAGCGTTATCTGCAAGGACGTTTTCCTGTCGCGCGGCAGTGGACCTCTTCGGTACGGTTTGTTTTTCATGTGTGCTCTCGGCTAGCCTAGCCACCTGTCAATGTCAGATACAGTATATATTAGGAGTAGTAAACGCAAATGATGAAGTCCTGTACCATGCATACCAAGAGTAAATCTACGGGTTCAACTACAGATGTGCTCGACGATGTTACCGGGAGTGCTAAACATTTATGATTTTTTACCGTAGTAGTAAGTACGTGTACAAGAGTGTACAACTAGTTACCAGGGACACCCAACCCTATCATTGTACTCCAACGGTCTACGGGTTGTGTAGTACGTCGAACAGACGAGCACTACTACTCTCCACTGTTGACGACAGGTGATCTCCTCCGATCCGGACACGCACCCACTATTGCATTGCAGGCCGTCCGGCCAAGCTAGCCTTTTTTTTTTACCTTTAGTCTCGGTTGGAGACAGCAACCGGGACTAAAGGTCTCATTCTAGTTCCGGACGGAGCCTCTAGCCGGGAGTAAACTTTTACTCCCGGTTGGAGGGACCAACCGGGAGTAAAAATAACCTTTAGTCCCGGTTGGTAGCTCCAACCGGAACTAAAGGTCCCCTGCAGCAAAAGTCTGCCACAGTAGCCGTTGGGCCGGGACCTTAGTCCCGGTTGGAGCTACTAACCGGGACTTAAAGGTTTCTCTAGTCCCGGACGCGAAAAATACCGGGACTAAAGCTAAATTTCGAAGTGGATCAAAAGTCGTTTCTCTACTAGTGGGTCTATATTAGTTCGGGGGCGGTTGATGTTACCAACCTGGACTAAAGAACTGACCCTTTAGTTTCGGTTGATAACACCAATCCAGACTAACGTAGACCCCTTTAGTTTTAGTTGGTGTTCCCAACCCAGGACTAAAAGTCCTTCGATGTCATGTGCTCTGTGTAGGTGGGATAGAAAGGTACGCGCAAGACAATACATAAGGTCTTAGGTTTGAATCCCAAGCGAGACATAGAAGTGGGAGGCATTATTTTCTTTATTCTCGAAGGACCTTTAGTCCGGTTCAAGGCAACCGGGACTAAAGAGTCATTGTCCTTTAGTCCCTAATTCGTAGTCCCGGTTGAGAAACTGTGAATAAGCCTTGTATGCGAAATTTAAAACTTTTTTTATAATATAAATTGGTTTTAAACATATATGTGTTTAATTAATAATCTCAAAAATAATGACACAAGGACTCAACTAAGCAGTTCCACTACAATATAAGAATCTCTACAGTAGAACGACCAGATTACAAAGTTTTTGGTTTCGAAGCTAGAGCTTATCAATCAGCCTCTAAGAATATGCTAATAAATTTACTGAAGGTGAAAAGAATAGTGGCAATCGCTGTCACAAAGTTCTCTCGCTAGCATGGACCCATAGATTCTTCTGCTGCTTCTAGGTCTAATACTTGGAGCCGTCTCTGTACCAGTTGACTAGTGGCGGGCTAATTAATTTGTTAAAGCCAGACTCAGCTGCTCTGGCTGCAAATAAGCTGCAAGACGCGGGTGACAATCAAAGCCTGTCGGCTTGTCACGGTATATATAGTTTGTCACCTAAGGCCTTGCTACCTGACCCTGTTTGGAAACACGTCACTTACTTTCTATTTCTGCAGAAATTAAATTGATTCTTATGATTTTTTTATGAAAATCTTATGGAATTCATGCGTTCCAAATATATGACCCTAAAACTGATGAGTCATGGAAAAAGCCTATTACTTTCCACTTGAAAATAGCAACGGGTTTCAACATGGCCAGCCCTTTACTTTTTATTTGTCAATGGTGACACGACGGTTGTAAACCATACGGACTTTATCCTAAAAGGAAAGGAGGAGAAATTCTAATCCTAGTCTGTTTGTATGTGTGTTTTTACCAAAACTTTTAGACCTTGGCAGGACTATATATACGTGGGAGCTCTATGTTGTAATTACTAATATTCATAGTAATAAAGAATAGTCTTTGTGGTGGGTACGACCCCAGATACCTACGGCAGACTACATGGGCCGCGCTGCCAGGGGCGGTCTAGCCCACAAGACGAAGTCTTGTGGAGCACGGCGCTACTCGGCGCGAGACGCAAGATTCCGGAAAGATATCCTGAAGATACAGCGTAATCTGTTAGATATGTTATGATCCCGTGATTCATATAATCTGTTATTACTTACCGGTTATCTCCCAGATCTAACCGGCCTGTAACCCTACCCCCGTCTATATAAGGCGGGTAGGGGACCCACTCAAAACACACGCAATATCATACTATAGCCAATATAAACCAACAGACCACAGGAGTAGAGTATTACATCATGTTGATGGCCCGAACCTGTCTAACTCTTATGTCTCTGTTGCCTTTTTGTTCTGAATTACGCGTTGTGGGGGTATGGCCCCCAAGACATGGGCTGCACCATCAGAGGTGGTCCGGCCCATAAGATCAAGGCATGCACGGCGCTGCTCGGCATGCACCGCAATCTATTATATAGTACCAAATAGGCTACTTTACTTGTAACCCTGCCCTTTCATACTATATTAGGAGAGGCAGGGGTTCCCTAGCGGACACAACGATCAATCTAGATCTATCTACTACATCTCAATACAATACACCAAAGACACAGGACGTAGGGTATTACGTCGATCAGACAGCCCGAACCTGTCTAAATCGTTGTCTCTGCGCCTTGTGTCACCATCCGGTTTCTGATTACGCGCACCCCCATCGACAAATCTACTATCACGGGATACCCCTCGGTGGAATGCCGATGATATTCTGTCGACAGTTGGCGCGCCAAGTAGAGGTGTGCGCTTGATCCATAGCGAACCAGATGGACCCTCAAGATCAATCCCATCCGTGGCGATTTGGCTTCTGACGGCGGCGTCGGTCATCTAGGATGGAGTCGTCGTCTTGAGGCTATTCGTGGCGGCTTGACGTCGCTACGCAACTCGTCCTGATACTCCTGCGTTGGCCACGTGATTCTACGCTCCACAGCAAGTTCGGCATCAAGAATGCTGCTTGTCGTCTCGTCTCCGTCCACTCCAGATGCGATTTCATCTCAGCTTTGTTCAGATCCGATCTAATCACAAGTCGATCTGCAACTCCACCTTCTCCGTCTCCAACATGCATCAATGTTCAAATCAAGGCCTTAGTAATCAAGAAGTCTCGTTGTTACGAGACAGTGACGCACGTACAGCGACATGCAACTTGCATCATACAAGCAGCGACAAGCAGACAACGAAGGAATCTGTACGCCATGCAAGCCAATTACTTGAGCCATGCAAAGCTATTTGCATGCGCTTATGTATATACGTATATACATGGAAGGAAGGCCAACTATGATTGCTACGGCACTTGCATGATCACCGAGAAGAACAGCGTCATGACAACCGCGACCGTCGTCGTGACGGACAGTTCGGAAAGCTCGAGCGCCGGGCAATTTCGTCAACACCAACCAGATAATGCCATACGTCGCCGACCAGACATTCTATCTAAAGCTAAGTCATATTTTAATATTCTTCTAAATATTCTCCAATCTTCGTTAATCGCCATAATGTTTCTTCGAACTGTTTTCTCCATGTTTGCTCTCCAAACGATTTTTCAAACCCTCGAACAGTCACGTTGATGCTCGGATGCCTCCAAAGATGGCCCTATCTCCGTCTCCTCCTTACACGTGCTATGGGCTCCGCGCTCTGCGTTATGGGTGGTCGGTAGCGGCTCCTTGGTCACTTCTGTTCCTCCTACACGTGCACGGGCTCCGCGCTCGGCGTTATGGACTATGGGCTAGCTAGAGCTGTAGACTTAGCTACACACTAACTGGTCGGGCGGTTTATATTAAACATAAATATATTTTTGCTCCAACTGATCGCCGAACTGCATACGCCGTTTCATAACCATTGCTCATTTTTCTCCAGAGTTCATTTATTTTTACATCATGTACTACCTGTTCTACATGTTTGTATTGCAGGATCCTCGTCCAGGTAATCGGACCACCTGGTGCTCGGACTTCTCCACCGATCAACTGGTCGGACCGCTTGGTTCATGGACTCCGTCGTCGACCAGTTGATCAGACTGTTCGCCGGTCGCTTCTACTCAATGTTCACTTTGTCGCCGACCAGTCGACCAGACTGTTCATCGCTCGTGCTTCATCGCCAGCGACGTCGGTTACTCCTCGGCCCTCAGATTCTTCATGCTCGAGGACTAAGTGGCACACTTAACCGCACGGACGTTGTCAGCTACGTCGGTGCTCGGACCTCGCCGCCTACGCCGGGGACTCCTCGGTGCTCGAACATCGCCAGCGACGCTAGGGACTCCTCGCTCCTCGGTGCTCGGTCATCGCCAGCGACACCGGGGAACTTGGTTTCTTGATTGGCTTACATTCATCCATTTTGAATCTCTTGAGAAGATCATTAGTATATTTCTCTTGAGAGATGAAAATCCCTTATCTCATTTGCTTGACTTGAAAACCAAGAAAGAATGTAAGCTCTCCAATCATTGACATCTCGAACTCCTTTGACATCAATTCACCAAACTCTTTGCAAGAATCTTCATTTGATGATCCAAAGATGATATCATGAACATACACTTGACAAATGAAGATATATCCATCAAGCTTCTTGGTGAATAGTGTGGTGTCGACCTTCCCAATGGTGAAGCCCTTCTCAATGAGGAAGTCCCGATGGCGCTCATACCAAGCTCTTGGGGCTTACTTAAGCCCATATAACGCCTTGGACAACCTATAAACATGATTAGGATATCTAGGGTCTTCAAACCTGGGAGGTTGATCAACATAGACTAGTTCATTATAAAGCCATTTAAAAATGCACTTTTCACATCCATTTGATATAGTTTCATTTCATGATGTGATGCATATGCATGTAGGATATGAATGGCTTCTAGTCTTGCAACCGGTGCAAAGGTCTCTCCAAAGTCCAACCCTTCAACTTGAGAGAACCCCTTTGCAACTAGTCTTGCCTTGTTCCTCACAACAACACCTTGATTATCTTGCTTGTGTGGAACACCCACTTTGTTCTAATGACTCTTGCACCTTGTGGTCGCTCTTCAAGAGTCCAAACTTCATTGCGGATGAAGTTGTTCAACTCTTCATGCATGGCATTTATCCAATCCGGATCTTGAAGAGCTTCTTCTACCTTAGTAGGCTCAAAGCAAGAGACAGAAGAGTGATGTTCAATAAATAAAGCAAGCTTTTGAGAGCGAGTCATTACTCCCTTTGATGGACTCTCTATGATGAGATCTTAAGGATGAGCTTGTAGTAGAGGTGAATTTCTTCTATCAACCACTTGAGGGGGAGGTTGTGGAGCATCAACATCTTGTGCTTGTACCACCATTTGCTTATGGAAGACATGAGTGTCTTTATTTTCTACTCTCCCATTTTTATCACCATCTTGTGGCATATTTGATGAAGAAGGCAAATTGATCACTTGTACATCATCTTCATCATCATTAGGCTTGATGTCTCCAACTAGAATATTCTTTGTGGCCTCCCTCAATGGTTCATCACCTACATCATCAAGATTCTCATTTGCTCCTTGGGAGCCGTTAGATTCATCAAATTCTACATCATATATTTCTTCAACCAAGCCGGTGGCATAATTAAATACTCTATATGCTTTGGACTTTGACGAGTAACCAATAAGAAAACCAGTATCACAACATCTTTGAAACTTCCATAGGTGTTGTCGCTTCTTGTAGATGTAGCCTATGCAACCAAACACCACAAAGAAGGAGACATCCGACTTCTTCCCATTGAGCAACTCATAAGGTGTCTTGCCAAGAAACTTTTGAAGGAATAGGCGGTTGGATGCATAACATGCGGTGTTGATAGCTTCCCTCCATAGATCTTCGAGAGTGTTGTACTCATCAAGCATTGTTCTTGCTAGTGTGATCAATGTCCGGTTCTTTCTCTCAACTACACTATTTTGTTGAGGAGTATATGTTGCGGAGACCTCATGCTTGATCCCAACTTCATCACAATAGGCTTCAATATTTGTGTTGTCAAATTCTTTTCCATTGTGGCTTCTAATCTTCTTGAGCTTCACTTCAAAGCTCTCTTGGCAAACTTCTTGAAGCATGATGCAACTTTGGATTTGTCATGAAGGAAGAACACCCATGTGTATCTTGAGTAGTCATCAACAATCACAAGACAATAAAGATTTCCTCCCAAACTCTTGTATGTTGTTGGTCCAAATAAGTCCATGTGAAGGAGCTCTAGCACTCTTGTGGTTGACGTGAAAGCTTTTGTAGGATGAGTGTTTGCAACTTGTTTGCCGGCTTGACATGCACTACAATGCTTGTCCTTCTCAAACTTCATATCCTTCAACTCTCTCACCAAATCATTCTTCATTAGATTCTTGAGTGAGCTCATCTCAACATGAGCAAGTCTTCTATGATATAGCCACACAAGTATTGTTTTGGTGAATAGGCAAGTCTTCAAATTAACATCTTCGGAGGTGAAGTCCACTAGATATAGGTTGTTGTATCTAAATCCCTTAAATATCACTTGATCATCATCTTTCTTGGATACAATAACTTCCTTCTCAGTAAATAGGCACTGAAAGCCAAGATCATACAATTGTCCAACGGATAGCAAGTTGAAACTTAATGAAGCAACATATAGCACATTTGAGATTGAATGATCATTTGATATTGCCACTTTGCCCAATCCTTTAACCTTGCCTTTTGAATTATCTCCAAATGTGATTCTTTCTTGTCCATCTACTTCTTCATCTAGTGAGGTGAACATACGAGGATCACCGGTCATATGTCGTGTGCAACCACTATCAATTACCCAATGACTTCCACCGGTCTTGTAGTTCACCTACACACAAGAGATCAAGCTTTAGGAACCCAAACTTGTTGAGGGCCCTTGACTTTCTCAACAAGTGACTTTGCAACCCAAATTTTCTTAGGCCTATTCTTGTTGGGAGGTCCTAAGAACATAACTTTTATCTTTCCACTAGAGTCCTTTCTAAGCATGTAATGAGCATTGAAGGAAAAGGGTCTAGCATGCTTGGGCAAGGGTTGTGGTGGTGGAGTTTGACACTCATGGGCAAAGTGGCCTTCTTGTCCACACTCAAAACACCTCTTTGGCTTTGGCTTTGACTTGTGTTATTGTTGTTGAGCTTGAGCCTTCTTCTCTTGGTTTGCTAAGTACCCAATGCCACTTCTATCCATCTTCATGACGGTGTTCATTAGTAGCTTACTTTGAAGATGTTTGCCTCTTGTGAACTTGCTCAATCCAATCTTGAGATGCTCTTTCTCTAACTTGAGCTTCTTGTTTTCTTCCTTGAGTGCATCATTATTCTTCTCTTCCTTGAGTTTCTTGTTCTCTTCTTTGAGCTTCTTATTCTCAAGAATCAAATCACCATCATGATCAAGAGGTTCTAGCACTATAGTGTTGGTGGTTTTGAGCTCTTCAAGATCTTTCTTAAGCTTTTCATTATCATGCTTGAGCTTGACATACTCATCATAGTTGTCAGTTTCAACCACTTGCTTGCCTTTGCCACTAGATCCTTGCTCAATGCTCTCAACAATTAAATCATCACATGATGTAGCTATATCAATCTTAACAACATCGTTAATAGCATCATGTGGCTTATTGGATAAAAATTCTTGAGCAATAACAAGATTATCATGATTTATCTTGAGAGTTGTATATTCTTCTTTTAGCATATTGTGGCTAGTGATGAGCTCTTTATGCATCCCCTCAAGTTTATCATGTTTATCTTTAAGCTCTTTCTTAGAAGATTTGAGCTCCTTGAGTTTGGATGACATAGCTTCATTTGCTTCTCTAAGCTCAACACTAGCATTTTTGGCTATATCACATTTAGCTAAAAGAGAATCATTCTTAGCTTCTAGCTTGTCATTCTTAGCTCTAGTCTTTCTAATGATCTTAGTGTATTGATTTAGCAATTTAACAAGATCATCATACGAATGTGATTCATATTCATCATCATCACTATCATCATTATTAGCATGATCATCACCACTACTATCATCATCATTTGATACCTTTCGTTCACCCTTGGCCATAAGGCATAGGTGTGTAAAGGATGATGGCAGTGGTGTCGATGAGGATGATGAAGAGTCAATCACAATGGCGGTCACCTTCTCATTATCACTATCATCATCGGATGAGCAACTTGATGAATCAATGTCTGTGAGCCAATCACCGACGATGTATGCCTTCCCATTTTTCTTCTTCTTATGGAAGTCCTTCTTGCCATCCTTCTTCTTGTATGGCTTGTTTTTCTTCTTCTTATCCTCATCTTCATTACTTGAGTCATCTTTCTTGCCCTTGTACTTGTTCTTGTACTTGTCTTTCTTGGGCTTGGTGCATTGATGTGCTAGATGACCAAGTTCTCCACAATTGTAGCAATCCATCTCGAAGATTGGCTTCCTTCTTGTGCTAGTGAAGAACTTTTTCTTGCCATCGAACTTGATGCCACTCTTGTTGAGCTTCTTTAGCATCTTGGTGGTTCTTCTCACCATGAGAGCAAGACTTGCATCATCAACTTCATCATCACTTGAGCTCTCATACTCAATTCTAGCTTTTCCCTTCTCTTAGCTAGCCTTGAATGCTAAGTCTTTGTCTTTCTTCTTGGTAGAGGATGAGCCATCTTGTGGTGTGATGTGCATATACATCTCATGAGCATTGATCTTTCTCAAGATTTGAGTCGGTGTAGCAGTGGAAAGATCATCTTGATGAAGCACGATCATAATATGCCCATATTTATCAATAGGGAGGACACTCAAGATCTTTCTTACAACATCGGATGGTTGTATTTGAGTGAGTTCAAGCTCATTGACTTCCTCTACAAGAACATTCAAGCGTGAGTACATTTCATTAGCACTCTCTTTAGGAAGCATCTCAAAAAAATTAAGCTTTTTTGTTATGAGATGATAGTGTTCCTCACGCTCGCTCTTAGTTCCCTCATGGAACGCATAAATGTCCGACCATAGTGCATGGGCGTCCTTGTGGTTCCTCACCTGGTTGAACATATCTTTGCAAAGGCCTCTAAAGATGGTGTTTCGAGCATTTGCATTCCATTTCTCATAGTTCACTTTATCGCCTTGAAGGTGCGTGGGATCCTGAGGTTTTGGGAATCCTTGTGAAGCGGCTCTAAGTATGCCAACATCTAGAGCTTCTAAATACGTCTCTATGTAGATTTTCCAATAAGGAAAATCATCCACCTCAAAGATAGGAGGAGGTCCATCCCCGTGAGACATCTTTCTCTAGGTGGTTAAGCCAAAATACGTGAGCACAAGGCTCAGATACCAAGTGAAATGATCAAGATGCCTAAGAGAGGAGGTGAATTGGGCTAATTCTAAAATTCATTCAATAATTAAACCCTACGGTTAGTCCACTTCACCCCTTGTGCCTAGAAAGTGTTTCTATTGTTCTACCACACAAAAGTTTAGCAACCTATATTCCAATCCTACTCTAGCATGACAATTCTATGAATGTTAAGACAAGAATTGAATTGCTCAAAGTAAATGCTTAAAGTAAAGAGAGAAGGAGGAACGCGGTGATGTTTTGTCGAGGTATCGGAGAGTCGTCACTCCCCACTAGTCCTCGTTGGAGCACCCGCACAAGGTTGTAGCTCCCCCTTGATCCGTGTAAGGATCAAGTGCTCTCTACGGGTTGATTCTTCGACACTCCGTCGCGGTGAATCACCCACAACCGCTCAAAACTTGAGTTGGGTCATCCACAAGCTCCATCGGATGATCACTAAGCTCCCAATCACCACCAAGCCGTCTAGGTGATGGCGATCACCAAGAGTAACAAGCACGAACTCTCACCTGGCCATGACAAGCCTAATGAGAAGGGTGGATGCATACTTTGCTACTCTTGCTTTCACTAATGAGGTCTCTCTTTTGGATTCTCAAATCTCAATCACCTCACTAGGACCTTGCTCTTCTTGACACTCTCAAGGGTGTTTCTCAGCTGTTGGAATGAGCAAAAGCGATCCCTTGAGTGAATAGAGGAAGTATTTATAACCCCTCATTCAAAACGAACCGTTATGTGCCTCTGCGGGGTGACCGAACGCTCCGGTCAGCTCACCCACCTCTGTGCAGTTTAAGTTGTGACCGGACACTGGCCCGCGTCCGGTCATCACTGACCGACCGCATCCGGTCATGAAAACTGCCCTCTGGAACCTTACTAATGTTGACCGGACTCTGGCATCCAGCGTCCGGTCACTTTGCTGCTCAATGTCCAGTCAGTAGCCAAAACCTAACTAGCGTCCGGTCAGCACTGACCGGACATCTCCGATCAGGATTCTCCCTCTCTGGAACCTTACTGGAGTTGACTGTACTCTGGCACCCAGCGTCCGGTCACTCACCTCTCAGCGTCTGGTCGCATCTAGATGATTTCACCTTGATCAAATGAACTGACCGGACTCTGTGCCTGCGTCCGGTCAGCATTTGACCCTCCATTCACTTCCAACTCTCAATCATATGTGAATGAAGTTCGCTTTAATTGATCTAAGGGCTTTTTAGGAGCTACCTAGTGCTAGATTAGACAAGTGTGCACCACACCTAACCCACTAGACTCACCTAGGTCAATCTACCTGTCCATACCTCCCTTAATAGTACGGCCAAAGGAAAAACAAAGTCCTAAACTACTCTAAGTGTCTCCTCAACACCAAACGACACTTAGAACTAGTCCATCTTTAACCTTGTCATCCATCCTTTAAAAACCGAAACGATTTCGATCGTAGGGGCATGAAAACCATGATTGCCCAATCAATTGTCATTACCATAACCAAAGTTAATTGCATCTGCAAAACACATGTTAGTCACAGTAATCTCGTATTGTCATTAATCACCGAAATCCAACTAGGGGCCTAGATGCTTTCACCTCCTTGGCCAGGCCTTCCGGTCGAAGAGGCGGGCCGGAGTCGGAAGCGAGGTCTTCCGGTCGGAGAGGCGGGCCGGAGTCGGAAGCGAGTGTCGTTCCTCCTGGCCAGGCCTTCCGGTCAGAGATTGGATCGTCCTTCTGGTCTGTCGTTAGGTATTTGGGCCAGCCCAGGAGTTGCACGTCGTTCGCAACATCGTCTGCTGAGCCGAGCTTTTGCTGAAAAGCAGGTCCATGAGGGACCTCGGGTTTATGAACCCTACACTATGACACCAAATTAGTGTCCCTAAATACATTATGAAATATATTTCTATATTGTACTTATTTGATGTCATAGAAGTTGTCACCTTTTTCTATAAAGTTGGCTAAACTTAAGATATTTAATTTGATTCAAAGCGATTCGAGGAATTGATTTATTTTGGTTCAGATAAAGTACTATGAAAATACTATATCTTATAATGAATCTAACAATAGTATTTTTTATAAACTTACTCCATCTGGTAATTATTATGCATCATAAAATAATAGTATTTTTTATTATATATTTGATTGAATTTAAAAAAATAACTTTTTTAGAAAACGAGATGTGCAATTATTTCACTAAGGAGTTAGTTGTTGATATAGGACAAAACTAAACTGTTTTTTTTTCACATTCAGAGTGCGTACGAAGTAGAAACGTTGGCCTTGGCTTTTTTTAGGTTCGTCCTATGGTACAGCCGATGCCGAGGTTGTGGCAAGCAAAGGCGATTCCGGCTGGGGGATCCTTGTGATCTTTCCTGGACACTGCGACGCCCATTCCTTTTTTTTTTGTTTTGACAACATACGCCCATTCCTTTGTTATCTGGGCGCAAGTTGCTTGGCAGCCGCAGATTCATCGTGCTCAGCATTATCGATCGCCACGAATTCGGAGAGCACAAAACAAAAGTGGATTCGAAGGTAGCCGGGACGTCAAAGAGGCCAGCACCTTTGTACTTGTTCGTTGTATGTAACATATGCATCATGTCCTTTAATTTATCTAAATGGCAGAAATTCTTTCATGACACCGCCCGTACAAGTGTTAGCTCCACCGGCACATATACAAACATGTGATGATCGATGCACCATGTCAATGCATGCAATGAAAATGACATAAAAAAGCGTGCACATGTGGGCACCTATCTAGTGTTTTTGGTTTATTCTAAGTCAACAATAAAATAAAGCGTGCACATGCACTCGCACGGAATTATATATTATGTGAAAATGACATAAAAGTGGAAAAAGAAAATTCATCCAAAAACATTTTACTCCCTTTGTCCCTAAATAATTAATTTCTAGAGTTGTCTTAAGACAAAAATTTTTTATGTTTGACTGAATTTATAGAGAAAATATAAATATTTGTGACACCAAATTATTATGTTATGAAGATAACAGTTTATGGTGTACCCAATGATACTAATTTGGTATCATATATATAAATATATACTATGACGTTTTGAAAAATGAAAAATTGGAACACCCATAGTTCATTTCAAGACACACTATATATGGCTAGCTGTTGTATGTACAGTTGAGATTCATACTCATTTTTCAAAAATCATACGAGAATATTAAATCTTGGGTGCATAACAGTACATGATTTTACCTTTTCTAGCTAGCCTGGCATCTCTAGCATTGTATCCTGACGACAAGATGAGGCGCTTTCAGCGAGGTGCACATGGCCAATACCCAGGAGAGGAGGAAAGCGTTGCTTCTCTTATGAATCCCCCATTGAGAAAATCTATATATATCTTAATGCTTAACTGCGGCTTAGAAATGCATGAGTGATGACGTGTGCCGTTCTGGATGGATTTTTCCTGCTTCTCATTTGTTCTCTCTCCGCCCCAAAATTATTAGTGATTTAGGTTTGTTCTAAGTCAAACCAATTTAACTTTAATCAAAATTATAGAAAAGTACATCGACATTCATGACACCGCCAAATATGTATAATATGATATTTTGTAATAAATTTAATAATACTTATTTGGTATCATAAACATTAGTATTTTTATAAACTTATACAATCAAACTTAAAATGATTTAACTTAGAACAAACCTAGAATGTCGGTTATTTTAGGATGGAGGAAGTATAAGCTAGCGATGTGGGCATGAGCAGACCAAACATGCCCTAGAGTTGACCCATCATGAATCTCGTGCTTGGCTATAATAAGTAGTCCCAGTTATAACATAATACTATATATTCTCCAATGGAAAAAAAAAAAAGCCTATCAAGACTTCCGCACTATCTACAAAGGCGACACTTTGATTAATAATATCTGTAGTATAAAGCTGTTATTCATATTATTGAAAGAGCTTATATATTTCTTATGAAGGTATTTTTCATAATGAATCTAGTAATGTCAATCTTACGTTATGAATGCATATACATATAAAATATTAGATATTCTTAGACGAAGGTAAAAACAATGTTCTACCTATTAGGACAAATCTAGCTAGATGGACTTTGACGAAGCAAATTTAAAATTTTATATAAGAGACCCTAAAGTGCATATAAGCATGCATCGAGCCTTTCGGACAAAAGCAATAGCTTGATTATTGCTTTTCAGAAATATTCTTTTTTTTTTGTCTCCATCAAGCGCCTGCGAAGAAGATAAGAGCATCTCCGAGAGCCTTTCTAAATCTCACTCTCTAAATTATCATTTAGATAATCATTTGTATAAAAATCGTTTTCTATATCTTTTCATTCTCCAACAGTTTTTCTATATCTCGTGAGTAGTCTAGAGAGTCATTTCTCATCTTCTATTTTTGGCTAGCAAAAAATCTAGAATAAAAGATGATTATATTTGGATAACCATTTAGACAAACCGTTGGAGGATAGTTTTTCACTAAAATCTCTATTCGTGGCATTTAAGAAGGGAATAGAGAGTCCTTGAGATGCTCTAACCCATAAACACGCACGGACTCTGAGGTCACCTCAGGACTGTGGCGTAGGCCGGCATGTAGATGATGTGAATGCTTATATAGTTATATATATATAACGCGACAAGATAGAAGGTTGGACCATAAGCTTGCTAGCTTTCAAACGACAAACTGCTTACACTGCAATGCTCTCGATGTCGACGACGTCAAGGGACAGCCTGGTGCTGGGGCGGGTGGTCGGCGACGTGGTGGACCCGTTCTCGCCGACGGTGGCGCTCCGGGTCTCCTACAACGGCCGGCGCCTCATCAACGGCTCCGACCTCCGGCCGTCGGCGGTGGCAGCAAGGCCTCGCGTCGAGATCGGGGGCACCGATTTCAGCCAGTCCTACACGCTTGTAAAGTGTTCCTCCATGCATCTCTTTTGGCTGATATTAGTCCTAATTATTAAAAATCAGCCTTGCTTGACGTGCGTGCATGCATGTCCTATTGCCATTCCTAGCTAAGCTAACTGATTATTCATGATGCGTTCATTTACATATGCCGTCCGCGTGGCTCTTGGATCATCGAATCAAAAGGTTATGGTGGATCCTGACGCTCCCAACCCGAGCAATCCGACGTTGAGGGAGTATTTGCATTGGTACCATATGTACATATAATTAATCCTCGCACATACTCCATCCGTTCCAAAATAACTGCACATCTTAAGAAATGAGTCAAATGCTATTTTAAATTTAACTAGATTTAAAGTTGAACTTCAAAAATTAAGTGAGAAGTGCAGCTATTGTGGGGTGGAGGGAGTAAAGTATTGTGTTTATGTTCTAAAAGCCATGCATAGTTATATTTGGATTTCATTGATCACCTTTCATTTTGCAGGTTGGTGACAGATATTCCTGGGACAACTGAAATTGAACATGGTGAGTAGAAAAGTGCAGTAGCTAGAAATGCGTTGTGCATGTCAGCAACATCACGTGTCTTTTTTTTTTTGGCGAATTAGCAGCATCACGTCTCGATTGCATTGTGATCCACTTTTGAGTGAGGAAGTAAGAGAGCTCAAATCAACATCAGATAATTAAATGCTTCGATATTACACCATAAAACTAGACAATATTCTATGTGCCAATATAATTCAAACGGAAGAATTCTAGCCCGAACCTAAAGTCGCACCGGTGGTCCAAAGGGTCCAGTGGTGATGAATATAACTCATCACCGCCGGATGATATGCCGCTTGAGCCGGCGACGATGAAGTCTTCATCATCGTTGAATCATATACCGAAACGGTGGTGATACCGCCCTCGTTACCACCAGATGAAACAACGAGCCGGCGGTGATAAAGTATTATCACCGCAGGTTTTGATCGGTGGTGATAAGCCTGGTTATCACTGTCCACTTTCATCACCAATGCTGATGAAAACTGGTGGCGAGGTGGAGGAGGACGGGGGTTATAGCCGCCAGTGATGAGGTTTGTGCAGTAGTAGAGTATCGGAGAGCGTCAACTAATAAAATTATGTCATGCATGGGCCATTTCTTCTTGGTCCTGGACTATAGGGACTCTGGATTTTTAAGCATGGCGCCTTCTTAGAAATTAAACCTAGCTAGAGTGGTTACTATGTTTGTGTTGATGTGTTATGAGTGAATTGAGGAAGAAATATACAACTTATTACAAATGCTTCCTTTTGATATTATACATGAATACAACTTTGTACAAATTATTTAGGATTCAGTATGTATCTTTTAATTGTATAATCAAAGCCATTCCAATTATCTCTAGCTAGCTTTACGCTTTCATCGACCGTTATTCGTGCACCTTCTACTCTCTGTAAGTAAACCTTTACAGTTTGTCTTAATTATTTCTCAATATATGATGAGCTTGTTTAGATATTGGACAATTGAAACTCAAAAGATGGCATGCTTCGTTCTAAATCTAGGAAGGCTCCAAAGCCCCTGCCTTATTCCAAATTGCATCGGGTCAATGCATACTTATACATGCATTATGATCACTGCATACTGATACAGACATCATGTTCTAGTATAATCTGACTGGTGGCAAGATGTTTGAGTTATTGAGTAGCTTTCTTTTTTAGTGCTTCATACCTCAATTTTTTTATATTACATGTATGTAGAAGTATCATACAGAGTACATATCACAAAAATTAGACACCATCATTACAGTACAGACCGGTAAAAGATGCATACATATATAGAGAACACGATTAAATTCATGAATGATGAGTTTGCTGATAAGGAAGTTAATGAAATGAACATGTGAACACTGTGAATAGCTAATTAGTGTCCTCTAACCTACTATGGACGATGACGGACATGTTCTTGTAGGAATTAATACTTCACTGTTTTGAAGTCCTACAGGTTAGTGCATGACCATTGGATCCTCTTATACATCAATTCTAGAACTTGTGAAACATGCATAATCAAACACTTTGCAAAATTGTAATATTAAACATTTATTATATGTGATTTATTTTAATATCATTTTTTGAGGGGTGAATATAATTTTTTGTTTGTGGAGAAATTATATTAGACTGTTGAATTCTCAAACTTTTTTACTAAAATAATGTGATACGGATCATATAGTATATATATTTTAAAAAGATGAGTATTACTTTGTTCAATTAATTATGATCATCATAGTATTAGTTCAAAAACGGAGACATGTTTCGAAGAACGTACGTTGTCCATCCGATATATCTTCAATCAAAAAAAAACTTGAAGCTCCAACCCACTATATATGGACGCGGCCACAAACAAAAGGAACTCGGACTAAATGTATTTTTTTGTTATATTATATTATATAGTTCAACTGCAATTCTCTTTTCATAGTAATTAATTAACAAATCTATATCTATAATCCTCACTATATGTTTTATCTAATAATATGTAAATCATCTACATCATCTCCTGCTAATTATCTACATCTCTCATTAACAACCATCTTATCCCACTAAATTCCGACCACTTAATATAAGTTATCCACTAAACGGAGTTACTACTTTTGATATATAAGAGATATAGAAAGCATCCGTGTATTACGATTTGTTTTGTTGTTTTATCATCTTATACAATTCGATCTAATTTTATTGGTTTTTCATTGATCCTTTTATTGTAGTCTTGCTCAGTTTTGATAAGAATGAAAGTAAACATACGTAAGTTGAGCTCATACATGTAATATTTTTATTTCTATGAAAATTCCACGACAACGCGTGGAATATTATTCTAGTCTGGTAAAAAAAAGGAGAAATCCATGCATGGGTGATTCCGTATGCATGGATATGCGTTTCCAATAATTGGCTGCATACACGCACGCACGCAGGTCGCGAGGTGATATGCTACGAGAGCCCTCGGCCGCCGGCGGGGATCCACCGCGTGGTGTTCGTGCTCTTCCAGCAGATGGTGCGCGGCTCCGTCGACCAGCCGCCGCTTCTCCGCCACAACTTCTGCACCCGCAACTTCGCTGTCGACCACGGCCTGGGCGCCCCCGTCGCCGCCGCCTTCTTCACCTGCCAGCCCGAGGGTGGCACCGGCGGCCGCCGCCACGTCCTCCGCCAGCCAAGGACATCGCCGGCGTCCTAGCTATCTAGCTGCAGAATGGCCGCCAGTGCGAGTACGTACGTGCCACAAACGTACAGGCTACGACGACGACGACGTACGTGTACGTACGCACTTTATCAGCACGATGATGATACGTATATACATACATGGTGTATGTGTACGTATGCACGTACGCAAGCGACAACCTAACGACGTCCCAAGACTAAGAATCTCGTGTGTGTGTGTGTGTGTGTGTGTGTGTGTATACTGCGGTTTGTGATTGATCATGGTGAATTATACGGAGTACTAGCTAGCCTGCTGTATTTCATGGAGCTGCATGAGATACCTCTTGCAGTTAGTGCATGTGTGTACTCGCGTACGTAGTTAACCTGTGATCACCGAGAAATAAAATAAATGTCGTCCCAGTTTATTAGTAGCCTGTTTAAATTACTCCGTACAAAACTAATGTAGCAATTTCAAGCATTTCGACATGATAACTTAGATAACTTAGCATTTTGAAATGGCAAAAGAAAAAGAAAAGGTATATGCTAGTTACATGGAATATTTATTTATTATCATTTTATTGTACCCAAAGCAGTAACGATACTAATGATGAAAATATTAATAACAAGGTGATAGGTGAGAGCACCAAATAGTTACATCTGGATTATGCAAATGGCATATACGGACATCTTCCGTGGTTCTGACCCATTAACCCCTACACATTCCTTACTAACTCTATAGTACTTGAATAATCTGAACAGAATTTTCTCTTTCCTTTTCAGAAGTATTAATTTTCAAATGAACTTCTATGAAAAGTTAGACATCTAACTGTTGACTGATCAATGGAAAAGGAATTGCGCACTCCATTACCTGAACCAAATGCAAACTCCAATCAGAACCTGACCTGAACCAAATGCATAATCCAAACAGGAATTAGCCAATTAGGCAAGTCGATTACCATGGCCGTCTGGGCACTGGCCGGCTGCCAGGCTGCGGCTGGCTCCTGGCTGGCTTGGCTGTTGCGTGTTGCCTTGTCGCTGATGCGGCTGGGCGTCTGTGCCCTGCGGCTTGCCCGCCGGAGCCCCTGCTCGCAACTGCCGACTGGCGGCCTCGCAGTCGGCACGGGGGCGGCCGGCGTCGTTGGCTGGCTTCGGGTGACGGGAAGTTTCTCACGCCCGTAGAGAAAGGGAAAGAGGTGGGTTGCGTGGGACACGGATTGGACCTTACTGGACCTAAAGAGGAAACGCCGGCGAAGGTGAAGAAAAGGCCCAAGTCGCGACTACTGTCTTCTACAACCTCCAGGTCGCATCTCCAGCCCCTCCTATGCTTCAAAAATACTGCAAACTTCATGGAGATTTCATGGGGGGCTCACGTTGATGCTCGGATGCCTTCAGAGACGGCCCTATCTCCGTCTTCTCCTTACACGTGCTACGGGCTCCGCGCTCTACGTTATGGGTGGTCGGTAGCGGCTCCTTGGTCACTTCTGTTCCTCCTACACGTGCACGGGCTCCGCGCTCGGCGTTATGGACTATGGGCTAGCTAGGGCTGTAGACTTAGCTACACACTAACTGGTCGGGCGGTTTATATTAAACATAAATATATTTTTGCTCCAACTGATCGCCGAACTGCATACGCCGTTTCATAACCATTGCTCATTTTTCTCCAGAGTTCATTTATTTTTACATCATGTACTACCCGTTCTACATGTTTGTATTGCAGGATCCTCGTCCAGGTGATCGGACCACCTGGTGCTCGGACTTCTCCACCGATCAACTGGTCGGACCGCTTGGTTCATGGACTCCATCGTCGACCAGTTGATCAGACTGTTCGTCGGTCGCTTCTACTCAATGTTCACTTTGCCGCCGACCAGTCGACCAGACTGTTCATTGCTCGTGCTTCATCGCCAGCGACGTCGGTTACTCCTCGGCCCTCAGATTCTTCATGCTCGAGGACTAAGTGGGCACACTTAACCACACGGACGTCGTCAGCTACGTCGGTGCTCGAACCTCGCCGCCTACGCCGAGGACTCCTCGGTGCTCGAACATCGCCAGCGACGCCTGGGACTCCTCGCTCCTCGGTGCTCGGTCATCGCCAGTGACACCGGGGACTCCTCGCTCCTCGGTGCTCGAAGATCGCCAGCGACGCCGGGGACTCCTCGCTCCTCAGTGCTTGGTCATCGCCAGCGACGCTGGGGACTCCTCGCTCCTCGGTGCTCGGTCATCGCTAGCGACGCCGGGGACTCCTCGCTCCTCGGTGCTCGGACATCGCCAGCGACGTCGGGGACTCATCGGTGCTCGGTCATCGCCAGCGACGCCGGGGACTCCTCGCTCCTTGGTGCTCGGTCATCGCCAGCGATGCTGGGGACTCCTCGCTCTTTGGTGCTTGGTCATCACCAGCGACGCCAGGGTCTCCTCGCTCCTCGGTGCTCGGTCATCGCCAGCGATGCCGGGGACTCCTCGCTCCTCGGTGCTTGGTCATCGCCAGCGACGCTGGGGACTCCTCGCTCCTCGATGCTCAAACATTGCCAGCGACGCCGGGGACTCCTCGGTGCTCCCTTGGTGGTCGGATCTTGCTACGTCTCGTCGGTGTGCTATCAAGCTGCTTCATGCTGTTCAGATCAGGGTGCTGATCTTAGACAGCATGTCTGGGGTCTTGATACGCGCATGTCAGACGACGTCGGTAAGCTTTTAGACTTCTTTTTCTTTGACCCTGCTACAAGATTCATTCTTCATCTTCCAGCAGGCTCGGGGACTAAGTGGGCACACTTCACCTTATGGTGAATGTGCTTGTTCTCATCTCGAGGCTACGCCCAGGGACTGGCTGCCTGCTCGGCTAGTTTTCTACTTTATGACCCTGGCACCACGTAACTATGTCACCTACTGTCAGGCTCGGGGACTAGCTATGGGGGTATGGCCCCCAAGACATGGGCCACACCATCAGAGGTGGCCCGGCCTACAAGATCAAGGCATGCATGGCACTGCTCGGCGTGCACCGTAAGCTATTATGTAGTACCAAATAGGCTACTTTACTTGTAACCCTGCCCTTCCAGACTATATTAGGAGAGGCAGGGGTCCCCTAGCGGACACAACGATCCATCTAGATCTATCTACTACATCTCAATACAATACACCAAAGACATAGGACGTAGGGTATTACGTCGATTAGACAGTCCGAACCTTTCTAAACCGCTGTCTCTGCGCCTTGTGTCACCATCTGGTTCCTGATTACACGCACCCCCACCGACAAATCTACCATCGTGGGATACCCCTCGGTGGACTATCGACGATATTCTATCGACACGCGTATCTCTGTCGATCAATCTACCTTTGTAGGATACCCCTCGGAGGACTACCGACGATATTCTGTCGACAGTTGACGCGCTAGGTAGGGGTGTGCATGTTGTTTCCATGATGAACAAGATGGTACATTTTGTAGGCTCTTCATCCTCTCCGAAGCCCGACCAGATCTTTATGGTTGGATCGATCTCCTAGGTCATCAATGCTGACGGGGACGAAGAGATCATCGAGCCGGTGTAGATCAATTCTATGCCGACCACACCAGCATCTGCAATAGCAGATCCAATCTCAAAACTGCCTCCGAGGTCGTCTTCACCAACAACTCATCGCCTGCTCCACGCTATCCTAGGAAGTAGATCAACAACGATGATCTGATCACATCCATCGATTAGGTTGGCCAGAAGCTCGTCGACTGCCTTTCTATCATGGAATCAGCTCTGACCACTTTGGTTCAGCGCCGACCACCCTCCAACTTCGACCTATCAGAGACTAGTCGGGAAACTTTAGGGGTTATGGCTGCCACCCATCGGGACGCCCTAAGGGGCAAATTTGCCGACCAGATGGGAGACGTCTATCCTCTCATCGACCAGATCGCCGACCAGCTCTCACCGACTGTTAATATGCTGTAAATCGGCCGATGCTCGAAGCATCCCTCCACATCATCCTAGAGGAAAGCCTAGACTCTAAGTCCTAGGGTTCTATAGAGACTGTCGCTGAAACCATAGTCGTCCAACCTCCTTTCCCACCCTTTCATGGAGGTGGGATTTTCAATGTCAGCATCGATAGCCCTCCGTGGCATGGAGAAACCAATGAGGACCGCGTAGCTCGTGTCAACAAAAACGCCAACCGTGCGTAGCACCGAGCAAATGAGGCCACCATTGTGCTAGCTAAGGCTGCTCACAACGGAGAGCAGCTCGACTCGCAAGGGAGGTCACACCCACTCCGCCACAACCTCAACGACAAATTCATCTGTGTCAACAACCATGATGTCTACAAGACCCCAAGCGCCAACTTGGTCATGGCGGCTAATGAGCTCGCTTGGCTCGAGCAAATGCTAGAGGTCGCCAAGATCACCGTAGTGCTTAAAGTTGTGCACTACCAGGTCAACAAGATCCGCTAGGATCAGGGGCCTTCCTACTCGATAAGCTTGAATCACCGATCTACCGCACCAAGATCCAATCACTGCACCGACAAAAGCCATTTCATCGACTAGCATTGTGATGATTGACGACCCCTCCAGTGGGGAGCTAGGGGCAACCATATTGACTACCCTTGCCAACATGACTAAGTCAACCAAGATGTCCAAGCACACATCAACAATCTCTGGGATGCACAATATCATATCAACGGGCGCTGTTTCTCTCAGCATGAAGAGGAAGTACGCCGGCGTCAAGAATATGAGCAAGAATTCAGTAATTCGAATGCGTACCTCCAGCCACTTAACACTGGCAACACCGCTGATCCTGACGGCGATGATCCTAAAGGGCCCCGAGCATTCACAAGAGCACTCCGAACACTCCAGTGGCCCCGTTGTTTCAAAATCACCGGGGTTGAGCCCTATGAGGGGCGAATGAACCCCACACAATGGCTACAAGCTTATGCCACCACCATGCGTGCCGTTGGGGGAGATACCAGTGTCATGGCAAACTATCTTCCCATCATGCTTACGCCAACCGCAATGAACTGGCTCATGAGCCTCACCCCGGATTCCATCAGATCTTAGGAACAGTTGAAGAAAGTCTTCACCGACAACTACATGGCTACTTGTACTCGGCCGGGCACCAAGCACGATCTGAATCGCATCTATCAAAAACTATCCAAGCACCTCCGTAGCTACATCAGATGATTTTTTGAGATGAGGAATTCTATTCCCAACATCACGGAAGCAGAAGTCATCACTACTTTCATCCGAGGACTCCATCACCATGACCTCCGCTCCAAATTCAATCATAACTCGCCAAAGGGGATTGGCAAGATGATCACGACCGCCGATCAGTATGCCAACACTAAAGAGGTCGAAGTTTGCTTCAACGAGGATATGAGCACTCACCGCCCAACTCGCCACAACAATGAGCGCCCCGATGAACGATGCCACAGTGACCACCACTATGATGATAGTAGCCACCACCATGACAGTGGACGTGATAGGCCGAAAGGGTCCAAAGTTGGTCAGTATCACCGTTGCTGGCCAGATAACATCATCGCCACCATTGATGAACCTCATGCCAAGCGTGACTAAGATGAGTAGTACAAGAAGATCCTGGAAGGATCATGCTCTCTCCACAAGAATAGTAAGCACAAGATGAAAGATTGCCTTGGCCTGGCTAAAGAGGTCCAGACCAAGAAGAAGGACGATGACAATGACGATGGAGCTTGAGGTCGCTGACCACCTAGGGACAACAACAACGCCTTCCAGGATCATGACAAAGTGGTCGCCACTATCTTTGGGGGTCTCACCACCACTAAGAGCAGAAGAGATTGAAAGCTCACCGCCCACCGGGTGCTCGCCGTCAGCACAGAAGATGCTATAGCTAACCCTAGCTATCGCCCCTAGTCTGAGGTCCCCATCACCTTCAACAGGGCTGACCAGTGGTGGATATCCCTTACATAGGGCATTTTCCCCTCATTCTCGATGCAACCATTAGGAAAGCACTCTTTAGGAAAGTACTCGTCGACGGTGGAAGTGCTCTAAACCTTCTCTTCGCTGGAGCCCTAAAGGAGCTGGGCCTTGGAATAGAAGACCTCACTCCCTTTGACTCCTCCTTCTAGGGGGTGGTACCTGGTAGGGCATCCAAACCGCTTGGAGAGATCACCCTCTTGGTACAATTCGGCATGGCTAGCAACTTCCGTATTGTGCACATCAACTTCTATGTCACCGACTTAAACACCGTCTACCATGCCATACTTGGTCGCCCACCTCTAGCCAAGTTCATGGCCATACCGCACTATGCCTATCTGGTATTGAAGATGCCTTCACCTGTAGGAGTTCTGGCTCTATGGGCCAACCTCTCCATTGCCTATGCCTGCAAAATAGAGTCTCTCCCTCGCCGAAGCCACCAACCTCTCTATCTAGATGGCCAGCACGATCAACGATGCCAAGACGGTGCCCGCCGATGACTTAGAGATCCTAGCATTGGAGCCTCCTCGTGCCTCCACCAAGGCTAAGGAAACGAAGGAGGTCAGTCTCGGCCTCGATGACCCCACCAAGACTGTCAATATTGGGGCTCATCTCGACCCCAAATAGGAAAGCGCGCTCGTCTCTTTCCTACATACCAATGCCGACATGTTTGCTTGGAAACCTACAGACATGCCAGGGTACCACGAGAGAAGATCAAGCACTCCTTGAATGTCTCACCGACCGCTAAGCTGATCAAGCAGAAACTCCAATAATTCACACCAAACAAGAAGGAGGCTATTAGGGTAGAAATAAAATGGCTCCTAGCAGCCGGATTTATTAAAGAAGTGTATCATCCTAAGTGGCTAGCAAATCTAGTTCTTGTTTAGAAAAAGAATAAAGTTAGGAGAATGTGCGTTGATTACACTGATCTCAACAAACACTGCCCTAAAGACCCCTTCGGTCTCCCTCGTATAGAAGAGGTTGTAGACTCTACCGCTGGCTATGAACTCCTCTCCTTCCTCAACTGTTACTCTGGCTATCACCAGATATCTCTCAAAGAGGACGACCAGATCAAAATGTCATTCATCATGCCTTTTGGTGCGTATTGCTATACCACCATGTCTTTTAGACTAAAAAACATCGGGGCGACCTACCAAAGGGCCATCCAGATGTGCCTTGACCAACAGATAGGTCGCAACGTCAAAGCTTACATCGATGATGTGGTCGTTAAGACCAAAATCACCAACAATCTCATCACTGACCTTGAAGAAACGTTAGCCAACCTAAAAAATACAGATGGAAGTTGAACCCTTCAAAGTGCATCTTTGGAGTTCCATCCAGCATACTCCTGGGCTACATCGTCAGTGCCCACAGTATCGAACCCAACCCCAACAAGGTCTCCGCCATTACCAATATGAAACGGCCAACCTACGTAAAGGATATACAGAAGCTCACAGGGTGCATGGCTGCTCTCAGCCGCTTTATATCACGCCTCAGCGAAAAGGGACTACCGTTCTTCAAACTACTTAAGGCCTCCAAGTGCTTCTTCTAGTCGGAGGAGGCTGATACAACCTTTGAGTAGCTCAAGTTGTTTCTAACAAAGCCTTCGATCATGACGGTGCCTCAACTAGATGAAACCCTATTGATCTACATCACTGCCACTTCTCACGTCGTTAGCACAGCTATTGTCGTCAAGCGCGAGGAATTTGGACACACCTATAAAGTACAGCGCCTGGTCTACTTCATCACTGAGGTTCTTAATGAGTTCAAGACTCGTTACTCTCAGGTTTAAAAGCTGTTATACGCCATCCTGGTCACGTCGCGCAAGCTCCGCCATTACTTCAAGTACTACAAGATTGCTATGGTCACTAAGTTCCCTCTAGGGGACATCCTCCATAACAAAGAGGCCAATGGCCACATCATCAAATGGGCAGCCAGGCTTGGCACTTATTCCTTAGAATTCAGGAGCAGGCCTACCATTAAATCATAGGCGTTGGCTGACTTCGTCGCTGAGTGGATCAAGATCCAAGAGCCCATCCCCGCTGCTTGCCCCGAGCACTACGTGATGTATTTTGATGGCGCCCTCAACATCAATGGTGCTGGTGCTGGCATTTTATTCATTACTCCAACCAAGGACAAGCTCCATTACATCCTCCAAATTCATTTTCTAGCTTCCAACAACACCGTGGAGTATGAAGCATGTCTTCATGGACTCCGCATAGCTGTCGAGCTCGACGTCAAGTGCCTCATGGTATATGGTGACTTCGCACTGGTCATCAACTAGGTCAACAAAGACTGGTCCTGTTCTAGTGAGAAGATGGACGTATACTGCGTTGAGATCAGGAAACTCAAAGGAAAGTTTTATGGTATCGAGTACCACCATATGGTATGAGATCAAAATTAGCTCACCGACCACCTATCTAAGATAGGCTCCTCTCGCGCCGCGATTCCGCCTAGGGTTTTCATTCAAGACCTCTTTACACCATCTATTAAGGAAGAGAAAGAAGTTCAAGAAATCCCCCCCCCCCGCCGAGCAGCTGGTACTTATAGTACCTTCATCGGTCGTAGATTGGAGGGAGCAGTTCGTCAAGTACCTCACCAACACCGACGTACGCGCCGATAAGACTGAAACTGAATGCCTCATCCGTCGTAGCAATCATTACGTGCTGGTGGATGGGAACTTGATGAGGAAAAGCGCTAAGGAAGGGATACTGTAGAAATGCATCACCCGAGAAGAGGGTGCAAAACAACTCCTTGAGATCCACTCTGGTTCCTATGACAATCATGCGGCCTCTAGAAACCTAGTCAGCAAAGCTTTCCGAGCTAGTTTTTACTGGCCCACGGCCATCACCGATGGAAAAGACCTCGTCCGATGTTGTGAAGGATGTCAGTTTTTCGCCAAGCAAATACACATGCCGACGCAGGAATTGCAGACCATCCTAGCTTTTTGGCCTTTTGCGTGCTGGGGACTAGACACGATCGGGCCTTTCAAGCTTGCGCCAGGTAGTTTTTGATACATATACGTCGCCATCGATAAGTTCTCCAAGTGGATCGAATACAAGCCGCTTGTTTTGGCTACTACAAAGAATACAGTCAAGCTCTTCGAAGATATCATCCATAGATTCGGTCTCCTGAATAGCATTATCACCGACCTCAGAACTACATTCACTGGTCACCATTTTTGGGACTTCTACGAAGACCAATGCATCTCCATCAAATACGTCTCTGTTGCCCATCCTAGAGCCAACGGCCAGGTCAAACAGGCAAACGGCATGATCCTCGATGCCCTCAAGATGAGACTATACCAGAAAGAGGAAAAGCATCCGGGTAGATGGCTCAAAGAGTTCCCAGCTGTGGTGTAGGGACTGCAAACTCAAGCTAGTTGCAACACCGATGTATCTCCATATTTTTTGGTCTATGGCTCAGAGGTCATACTTCCCGCTGACATTGCCTTCTGAGCAACCAGAGTAGAGCATTATAATGAAGAGCAAGCCGTAGCTGTTCAAACAGAGGACGCCAATAGGGCCAAAAAAGAATGCCTGATCACTTGCATCCACACAGCCACATACTTAGATGGTGTACGAAGATACTACAATCGCAATATCAAAGGTCGTTCATTTGTGGTCGGCGACCTCATTCTCCGTAGAAAGCAGAAAACAAAAGGGATGCACAAGCTCTCCTCCCCTAGGAAGGGCCTTACATGGTCAAGGAGGTTACCCGACTAGGGTCTTACCAGCTATGTGACATGGAGGGAGTCAATATCTCCAATTCGTGGCACATAGAGCAACTTATACATTTATATCCTTGAAACGCTCCAGATATGTACTCTTCACTCCATAATGAATGAAGTTTTCATTGCCATAATCTATCTCCATTATTTCTCCGCTCCAGTTTAATCTCCATTTATGATTACCAACTCCAAGCTACTGCTTAACAAACTCTAACAATTATATGCGATCTCCATGAATGCTCCGCCATGTTTCTCCATACTAAAATATCTTCAAGGTATTCCGCTAACCATCGAGCAGCACACGTTCTGCTTTGTATTCTTTGGAGAAAACCCTATCTCCGATCTCTCCCTACACGTACTATGGGCTCCAGCGCTCTATGTTATGGGTGGTCGGCTGTGGTTCCTCAGTCATGTCTGTTCCCCCTACATGTGCACGGGCTCTAGCATTCGACGTTATGGGATACGGGCTAGTCAAGGCTAAGAGCCCAGTAACGAACTAACTGCTCGGATGCTACTTATACCACGTATAAATGCATTAGGGTTAACGACACGTCTCTTGTGGGGGTACGACACGTCTCTTATGTTAGGGTACTTATACCACCAGGAAGATATCCTGAAGATACTACGAGATCTGTTAGGATACATATGATCCCATGGTTCCTATAATCTGTTATTACTTTCTGGTTATCTCCTAGATCTAACCGACTTGTAACCCTACCCCCGGACTATATACGGCGGGCAGGGACCCCCTCCAAACTCATATAGTATCATATGATAGCCAATACAATCCAACAAACCACTGGAGTAGGGTATTACATCATATTGATGGCCTAAACCTATCTAACTCGTATGTCTTTGTTGCCTTCTTATTCTTGATTACACGTCTCTCTGCCGATCAATCTACCTTCGTGGGATACCCCTCGGAGGACTGCCGATGATATTCTATCGACGGTTGGCGCGCCAGGTAGGGGTGTACGTGTTGTTTCTATATCGAACAAGATGGTACGTTCCATAGGCTCTTCAGCCTCCCACAACCTAGCTAGATCTTCATGGTCAGATCGATCTCATGGATTATCAATGCTGATAGAGTTAGAGAGCTCATCAAGCCGGTGCAAATCGATTATGCGCCGATCACCCCAACACCTGTGACTATAGATCTGATCTCAGAACCACCTCTGAGGTCACCTTCATTGACAACTCACTGCCAGCCTCCTCACTACCAGAGGAGGCAGATCAACAATGATGATCTGATCGCATTTATCGATCAGGTTGGCTAGAAGCTCACCGATTGCCTCTCCATCGCCGAATCGGCTCTGGACACTCTTGTTTAGCGCTGACCACCCTTTGATCCAGATCTATTGGAGGTTGCTCGGGAAACTCTAGGGGTTATAGCCCTACCCTTTGGGTTCACCAACGTCGCCACCACCTACCAAGATGCCCTAAGGGGCAAATTCGCTGACTAGATTGGAGATGTCCATCCTCTCGCCGACCAGCTCCCACCAGCTGTAAACATGCTACATGTCGGTCGATGCCCCAGAGCGTCCCTGTAGACCGTCCTGGAGGAGAATCGAGACTTCGAGTCCTAGGGCTCTATGGAGACTCTCACCGAAACCACCATCGAGCAACTTCCTCTCCCTCCTTTATATGGGGGCGCAATCTTCAACGTCAGCGTCGATAGCCCCCAGTAGGAATGGGAGACCGAGGAGGATCGTGCTGCCTACATCAATAGGAACATCAATCGTGCATAGTGTCAAGCAAACGAGGCTACCCTTGTGATGGATGAGGCTCAACTCAACTCACAGGGAAGGCCATGCCAACTCCAACGCAACCTCGATGACGAGTTTGTCCTTGTTGATGGCCTTGACGTCTACAAGACCCCAAGCACCAATTTGGCCATGGCCGCCAATGAGCTCGCTCAGCTCCCACAGTCACTAGAGGTCACCAAGGTCGCCACCATGCTTTAAAGTGGTGCACTGCTAGGTCAACGAGATTTGCCAGGATCAGAGACCTTCGTACTCCACAAGCTCGATCCGCCGATCAGCTACGCTAAGATCCGATCGCCACCCAAGCTACTTCACCGACCAGCATCGCGACAACAGGCAACCCCTCTAGGGGGAGCTAAGGACAACCATGTTGAGCACCTTTACCAACATGACCAAGAGGTCGACCAGGACGTCCGAGTGCACCTCAATAATCTCTGAGACGCACGGTGATGTATCGATGAGCATCGCTTTGGTCACCATGAAGAAGAAGTACGCTGCCACCAAGAGTACGGTAACCCAGACTCAGCTCTTGAGCCACTCAACGCCAGCAATGCTGCAGATCATGGCATCGAAAACCCCAAAGGGCTTCTAGCTTTCACGAGGGCACTCTAAACACTCTAGTGGCCCTATGGTTTCAAAATCACCGGGGTCGAGCCCTATGAGGGAAGGATGAACCCCACATAGTGGCTATAGGCTTACGCCACTGCTGTACTCGCCACCAGAGGAGATACCAGTGTCATGGTGAATTATCTTCCCATCATGCTCATGCCAACCGCCATGAACTGGTTCACAAGCCTTGCCCCAGACTCCATCGAATCCTAGGAAGAGCTAAAAAAAGTCTTCACCGACAACTATATGGCTATGTGTACTCGGTCAGGCACCAAGCATGATCTGAACAGCATCTACCAGAAGTCGTCTGAGCTCCTCTGTAGCTACATCAGATGCTTTTTTGAGATGAGGAATTCTATTCCAAACATCACGGAAGCTGAGGTCATCACCGCCTTTATCCGAGGACTCCATCACCATGGGCTCCGCTCCAAGTTCAACCGCAAGCCACCCATAGGGATTGGCAAGATGATCACAACCACCAACCAGTACACCGATGTTGAGGAAGCCGAGGTGCGCTTCAACGAGGATGCAAGCACTCATCACCCAACTCGCCGCAGTGACGATCGCCCCGACGACTGGCGCCACAGCGACTACCGCTACAATGACCATAGTCATCATCAAGACAGTGGCCGTGATTAGCCAGAAGGCTCCAAGTCTGGTAAATATTGCCGCCGCTGACCAGATCATATCATCGCCATTGTTGACGAGCCTCGAGCCAAGTGCAACTACGACGAGTAGTACAAGAAGATCCTCGATGACCTATGCCCTCTCCACAAGAACACCAAGCATAAGATGAAGGATTGCCTTGGCTTGGCTAAGGAATTCTAGGCCAAAAAGCCAGATGATAACAACAACAACGGCGCTGGAGGCCGCCAATCACCTAGGGGCAATAGCAATGCCTTCGAGGATCATGACAACATGGTCGCCACCATCTTTGGGGGCCTTGCCTCCACCGAGAGTAGAAGAGAACGGAAGCTCGCCATTCGTCGGGTGCTCGCCGTCACTACGGAAGATGCCGCTGCCAACCCCAGCTATTGCCCTTGGTCTGAGGTCCCCATCACCTTTAGTAGGGCCAACCAGTGGGCGGATATCCCTTACACGGGGCATTTCCCCCTCGTCCTCGATGCAACCATCCAGAAAGTGCTTTTTAGAAAAAGTCCTCATCAATGGTGGGAGTGCTCTGAACCTCCTCTTCGTCGGAGCCCTAAAGGAGTTGGGCCTTGGGATAACATATCTCGTATCCTAAGACTCCTCCTTCTAGGGTGTGGTACCTGGTAGGGCATCCAAACTGCTTGGAGAGATCACCCTACCGGTATAGTTCAGCACGGCAAGCAACTACCACATCGAGCACATCAACTTCTACGTCGCCGACTTCAACATCGCCTATCATGCCATACTTGGTCGGCCAGCTCTAGCCAAGTTCATGGTTGTACCACACTATGCTTATCTGGTGCTGAAGATGCCTTCGCCTACAGGAGTCCTAGCCTATCGATGGGGAACTCTACGGGCCCCCCATAGACCATACTGCAGGGAGGTAGGCCTTGGTAACAAGGCCTACAGCCCAATCGCCAAGAAGAACGCAGAGCAAAGCAACGTGCAAAACCAAAACTCCAACTCAAACTATACAAGGAAAGGCGCCTAAAGCGTAGCTTAGGACTCTGACCTTGTATCCGAATAGGACACAAACAATGCCTCTCAGTGCCTGGACTATAAAGGGCTGGTGAGGGTACCCATTGTAAGAGGAGAACACATACCCGATACTCAAAGCAATACAACGCAAACAGGCTAACGCCAAAACTAGACGTAAGGTTATTACTCGACCAAGTCGAGGACCTGAACCAGTATAAATCGTGAGTTTCTTTGCGTAACCGCTGAATTCCGCTATTCACCGAAGCCCGAACAACTGTCCCGGGTACCCCTGTGGTAGGCTATCGGTGGTAAAACATCAACAGCTGGCACGCCAGGTAGAGGCTTTCGACGAATTTTTTCTCGAGAGTTCGGCGGACCTCAACCTCAAGATGACCTTTTTGGCGGGAACAACCTTTGTCTTCGGATCCTGGATCTACAAGGCTAACGGTGACGGCAAGCTTCGTACCCATCTCCGAGAAGAAAAAGAATTTGATGATGAAGTTTAGTACAAACTCGCCAAGAAGATGACGAAACTCTCAACTTCGGATACAACTCGGAATAAGGAAGAAAGCGGATATGAAACTGACTCTGAAAAAGAGATACAACCCGATTCCAAGACAATCTTCACGGCACAAGAGCCAAGCCTAATTGGACTCGGAGACACAACAACAATCGTGAAGGGATACGACCCGTACAACTCAAAGAAGAACTTGGGAACTTACGGACTACGCAACGCGGCATCAGTCTATCAACACTTTATCCAAAACAAGATGAACTCAGCAAGAAGAATACTCCTGGGGGAGCACAAGAAGGGATGATCATGACAGTGACCCCGCAAGATTGTGTGGTGCATTGGCCAGGTTCTTTCACCTCAAGCAAAGTCCAGACTGGCACACGCGTTGAAGAACTACCTTATCAAGAGGGAAAAGAACTCGGATCTAGTTCAGAAGCTATAGATAGCTCAACCAAATGAAGGATGGAATACCGTACAAGAAGAGCTCAGAAGAGGTATACTGTATACATGGCGGAGCAGTTAGAACAACCTTTGGAACCACCATAGATGCCAGATATAAAATCTTCAGATGAATCAGAAGGCAACATCTCGCCAGATGAGAAAAGCGACAGCAACAAAAATGATGAGCAAAGACTAGCAAGGCTAAAGAAGAACAAATTGAAAGCTGGAAGGAGGAACCGGGCTAAACAAAGGAAGCAAGTCTAGAATAAATACAAAGCGGAGCTAACAGAATACAACAGAAAGAAGGCAAAAAAAGAAGCCACAAAAAATACAAAAAGGGAAAGAATTGAAGAATTAACAAAGGAGTTATACACCCTCACGAATAATGGGAAAGCAAAGGAAGACCAGAAGAAAGAAGTCGAGGGATCAGAAAAACAACCTGGTGAAGAAATTCCACAGGAGACACAAAGGGAGCAGCCACCCAAAAAATCAAATTTTCAAAGGATAGGACCAGTAGAAAGTGCTGATATCAATGGAAGGAAGGAACACTACTCAAAGCAACAAGAAAGAGACAAACCAGAATTGAGCCAATGCTACCAAGAAATATCAAGAAGATTTGACAAAGAAGATGACTATGGAGAGTCTGAGTTAAAAGAAGACAGGTCTTATTACAGAAGGGCAAGATCGCCAGATTACGGAAGAACGGAACCATATGACAGATTCCCTTGTTTCACAGAAAGACTACAAACTTTAAAGCTACCGCACAAGTTTAAACCAGCAAATCATTCCAAGTATGATGGCAAAGTCAAACCAAGACAATGGCTAAGGGTTTACTCCCAATCTATTGAATTAGCTGGAGGAGACGACGACATCAAGGCTCTATTCTTCCCAATGGCCCTCGAAGCAATGCCGCTACAATAGTTTGACAAATTGAGGCCAAGATCAATCAGGTATTAGGAAGACTTGCAAGAAGCTTTCTGCAACAACTTCGCAGGCATTATTACCCATCCAATGACTACAGCTAAATTGAAAGGAGTAAAGCAAAGGAGAGGAGAAAGTCTAAGGGAATACTATAGAAGATTTGGAGAATTTAGGGCTCAAGTCCACGACATTACTGATAGGGAGGTGATAGAGGCCTTTGCAGAAGGAATCTAGGCAAACTGGCAATACAAGGACTATTTCAATGAGAGCCCAAGAACAAATGAAGACTTTAAGAGGGTTGTTGAGAAGCTAATTTCATCAGAAGAAAGAACTCGGCACAGATTTGCTAGGGACAACCCAGAGAATAGAAGACCCGATTACAGACAGCAAGACAAAAGACCAAGGCAGGACAATATGGTGGCAACCACAGACAACAAAAGAAGATACAATGGCAACGGTAATGATAGCAATGGTAGCAATCACAATGGCAACTACAACAATAGCAACAACCATAACAACAGCGGTTACAATAGTAATAGCAACTATTAGAGTAACAACTACCGAGGAAGAGCGTCAGAAGACATAGAAAACATGCCGTGTCACATACACCTAGGGGCCAGACACAAGTTAGTTGAATGCAGCACTTTTCAATGGCAATTCATGAAGAGAGAAAACAGGAATCAAAACAACTCGGAGCCAAAGCAACAAGAATCCAAGAAGGAGGAAAAGAGAGCTGAAGGAGATTATCAAGAACCCCAACGCCAATTAGCGGTGATATTTTTAGGTGTTCCTAACACACAAAGCAAAAGACAAGAGAAACTAGCTCACAGAGCCATCATGGCAGCTGAACCAGCCATCCTAAGATATCTAGATTAGTCAGAGTACCCCATCCACTTCACAAGAGAAGACCAATGGACCAGTGCAGCAAACACAGGATGTTACCCACTGGTACTGGGTCCGACTATCGCAGGAGTAGCAGTAACTAAAGTACTCATCGATGGAGGAGCCAGGCTTAACATAATTTTCGCAGATACTCTCAAAAGGATGAATCTGGATTGTGAAGGTCTAATGACACCCACAAGCACACCATTCTACCGAATAGTACCCAGCAGAGCAGTTATGCCCCTCGGACAAATAACCCTACCCGTCACCTTTGGCACACCAGACAAATATCGGACGGAATTCATCAAATTCAAAGTTGCAGACTTTGAATCATGCTACCACGCAATACTTGGGAGACCGGCTTTAACAAAATACATGGCAGTACCACATTATCCATACCTACTGCTCAAGATGCCAACAACAAAGGGCGTATTATCATTGAAAGGAGATCTAAAGAAAGCACATGATTGCGACGTACAAGCAGTACAAATATCCGAAAGATTACAAGATATAAAGGAAGGAAAGGATATTGCAATGCTGGCCAACGAAATGAACCCAGATGAGATTAAGATACTGGCTAAGAAGCCAAGCAACTTTGCACCACCAAAAGAAGCCGCTACCAAGACTATTGACCTACTAACTGGTGATCCAGAGAAGATGGCAATCATCAGTGCAAATCTCAACCCCAAATAGGAACTCGCGCTCACCAACTTTCTTTGGGACAACAAAGATATTTTTGCTTGGAAGCCAGCAGACATGCCAAGGGTCCCAAGGGAGTTGGCTGAGCACATAATTGATGTGAACAAAGGGTCCAAACCCGTTAAGCAGAAGTTACGAAGATTCGCTCTAGACAAAAAAGCAGCAATCAAAAAAGAGATCACCAAGCTCATGGCAGCAGGATTCATCAGAGAAATAATCAACCCGGATTGGCTTGCCAACCCAGTCCTAGTAGAGAAGAAGAATTCAAAAGAATGGTGCATGTGCATCGACTACATAGACCTCAACAAACATTGCTCAAAAGATCCATATGTCCCACCAAGGATTGATCAAATTATCGACTCGACAGCAGGATTAGCTCTATTATCCTTTCTAGATTGCTATTCAGGCTACAATCAAATATCCTTAAGAGAAGAAGACCAAAGCAAGACTTCGTTCATTACACCCTTTGGGGCATATTGCTATAAATCAATGCCTTTTGGGCTAAAAATGCAGGGGCAACATATCAAAGAGCAATTCAAACTTGCTTGGGGAGTCAAGTCGGAAGAAATGCAGAAGCATGCATTGATGATGTAGTAATCAAGACAAAAGAACCCGGATCATTGATAGAAGACCTCGAGGAGACTTTCAAGAATCTAAAAGCATGGCAGTGGAAGCTAAACCCCACAAAGTGTGTTTTTGGGGTACCATCAGGACAACTACTCGGGTTTCTAGTCAGTAACCGAGGAATTGAAGCAAGTACAAAGCAGGTTAAAGCCATCATAGATATGAAACCTCCAAAGAAATTTAAAGACATACAAAAGCTTATAGGATGCATGGCAGCACTCAACAGATTCATCTCCCGACTAGGAGAAAAAAGGCTACCTTTCTTCAAATTATTAAAAAAGGCAGAAAATTTTGAATGGACAGAAGAGGCAGAAGAAGCATTCCAAAAGTTAAAAGAATACTTGGCATCATCACCAGTAATGACACCACCAAAAGACAAAGAGGACATGATGCTATACATTACAGCAACTAAGAACGTTGTCAGCACAGCAATTGTGGTTGAGAGAGAAGAACCCGAACACGCATACAAAATGCAAAGACCAGTCTATTACATAAGCAAAGTACTAACAGAATCAAAAGTGAGATACCCACATGTGCAAAAACTACTTTATGTAGTGTTGATATCATCAAGAAAGCTGAGACATTATTTCCATGAACACAAGATTACAGTGGTAACCAATTTTCCAATTCAAGACATTCTACGCAACAAAGATGCAATAGGTTGGATATCAAAATGGGCAGTAGAACTCGGTGCTCTCAACCTAGACTTCAAACCAAGAACAACAATTAAATCTCAAGCATTATCCGACTTCATTGCTGAATGGACAGAAATCAGTCAAAAAGAACCTGAACCAATACTTGATCATTGGAAAATGTATTTTGACGGTTCCCTAAAGTTAGGAGGAGCTGGAGCAGGAGTACTATTCATATCACCAGAAGGGAGACAGTTAAAATATGTGCTACAAATACTTTGGCAGGTAACTAACAATAAGGCAGAATACGAAGCATTAATACACGGTCTAAGAGTTGCAAGCTCGCTTGGGATCAAAAGACTACTTGTCTATGGTGATTCAGCTGTAGTAATCAATCAAGTCAACAAGGATTGAGATTGTACAAAAGATAATATGGATGCGTACTGTGCAGAAGTCAGAAAATTGGAGAAAAATTTCCAAGGGCTCGAAATCCATCATGTACTAAGAGATTCCAACGTTGCAGCAGATGTGCTAGCCAAATTAGGATCAGATAGAGCAAAAGTACCACCCGGTATATTTGTGGAAGAACTCACAGCCCCATCCATCAAACAACTTAGAAACACAGAAAAAGAGAAGGAGACAACAGATCCAATGGAAATAGATCAAGCAAAAGAACCAGACTAGTCAAGACAAATCATAGTCATACAAAGTGATTGGAGACAAACATACATTGATTTTATCAAAGAGAAGAAACTACCCGAAGACAAAGCAGAAGCAACTCGGGTTGTACGAAGAAGCAAAAACTACATTCTGGTGGGGGATAAACTATACAAAAGAGCAGCATCATCAGGAGTACTGCTTAAATGTGTTCCGACAGATAAAGAAAAAGGAAATCTTGGACGAAATCCACTTAGGATGCTGTGGAAATCATGCAGCCTCTAGGACACTAGTCGGCAAAGCATTCAGAACCGGTTTCTATTGGCCAACAGCACTCAAAGATGCAGAAGAGCTCGTCAGAACATGCAAGAATTGCCAAATGTTTGCTAGGCAATCACATGTGCCGGCTCACAACTTAGTATGCATACCGCCAGCTTGGCCGTTCTCATGCTGGGGGCTGGATCAAGTCAGACCACTCAAAAAAGCAAAAGGAGGCTTCAAATACATATTTGTGGCAATCGACAAATTTACAAAGTGGATTGAATACAAACCTTTGGTCAAATACAGTGCAGAAAAGGCAGTGGAATTCATACAAGACATCATGCATAGGTTCGGCATGCCCAACAGAATAATCACAGATCTTGGTTCACCATTTACAGCAAGAGAATTCCAATACTGGGCAAGAGATTGTGGGATAGAAATCGACTTTGCATTAGTAGCACACCCGCAGGCCAATGGACAAGTCGAAAGAGCAAATGGACTCATATTGCAAGGTTTAAAACCAAGATTATATGAAGATTTGAAAGATTATGGTGGAAAATGGATCGACGAATTACCAAAAGTAGTATGGGGTCTAAGAACCCAGAGCAGCAAAGCAACTAGATACTCACCGTTCTTTCTGGTCTATAGATCAGAGGTAGTACTACTAGCCGACTTAATATGGCTATCTCCAAGAATAGAACAATATGAAGAAGGCGAAGGAGAAGAAACAAGGCGGTTAGAAATTGATTCAATAGAAGAAATAAGAGACAGTGATATCATACAAAATGCAAGATATTAGCAAGGGTTATGAAGACATTATGACAAAAGTACTCAACCCCGATCACTAAAGCCAGGGGACTCAGTACTACAACTAATCTAGAAGAAAGATGGATGACACAAACTACTCACTCCATGGGAAGGACCCTTCATCGTGGAGACAGCAACAGGACCCGGCACATACGAGTTGATGACTCCAGATGAAATACCTATAAAGAACACTTGGCATATCAGCCAGCTCAAAAGATTCTACAATTAAGTACAACAGATTATACTCAAGTTTCAAGAGAAATAAAACAGAGATTATTCAAGAAGAACAACTTCAAATATGAGCCCTGTCCAACAGATAGAACCAACCCATAATCAGGTTGGGGAAAAAGGGGCTTCCCTGTTAACAGCCAACCCGAAAATGGTTGCGCTACACGGGCAATCTTGTCACTCAACCATATGGAGATGGTCTGACTGACGGCCAATGGCCAAATAGCTTCTTGGGTAAGGAGACCCAAGCTAGCATTTGTCACTCTACCATAAAGAGATGGTACGACTGACAGCCCTGTCCAATGGATAGAACCGACCCGTAATTAGGTTGGGGAAAAAGGGGTAGCCCTACAAACAGCTCAACCCAGAAATAGTTGTTGCTATACGGGCGCAATCGCTTACCCCAAGACTGGTACGATTGCTTACTTACCCTGCAAACAGCCAACCCAGAAATGGTTGTGCTATACGGGTTCGGTCGCCTACCCCAAGAGTGGTACGATCGAATACTTCACCCAAGAAGCAACACAAGCACTCCAACAACTCGGTCGCCTACCCCAAGAGTAGTACGATCGACTACTTCGCCCAAGAAGCGGCACAAACACTCCGACAACTCGGTCGCCTACCCCAAGAGTGGTACGATCGACTACTTTGCCCAAGAAGCGGCACAAGCACTCCAACAGCTCGATCGCCTACCCCAAGAGTGGTACGATCAACTACTTCACCCAAGAAGCAGGCACAAGCACTCCAACAACTCGGTCGCCTACCCCAAGAGTGGTACGATCAACTACTTCGCCCAGAGAGGGACACAAGCACTCCAACAATCTGGTCACCTACCCCAAGAGTGGTACGATCGAATACTTTGCCCAAGAAGCGGCACAAGCACTCCAACAACTCGGTCGCCTACCCCAAGAGTGGTATGATCGACTACTTCACCCAAGAAGTGGCACAAGCACTCCAACAACTCGGTCACCTACCCCAAGAGTGGTACGATCGACTACTTCGCCCAAAAAGTGGCACAAGCACTCCAACAGCTCGATTGCCTACCACAAGAGTGGTACGATCAACTACTTCACCCAGAGAGGGACACAAGCACTCCAACAACTTGGTCGCCTACCCCAAGAGTAGCACGATCGACTACGTTGCTCAAGGAGGGGCACAAACACTCCAACAACTCGATCGTCTACCCCAAGAGTGGTACAATCGACTACTTCGCCCAAAGAGCGGCACAAACACTCCAAACAACTCGGTCGCCGACCCAAAGAGCGGTACGATTGACTACTTCGCCAAAGGAGCAATCTACAGTACAAATCAGTTGATTACCCCAAGAAAAGTATAATCAACTCCATCAACTCTACTACATCACAAGAAGAAACAAGCTATGGTAAAGCAGAAAAAAGCCACAAGGAAAGACAGGGCGAAACTTTTCCATATTATTCAAAGACATCTCAGAAGAAAAAGAAAGATAGGTCAAAGCCTGCTCATTTCAGTCAAAGACAAATTCAAAAGCAGGGCAAAGCCTGATCATATTTTCAGAGACAAGTATATATTACAAGAAACCACAAGTTCATTACACAAAACATCTAAGGAGCTGGAGGCACAGCAGGAAGCACATCCATCTATTCCAAGATTTGGTTTGTAAGACCACCAAGCTCCACCTTTGCCTCATCCCATCGCTGCGCAAACTCTACAGTCACGGAAGGATCTACAATCTACTGAAGCGGAGCATCACGAGTGGCAACCCAGATGAAGGATATAACATTGTTTACACAATGGTAAAAACCACCCTTGACAAACTCAAAAAAATTGAGTTGACAACACCGTGAAAATGCCTCTCAACCCTTGAGCAAAGTCCTCCTAGCGACAAACAGCAGCAATAATAGGCTTCACAGCTTCATAAAGAGCCCGGAATTGATCTTGGGCACCTGTCAGCTTAGTTTGGAGAGCCCGGAATTGATCATGGGCAGCTGCTAACTTCTCCTGCAAATCTTGCACTGACTTCAAAGCCTGAACAAGGTTAGGGTCAGCTCCAGATCTAATCAGCTTGGCCTAAGCAAATAAATCTTGGGCCTCTTTCAATTTGATATCAGAAGAAGAACTTACAGACTCGGCTTGATTTTGAGAAGTACGAAGGGTATTGACCATCTCCTCTCGTTCTTTTTGCCAACTCTCCTTATCCTTAATAAGAGCTGAAAAGAAAGCAGACAAAGAACTCAAAGAAAGAAAGAAAAAACAAGGTAGAAAAAGCAAGTATGCAAAGAAAGGAGAACCCACTAGTTTTTCTTTCTTCAACGTGGAGACCTCATTTTGAGCAGCAGTAACAGCATGCAAAGATGAGCCGCGCACCTTCTCAGCCTCAAGCACCTTAGCATTGAGGGCGAACTCCATCAGAGCATGCTGCGCCTTCTCATAAGTTAGGACAACTTCAGTCCGAGCCAGTTCATCTTCCTTTCTTTTCAAATTGGCTTCAGCAATGGCAGTAAATTGCACCTCATGAGGATCGAACAAGACATCCTAATCTTGAAATAAAGACTGCAAAGAAAAATATGTGAGACAGCAGTAGAAAAAACCAATATCGAAAGTTAAAAAGAAATCAAATACCTTGAGTTTGGCGCCATACGCGCCCGAGAAATTCTCCCACAAAGAAACCAACTCAGACAGCCGCTCAACATGACCGAGTTGGACCAACTCCTCCCCACCCTGAGTTAATCGGAGAGTACTTGGAGTAGAAGTCAAAGGCTGGCCAGCACTAGAAGTACCAGCAGCATCCACAGCAGCAACAGACGAAGGATTATTATCAGCCGGCTCCCCATTCATTGCATCCTCCCGAGCAGCTACTTCGAGGTTGTCCAACAGGGACAACCCGGTCGATAGAATAGGAGCAGCAAAAGGGCTGCCTTAGTTCACTTCAACTCGGTGCTCCATTGGAGGAGACACCGGAGCTCCAATAGCCTCCTCCTCAACACGTGGAGCAGGAGAGGCAATACGTGGAAGAGAAGCTACAAAGAAAACAACCCGTCAGACAGAAAAGTAAAACCCAAGAAAGCAAGCATAAACGGGAAAATAACTTACCAGCAGTAAAATCTTGTAGAGGTCCACCAGCATAGAGCCAGGGAAGAAGTATCCTCTGAAGGCCTACATTCGAAAAAAGAGCTTGGGCCAGTCAGAGACAAAAGCAAAAAATGGTGAATCAGAAGACAAGATAAATATACTTACTTGATAACCTTCTTAAAGTTTCCAGCCACCCCTGAGAAGCCAAGATTCGGGAGAGGCACATCGAACAAATCATTCTCAACCATCTCAAAGGAGGGGATTGGGAGGGCCTCCAGGATAGAAGCAGATACAACTGTCATAGAAGGGGCACAAGGTGCCGGTTTCCGACTATAATGAAAAAAGCAATTCAGTTATTTAGGAAAAGAGCAAAAAGACAAGCACAAGAAAATTTACAGCGGAAGACTTACGGTTGAGTGATCAAGGGGACCTCATCCTCAGTCTCCACCTCGTTCAAGACAACAGACCGGCCTTCTATCAAGACAACAAAAGCTAGGATCAGTAAAACAAAGCAAACCAAAAGACAGAGGCAAAAACAACACAGGAGAAAGCACAAGCTCACCTATGAGAACATTACCTGTTGAGGCAATCTGATGAATTGAACATTGCCTCTTGGGTAAAATATGCTTAGTAGCAACCTCTGACTTCCGCTTCCTGGATGACAAGATATATTGAGCAATTCGAGGATCAGGAACATACTCAACGTAGGAGTGGTGACCTTCAAACAAGCCAGTAATCAACCTGGTAGAAGAAGAACCCGGCCCGGTAGCAGCAACTACCATAGGACCGGCAACAGCATCATCATCTCCATCTCCTTCTTCGGCGAGCTCTTCAACAATAGCCCCGCCACCACCAGCAACAGCTATCTCAAGCTTAAAAGCCCGACCAAAACCCTGCAAGAGAAGAAGAAAGAAGTCAAAAACAGAATACGAATTACAAAAACCCAAAAGAACTCAGAGGAGATTACCACTTACCTTAGGAGGAGGATGAGCAGCATCATACTCTTCAACACGAGCAGGCATCACAGAGACCCCACCCAGAATACGCCCTAGGCATTCAAGAATGACCTTCTCAGGCAACTCAACATTAGGAACAAGTCGGGAAGGATCTAAGGGCCTAGTATATTCAAAGCCGTAATGCACCCTATGCATAAGAGGTTGCACCCGGCAACGCAAGAAACTGGCAACTATACAATTGCCACTTAAGCTTGCCTATTTAAGCACTGCAACTCGAGCGAGTATAGGCTTCAGAGCAGCACGCTCAGCAGAAGAGATTTTATCTTTCCAAATAGAGAGGGGAACGGGAAGAACAGAAAGATCATAAGAAAAGGAAAGAGCAGGTTTTGAAATATAAAACCACTTCTCCGCCCAATTCTTGATAGAATCAGAAAGGGTAAGAGAAGGGAAAGAAACTCCCTGACGGGATTGGATAAGGCAGCAGCCGAGAAAAGGAGTATTATTTCTGTCTGACAAACGCACACGGAAAAAATGATGAAAAAGAAGAAGATTTGGAGGAATTCCAATGAAAACTTCGCAAAAATGCACAAAGGTAGAAAGAAAAAGAACCCTGTTAGGGGTAAGATGATGGATTTGAATCCCATAGGATCCAAGAAACTCAAGCAAGAAATTGGATGGGGGATAACAGAGCCCCGCCCGCACAAAAGGAACAAAAAGAACAGATTGATTCGAAGTGGGAGAAGGGACATCGTGCTCACCAGGACCAGAGAAATTAGAGAGACATTTCTCCTGAAGAAGGCCATGAGCAACAAGCAGATCCAACTCCACCTTCAAAGTCGATGGCTTGGGGAGTTGCCTCTGCATTTTCCGCATCGCAACAAATTCGGTGTTCTCGATCACCTTGAGTGACGCCTCCTCGTCGATAGATTTGCCCTTATTCTTGCTCTTGTTCTTCGCCACTATCTCAGAAAAACAAAGACAAGATTTGGACGGAAATAGCAGGAGATCGAAGGCACAACGGAGCTAGGGTTTTGGCTGAGATTGGGGAATTTTTTACTACAAAGGCAAGTTAAGCCAATAGTAACAGAGTAGTTATCTTTATACAAGAAAAATACGTGGCCCACGAGGCCCAAAATCACGCATATTACCCGAAGAGGCCCTTCAAAGATACCGTTCCACAATTATCGTGCACACAAAACGAAAAGGCAACGGTCCATTCAGAATATAACGGATATATGATGAATTAACACATTCACAAGGAGGCAACCAGGAAAGAAGGATGCGACAAGTCAGTCATGACAAAACACCATAGTATAAACATACAAAAGAGCTCAGCCACATCAATAAACAACTCAGTCACAGAGCAGAAAGGAATATTTTTTCATTTCATCAAAGGTACATTGAGATTACAACAGAATACAAGATCTGATGAATTCGACGAAGAAAGCAAAGGAAATCATTCAGCATGATGTTGCAACCCTCAAACCAAGATTTGATATTACCAAGCAGGATAAAACAACTCGAACATACTTTTCTCCAAAGGAAAGGCGCACATCCAAGATTGCTATAGGTGACAGAGAAGGCACCCACAAGTCATCCAAGACTAACAACGACAACCACATCAATATGGAAGAACCCGGCACCATCTCTCAACACGTGCTGATCTATATTGGACTGAACCTAAATGGCACAGCAGAAGATTGAATAATGGCTGATCTACAATGGACTGTCGAAGAACAAGCCAGAACATGCGCCAATCATCACTGTAAGAAGAACAAAAAAGAAAGGGCGGGCACTGGAAGATGAGGCAACACAACATGCATCACTCACATCACAAGTCCTACACCATTTGCCTTAATATCCCTTACAGCTAAATACCACCTCGAGACTAGCCTGCTACTAGTCTCTATCACAAGACCTACACCATTTACTAGCAGAAGAAAACAGAAGAAAGAGAATAGGCCCGGGGGCTCGTCGAGCTCCCAAACTATAATATCCATGACTATAAAAAGAAGAAGAAGAAACTACACAGCAGGGTATCAGCAACAGGCCATATTTATAGCACAACTCAGATGCACATATGCTAGACTCATGGAAGAAAAAAGAACTCCAAAAGGACAACCATGTGAACCACTGCAGAGCCAGGACTTCAGTAAAAAAATCAGATGTGACTAGACCATCACGAAGGAACAGTACATACCCAGAACAACCACAGTACAAGATAAAGCATATCCAAGAGAATATTCCATAGCAGCAATACAACCTGTGAAGACACATTGAATTCTCCAACAACCAGAATGACAGCAGCAATAAGCAGCCGAACAAACAACTCGGAGACGTGTGAAGGATCACATACAAAACTATAGTGTCAAAGAATTATAGTTGAAAAAGAACTCGAACGGAGAAAAATTATAAATCTCATTGATCGAAGACAAATACAAAGGTTACAGACGGCCAAATAGGACCGGATAAACTCAGACATAAGATAGAGACAAGATTCTTAAATATTGCAACAAGGAACCTAGTGGCGGCAGCAGCGGCAGCTCGGACACAGAAGAACAGATAGAGCAGCATGATCATTACCAACCAAGCATAAGCCCGGGGGCTGCTCAACCTCACACACCAGCATATCTATGAATGAAGAAAGAATTGAAGAAGAATTTTCCTACTCAAGGCAGAACCACAACCAACAAAGAAGGTATTTATAGCAAACTAGAGGTAAATAAGGCTAAAGATCACAAGAAAGAGAGAGGAAAAGAACAAAAGAGCAAAGCAACAAAGGCAAATAGTACCCAAAAGCAAGATTCCTGACAAAAAGTAAAAGAAGACGCTCACTCATGGCTATACAAGACCCATCCGTGACCAGCAAAAGACAAAGATCAAAGGAGTACAAATCGAGACCCTTCTTCCGGCTTCTTTTCAACAAAAAAGAACCCGGAGAAGGCTCGGGGGCTGCAAGTACCTACCACAGAAAAACATATTTTCAAATTTTTTGACCCTCCAGCTTTTTGTACCAAAAAACAAGAGGCTCGGGGGCTACACTCAATGAGTGCAATTTTTGCAAAATTGCACTCACTGCACTCAAAGGAAAAAGAACTCGGAGGACATCAAGCAAAAGTGCACATCAGCCAAAAGAAGAATCAAAGAAGACCATCACAAGATTTCACTTCAAGAAGGACCCAGATCAAGACTACAACAACTCAGCCCTTGAAGCTCAATCATGAAATGCTTGGGGCTTGTTGATGGGGAACCCTATGGGCCCCCCATAGACCATACTGTAGGGAGGTAGGCCTTGGTAACAAGGCCTATAGCCCAATCGCCAAGAAGAACGCGGAGCAAAGCAACATGCAAAACCGAAACTCCAACTCAAACTATACAAGGAAAGGCGCCTGAAGCATAGCTTAGGACTCTAACCTTGTATCCGAATAGGACACAAACAATGCCTCTCAGCGCCTGGACTATAAAGGGCTGGTGAGGGTACCCATTGTAAGAGGAGAACGCATACCCGATACTCAAAGCAATACAACGCAAACAGGCTAACGCCAAAACTGGATGTAAGGTTATTACTCGACCAAGTTGAGGACCTAAACCAGTATAAATCGTGAGTCTCTTTGCGTAACCGCCGAATTCTGCTATTCACCGAAGCCCGAACAATTGTCCTAGGTACCCCCGTGGCAGGCTATCGGTGGTAAAACATCGACATAGCCCTATGGGCCAACCTCTCCATCGCCTACGCCTACAAGATAGAGTCTCACCCTCGCCAAAGCCACCAACCTCTCTATCCAGATGGCCAGTGTGGTCACTGATGCCAACACGGTGCCCGCCAATGACCTAGGAATCCCCTCACTGGAACCTCCTTGTGCCTCCTCCAAGTCCAAAGAAACCAAGGAAGTCGGCCTTGACCTTGACGACCCCTCCAAGACCATGAAGATTAGGGCTCACCTCGACCCCAAATAGGAAAGCATGCTCATCTCCTTCCTACATGCCAACACTAACATGTTTGCTTGGAAACCTATAGACATGTCGGGGGTACCATGGGAGAAGATCAAGCACTCCTTGAATGTCTCGCCGACCGCCAAACCAATCAAGCAGAAACTCTGATGATTCATGCCAGACAAGAAGGAGGTTGTTAGGGTAGAAATAAAATGGCTCCTAACTGCTAGATTCATAAAAGAAGTGTATCATCCAAAGTGGTTAGCAAACCCTGTTCTTGTTCAAAAAAAAAAGAAAAAAGAATGGAGAATGTCCGTTGATTACACTGATCTTAACAAACACTAACCTAAAGACCCCTTCGGTCTGCCTCGGATAGATGAGGTTGTAGACTCCACCGCTGGCTGTGAACTACTCTCCTTCCTTGACTGTTACTCTAGCTATCACCAGATTTCCCTCAAGGAAGAAGACCAGATCAAGACATCGTTCATCACGCCTTTTGGTGAGTACTGCTATACCACCATGTCCTTTGGTCTCAAGAACACCGAGGTGACCTACCAGAGGGTCATCTAGATGTGCCTCGATCAACAGATTGACTGCAACATCGAAGCTTACATCGATGATGTGGTCGTCAAGTCCAAGACCACCGATAATCTCATCGCCAACCTCAAAGAAACGTTTGCCAACCTGAAAAGGTACCGATGGAAGCTGAACCCTTCAAAGTGCATCTTTGGAGTTCCATCCGGTATACTGCTAGGCTACATCGTCAGCGCTCATGGCATCGAACCCAACCCCGATAAGGTCTTCACCATCACCAACATGAAACGGCCAACATGCATCAAGGATATATAGAAGCTTACGGGTTGCATGGCTACTCTTAGCTGTTTCATATCATGCCTCGGTGAAAAGGGACTACCTTTCTTCAAACTTCTCAAGGCCTCCGAGCATTTCTCCTGGTCGGAGGAAGCGAATACAATTTTCGAGCAGCTTAAGTTGTTTCTAACAAAGCCTCCAATCATGACGGTGCCTTGACCAGATGAAACTCTACCGATCTACATCGCCGCCACTTCTCGCATCGTTGGCACAGCTATCATCGTTGAATGCAAGGAGGTCGGGCATGCCTATAAGGTGCAATGTCCAGTCTACTTCATCAGCGAGGTCCTTAATGAGCCCAAAACTCATTATCCTCAAGTTCAGAAACTACTATATGCTATTCTGATCACGTCACGCAAGCTCTGCCATTACTTCGAGTATTACAAGATCGCCATGGTCACCGAGTTCCCTCTAGGGAGCATTCTCCATAACAAAGAGGCCAATGGTCGCATCATCAAGTGGGCTATCGAGCTTGGCACTTACTCCATCGAATTCAGAAACAGGCCTACCATCAAGTCTTAGGCGCTCGCTGATTTCATTGCTGAGTGGACCAAGATCCAAGAGCCCATCGCCACTACTTGCCCCAAGCACTAGGTGATGACGTGATGTACTTCGATGGTGCCCTCAACATCAATGGTGCTGGTATGGGCATTCTGTTCATTACGCCGACCAAGGATAAACTCTGATATGTCCTCCAAATACATTTTCCAGCCTCCAACAACGCCGCCAAATATGAAGCATGTCTCCATGGACTCTGTATAGCCATTGAGCTCAGTGTTAAATGCCTCATGGTATACAAGGACTCCGCGCTGGTCATCAACTAGCTCAACAAAGACTGGTCTTGCTCCAGTGAAAAGATGGATGCATATTGCGCTCAAATCAGGAAGCTTGAAGGGAAGTTCTACGGTATCGAGTACCACCACGTGGTGCGGGATCAAAATCAGCTCGCCAACCACCTATCCAAGTTAGGCTCCTCTCACGCTGTGATTCCACCGGGGTCTTCATTAAAGATCTTTTGGCACCATCCATTAAGGAAGAGAAGGAAGTTCAAGAGATTCCCCCCGCTAAACAGCTAGTACTTACAGTACCTTCGTCGATCGATGATTGGATAGAATAGTTCATCAAGTACCTCACCAGTGCCAAAGTACCCATCGACAAGACTAAAACCGAATGCCTAATCCGTTGAAGCAAGCATTACGTGCTGGTGAATGACAACTTGATGAGGAAAAGTGCAAAGGAAGGGATACTGCAGAAATGCATCACCCAAGAAGAGGGAGTGAAGCTACTTCTTGAAATTCACTCTGGTTCCTGCGGCAACCACGCGGCCTCGAGAAACCTAGTCGGCAAAGCTTTCTGAGCTGGTTTTACTGGCCCATGGCCATTTCTAATGTAGAAGAACTCATCCGATGTTGTGAAGGATGTCATTTTTTTGCCAAGCAAATACATGTGCTGACACAAGAACTGCAGACCATCCTAGCTTCCTAGCCTTTCACATGCTAGGGACTGGACATGATTGGGCCTTTCAAGCCAGCGCCAGGTGGTTTCTGGTACGTGTATGTCACCATTGACAAGTTCTCCAAGTGGATCGAGTATAAACCGCTTATCTCAGCCACTGCAAAGAAAGCAGTCGAGCTTTTTGAAGATATCATCCATAGATTCGGTCTCACAAATAGCATCGTCACCGACCTCAGAACCACATTCACTGGTCATCATTTTTGGGACTTCTACGAAGACTGGTGCATCTTTGTTAAATACATCTCTGTTGCCCATCCTAGAGCCAATGGCCAGGTCAAATGGGTGAACGGCATGATCCTTGATGCCCTCAAAAAGAGGCTATATCAGAAAGAAAAAAAGCATCCGAGCAGATGGCTTAAAGAGCTACCAACTATGGTCTGGGGACTGCACACTCAACCTAGTCGCAGCACCGGTGTGACTACATATTTCTTGGTCTATGGCTCAGAAGCCATACTACCAGCGGACATTGCTTTCTAAGCACCTAGGGTGGAACATTATGATGAAGAACAAGCCGCAGCTATTCGAACAGAGGCTGTCGATAGGGCTGAGGAAGAACGCCTAATCACCTATGTCCGCACAGCCAAATACTTAGAAGGCTTGTGGAGATATTACAACCGCAACATCAAAGGTCGTTCATTTGCTATAGGCGACCTCGTTCTCCGCAGAAAGCAAAAAACCGAAGGGATACACAAGCTCTCCTGCCCCTAGGAAGGGCCTTATGTTGTCAAGGAGGTTACCCGACCAGGGTCTTATCGGCTATGTGACTTGGACGGAATCGATATCCCCAATTCAAGGCACATCAAGCACCTTATACATTTCTATCCTTGAAATGCTCTAGATATGTATTCTCCACTCCATGAGGAATAAAGTTTTGGTCACCATAATTTGTCTCTATTTTTTCTCCATTATGATTTAATCTCCACTTACGGTCACCGAGCTCTATGCTACTCCTTAAGGAACTCCAATACGAGATCGCCATAACTACTCCGTCATGTTTCTCCATATCTCCAACATGTGATCGCCATAAACACTTCACTGTGTTTCTCCATATCTCCAAAATGTTTTGCAGACCACCAAGCAGCACATGTTTTGTTCTATGCTCTATGGAGAATACCCAGTCTCTGATCTCTCCCTACACGAGCGATGAGCTCTGCGCTCTGTGTTATGGGCGGTCGGTTGCGGTTCCTTGGCCACGCTTGTTCGTCCTACACGTGCACAAGCTCCATGCTCGACGTTATGGACTATGGGCTAGCCAAGACCAAGAGCACAATAAGGAACTAACTACTCGAACGCCACTTATACTATGTATATCTCCAAGTTAATTTGCTAACCGCTGAGCAGCATACGTTTTGCTCTGTTCTCTTTAGAGAAGACCCAGTCTCCGATCTCTCCCTACACATGCTACGGGCTCCGCGCTCTACGTTATGGGTGGTCGGCTGTGGTTCCTTGGTCACACTTGTTCCTCCTACATGTGCATGGGCTCAACACTCGACGTTATGAACTATGGGCTAGCTAAGGCCAAACAGTTCAGTAATGAACTAACTGCTCGAATGCTACTTATACTATGTATAATTGCGTTAGGGTTAACACTACAACAATTTCTTCACCGCCATACCAGCAAACTGCATAAACATGCACATGTCAACATTTATACATATACATAAATGTTTGTCTGCGCCCTTACGCATTTTAACTATTCTATTTAGTTATTACAGCATGTTCTCTGAGCATATTATCGAGCTTTGCCATCGTCGTCCTTCTCGCCGAATAGGTCGATGTCACTGGCCAGCTTCTTCGCTGTGTCTTCCACCTCATCCTCCAGGTGCTGGTGCTCTGCCTTGCCCATCCCTCTGATGAATCTAGCCCCTATTGCCTGAAGATCAATGGCTGGGTAGTGGGACTGGACCACCGCAAGGGCATGAGTAATGGTGGTAATAATGGCATCACAGTTGAAGCTCTTGAAGTTCTCCCATGTCACCTTGCACCCCTCGATGATGGTGTCCAGACGTGGTGGCCTGTCGTTAGGCTAAGGAGCCACCTCCAGGTTGACACAGTCGAGCATTGGTTTGATTCCGACGACTATGGCGTCGAACTTGTTCCTTTGGGTCCTGACCTCCTGCTCCAACACATCAAACTACGCCTTGACCCTCTAACGGTAGTCTACAAGCATTACAAGGTTCCATAAAGCAAGGAAAGTACTTCAACAGTAACTTCAATCAGGAAGTACTCACCCTTCAGCTCCTTGGCCAGTTTGTCCATTCGCCCTAACTCCTTCGCCTTCTCCTCTCGGAATTGCTCAATGTTTTGGTGTAGCTGGCTGAGCTCTGCATCTTGCTCTACAAGCATAATGACCATCAGCCACAATATGGTTTTTCAATAATGCAAAACACATTCGCCGATATGCCATACCTGCTTTCTACTCAAAGACGCTTCTAAGCTACTCAGACTTGTTCTCTAGTTGCTTGGAAGCACTCGTTAGCTGCTTGAAGATAGTGGCCAGCTACTCGGACTTGCCCCATAGCTACTTAGACGTGGTCGCCAGCTGCTTGGGTAGGATGCCCTTCTGGTATTCCAGGTCCCGCGCGTTGGACTCAGCAAGGTCTCGCTCGCGCTGGGCCCTCTGGATGTTTCTCTCCATCAGCTTCATCACCTCTTTGAGCTTTTCATTCTCCTTAGTGAGGGGCTCCATCCTCTTTATCAGTTGGCACCACTACTTGGCAGTCCGAGTTATCCCCTGCAAAAATGCCAAGATTATGAAGAAGGACAATCTCCAACATCAAAGACAAGCATTCCAGGCGCGGTACTAACCATGATTTGTTTCATCACTCCAGCAAGGGTGGACTCCAATCTCCTGAGCTCCCTGGTGGTGTCCTCCTCCTCAACAACCACCACCTTGCCGCCATGTTTATGGAGGATTCGAACATCTTGGGGTCGAGATTCTTCACATCCATTCTCTTCCACCTCATCCTTCTCTGCCGCAGCTAGAGGCACCACTAGGGGGCTCAGTGGTCGGACAATGTGTCTGACCACGCCCTTCGATGACTCAGGGAGCGTTGTCTGCTCTTCGGGTACTATAGGTTTCTCTGCTTCAGCCTCCGGTGCGGCATCGATGACTCTAGCCTCTGCTTCCGAATACTCGGCGGCTTTCGCCGTTGCCCTGGGCATCGTCGCCGACTCATCCACCATCGACGGCAACCATTCATCACCGCAAAGTCCACCAGCAGGGGCGGTTGACTCCTCTGTCGACTGCTGAGCACTTGGGGACTCTAGGACAGGAGCCGTCGGCATTGCTTCTACCCCAGGACTAGCCCTCAGCTACTCGTCAGTGTGGAAGGGCGGGGTTAGATCCTCCACACGCCTCGCGCTACATTAGATCAGCTTGTCAGTCACCAAAAGAGATAAGGATATGACAACAAAATAAATCCAAGACAAGGATACTTACGTGTCGGCCTATTGGTACACTTTTCTAAACCAGCACTACCTACCTGAGCCCCTAGTCGTGGCCTTGGGTCAATTCTTGCGTCTTGGGGTGGAGGTCTTGTGGTCTCCGTCGTTGGCCTCTCCTCCGCCCGCCACTCTAGGACTCCCCTTGCCTGCTACTCGGGGACTCTCATCGCCTACTGCTTGGGGACTCCCTCCCCTCTCTCTGATTGCCCCTCCATGCACGTGTTGCACGGAGGCGCCTTAGTGCTCGGTAGAGGAGCCACTGGCACTTTGTCATCATCCGACCATTTGGACATCGTGGCGCTCCACGTCCGAGTGGTCTGATCATTGCCAAGCCAGATGTTGCCCAGCTTGAGGGGAGCGACACCCACCGTCTTTCTCTTCTTCTAGGCTGGCTCATCTGCCACTGCCCTCTTCCCCTAGACTTTCTCCGACATCGGGGATGGACTCCCCGTCTGACTAGTGTTCGTGCCTCTAAACTCCGGCGAGATGCTGATGGCTCCCTCATCAGGCTATGTTGGTGGCCGAGCATCTACTGCCTACGGTGAATCACCCATCAGCACGCTCAAGACATACAACACTCTTTCCTGCAAATGGATCTTTGCATAAGTGAATTAGTCCACTGCACGACAATAATCATGGATAAAAAAGCATCACGAACAAAACAATTGGGATGGTTACATGAGGAGGCTGATTCTTGTAGTTAAAGGGTCTCATCATTCTTGACACGTTGAATGAGGCAAATGGTGCGAATAGTTTTTGCAGCTTGCTCTTGCACATCTTTGTCCTCTCCCGGGTACCGTCCATGTCGCCCTTGAAGTCATAGCCTGCATGGGCCCTCTCCTTACAGGGCTAGATGCGGCGCACTATGAAGCTCGTCGCTACTAGTCCACCATTGGTTCTCACGCCCTTTATTAAGTCAAGGAGCTCCCTCACCTACTCCATATCAGCACTGCTTGGCCTCTCTGACCAGCTTTTCTGGCTCTTAGGGATGTGGTCCACATCGTAGCGGATGGCAGGGTGGCTCTGCTTCATATAGAACCACCTGGCATTCCACCCCTTCAGCGATGTGTTTAGCGGCATAGTAAGGTACTCGCCCGCCATTCCATCGTGCAGCTGAAGATACACGCCACCGACCACCTTGGAACCACTGCCACCCTTCTTCTTCAGCCAGAACAGGTGACAAAAGAGGTTGAAGTGGGGAAGGATTCCAAGATATGCCTCATAGAAATAGATGAAGATAGATGTGTAATATGGTGTTTGGCTGGAGGTTGCATAGACTGACTCTCCAGAACTCCAACAAATCCCTCAAGAATGGATGAATAGGAAAACCTAATTCGCGCCAAAAGTAGTCCTCAAATACTACAGCTTCGTCGGTATGAGGCATTGGGAAGGGCTCACCGCTGGCTAGCCACCATCCGACGGTGACGCGGTCAGGAAGAACACCCGCCTCCACCAATATGTTAAGCTCTGCCTCCCTCGTGCATGATAGCACCCACTCTTCGTCATGACTGGCTCCGGTGCTCGCCTTCTTTGGGCTCGCCTTCTTTGGGTTCATGGCTCCCCTCTTCAGCGCCATCCCTAAGATCCGAATTGGGGCTAGCGGTGGAAGCGCATGTAGCTATGAATCTAGAAGCACGAGGGTTGAGGAGGAAGATGAAATGGCAAAGTGGCAAAGGTGTGAGCGCGGCGTACGGCAGCACAGTTATAAAGCACTCCCCCACCCTTTCGCATTCAAGGGTTTTTGGGAAACCGCTCCCACGATTGGCGCCTCTCTGAATTCTCCGCAATAGCAAGGTAGGCCATTACATGGGCTTTCACATAACCATGACCTGTATCGCCCATTTATCTCCGCAATTTGTTACTTCTCGCCGAATATTCGCTGATTTCTCCGCCAACCGTTTTGGCTTAGTAATTACTACTATACACCCATTACTCTGTTATTTTCTCCATGATTTGTTTTCTCCAAGATTTTCTCTTGTGGCTCGGGGACTATGTGAGCATTATGTCTTGGTTCCTCACCGCATTTGGGGATTTTCTCCTATTGACTGTTGTTTCTAACCCTAGCACCACATGACTACATCACCTACTGTCAGGCTCGAGGACTAAGTGAGCACACTTCACCTTGCGGTGAATATGCTTTTCTCATCATGAGGTTATGCCCGAGGACTGGCTGCCTGCTCGGCTAGTCTTCTACTTTTCTTCTACTTTGGACCCTGGCACCATGTGACTATGTCACCTACTGTCAGGCTCGGGGACTAAGTGTGCACACTTCACCTTGCGGTGAGTGTGTTTGCTTTAATCTGGAAGACTCCGCGCCTCTTGAAGCTGAAGAAGACTATCTCCCTTTCTCGTGGTCGGACTCTAAGTGGGCACACTTGGTCCACTATGAAGAATTTTTTTATTCTGAACTTGAGCTCCTTATACCCTTATGGCAAGTCGTACTTGGGTTGCACTGCTCAGCGATGGCTCACGCTGCTCGGCGATGGTTCACGTCGCTTGGCGATGGTTCGCGCTGCTCGGCAGCTGCTCACAATTGCTCGACAACTCATCACGGTGGTCGGACCATGAGTTTGACTGCTTGGCTTTGTTCGTACCTACTCAGACAAGCTCAAGACGGCATTGCACAACGGGTACAAGGCACTCTGGGACTAGCTGTGGGGGGTATGACCCTGGATACCCATGGCGGACCACATGGGCTGTGCCCCTAGGGGCAGCCCAGACCATAAGATGAAGCCTTGCGGGGCACGACGCTGCTCGGTGCCTCCCACAAGACACCAGGAAGATATCCTAAAGATACTACGAGATATGTTAGGATATGTATGATCCCATGATTCTTGTAATATGTTATTACTTTCTGGTTACCTCCAAGATCTAACCAACTTGTAACCCTAACCCTCGAACTATATAGGGCAGGTAGGGACCCCCTCCAAACTCATGTAATATCATACAATAGCTAATACAATCCAACAGACCACTGGAGTAGGGTATTATGTCATACTAACGGCCTGAACCTGTCTAACTCATGTGTCTCTGTTGCCTTCTTATTCTTGATTACACGCCTCTCTGTCGATCAATCTTCCTTCATGGGATACCCCTCTGAGGACTACTAACGATATTCTGTCGACATCTCTTTTTCACCAAAAGTGCTAGCAAGCCACATAAACATGCATACAACGTCTACTTACAACATTTATACAATACACAAATGTTTGCTTATGCCCTCACACATTTAACTCTCCTTTCTAGTTCTCCCATACATGTTTTTCTCTACTCAAGCTATTAGGCTTGGTCGTCACCGTCTACCTCGCCGAACAGATCAACATCGCCGGCTAGCTTCTTCGCCGCGTCCTCCACCTCATCTTTTAGCTGCTCCTGCTTCGTCGCACCCATCCCTTTAGTCAATCTGTCCCCTATCGCTCGAAGACTGATGGTAGGGTAATGAGACCAGACTATTGCCAGGGCATGCATCATGACGGAGACAGCGGTGTCTCAGTTGAAGCCTTTGAGGTTCTCCCATGCCACCTTGCACCTATCAATGATGGCATCCGGACGTGGTGGCCTGTTGTCGGGCTAAGGAGCTACCTCCATGTCAATACAGTTGAGCACTGGCCTGACTCTAGCCACCATGGCGTCAAGTTTTCCCCTCTAGGTTCTTGCCTCTAGCTTCAGCACATCGAACTACACCTTGGTCCTTCGATGATGTTCTACAGACACCAAAGGGATTCTTCAAATGAAGAAATCATTTTAGCAACAACTCCGACCATGAACTACTCACCTTCTAGATCCTTGACTTGTTTCTCTGCTCACCTAGATGCCTTCTCCTTCTCCTCATGGAGTTGACCGATGACTTCTCGCAACCAGCCGAGCTCCGCATCTTGCTCTACAAACATAACGGTCAACAGCAATATAAAGACTATTTAGCAATGCAGAGCAAATTCACTAATCTGCAGTACCTTTCTTCTGCTCGGAGACTCCTTCTAGTCGCTCGGAGGTGTGCCCTAGCTGCTCGGAGATGCTGTTCAGTTGCTTGGAGGTGCGCTCTAGCTACTCGGAGATAGCCTTCCACTGCTCGAACAAGATGCCCTTTTGTCACTCTAGGTCCTTCGCATTTGAGTCAGCAAGATCCCTTTCATGCTGGGCCCTCTAGACGTTCTTCTCCATCAGCTTCACTGCCTCCTTCAGCTTCTTGTTCTCCTCAGCGAGGGGCTCCATCCTTTTGATCAACTGCTACCGTTGCACGATAGTTCACGCTATGCCCTGCAAAGCACCAAGATTATAAAGGACCACGGTCTCCAACGCTAAAGACGGACACCGCTGATGCAATACTAACCTAAATTTGATTCATAGCTGTGGAAAGGGTGGACCGTAGCCTCTTCACCTCACTAGTGGTGTCTTCCTCTTCCATGACCACAACTTCATCACCTTGCTTGCGGAAGATACGGACGGTTTGAGATCATGATCCTTCATGCTCAATCTCATCGACCTTGTCCTCTTCCTCCACAACGGGTGGCTCTCCCTAGGGGCTTGGTGGTCGTATAGAGCGACCGACCACGCCCCGTGGCATCTCCAGGCACGCCGCTTGCTCCTCCTATGCTACTAGCCTCTGCGCCCTAGACTCTAGCACAACGTCAGCAACTCCCGCTCTCGCCTTTGAAGATTCAATGGCTCTCACTATTGCTCCCGGTGTCTCTATCGAATTGCTCGCTGTCGTCGCCAACCGCTCTCCACCTCCAACCCCATCAGCAGTGGTGGTTGGTTCCTCCGCAAACTAATGAGCGCCCGGGGACTCTAGGACGAAGTTTGTCCGTAATGTCTCCACCCTGGGCCTAGCCCCTGGCTACTCACTAGTCTGGCTTCAAGGATTCAGATCCTCCGCATGCCTCGCTCTGCATTATATTAGCTCATCGCTCACAACTATAAAAATCGGATAGCTATCGATCCCAAGGCAAAGACACTTACACGTCAGCTTCCTGATAAACGGTTTTGAATCGGTGCTGCATCCCTAAGCACCCAGGCACTGCTCTAGGGTCAACCTGTGTGTCCTAGGCTAGAGGTCTTGTGGCCCCCGCCATCGGTGTCTCCTCCGCCTGTGGCTCGGGGACTCCTTCCCCTCCCTTCGATTGCAAATCCACACGCGTGTTGCGCGATGATGCCTTAGTGCTTAGAGGAGGAGCAACTAGAGCCTTGTTGTCGTCCGACCACTCAGATATCGCCGCACTCTGCCTCCAAGCAGTCTGACTGCCACCAAAGTGAAATACCGCCCGGCTTGCAGGGACCTACACCCGCTATTCTTGTCTTCTTTTGGGCTAGCTCATCTATCGCTGCTTTTTTACCCTAAACTTTCTCCGATACGGGGGGACTCTCCTTCTGACTAGCACCTTCGGATTCGAACAAGGCACTGACGGCACCTTCTTCTAGCTGAGTGGTCGGCATGGCATCCACTGCCTTCGGCCAATCACTCCTTGGCATGTCCAAGAAGTACATCGTTCGTTCCTGTAAATGGATCTTTCCACAAGCGAATCAGTTCACTGCTCAGCACCGGCATGGGAAAACAAGCACCAGGGACAACAGTTGAGATTTTTACCTAAGGAGGTGGGTTCATGTAGTTGAAGGTTTTTGACTGCCCTAGCACACTGTATGACATGTTTGGAGCAAATAGTACAGTGACCCAGTGTAACACATCCTCCTTCGTTAGTCTCTCCATCCTCTCCCAGGTGTCGTTAGTATCTCCCTTGAAGTCAAAGCCCGGATGAGCCCTCTCCTTGTAGGGCTGGACGCGGCGCATTATGAACTTCACCACCACCACCACCACTTCATTCATCTTCATGCCCCTTATTAGCTTGAGGAGCTCCTTCACCTGCTCCATATTGGCATTGGTCGATTTCTTCGACCAGCTCCTTTGATTCTCAAGAATCTGGTCGACGTCGCATCGGATGGCAGGATGACTTTGCTTCATATAAAACCACCTAGCATTCCACCCCTTCAGCGAGGTATTCAGTGGCACAGTAATGTATTCACCTGCCATCCTATCGTGGAGCTATAGATACTCACCGCCGACCACTTTGGAACCGCCCCTCCTTTCTTCTTGAGCCAGAAAAGGTGTCGAAAGAGATTGGAATGGGGAAGAATGCCAAGATAGGCCTCGCAAAAGTGGATAAACACATAAATGTGCAAAATAGTGTTCAGATGGAGATTACATAAGCTCACTACCCAATACTCCAAAAGATCCCGCAAGAAAGGATGTACCGGAAGTCCTAATCCACGCCAGAAATAATCTTCGAATACAACGACTTCGTCGGTATGTGGCATTGGATAGGGCTCACCATCGGCCGGATGCCATCCGGTGGTCATACGGTCAGGAAGAACGCCTTCCTCCACCATCTCATTGAGCTCCATCTCCCCCATGAGTGACAGCATCCATTCCTTGTCACGGCTCGCCTCGGTGGCCACCTTCTTTGGGTTACCACCTCCCCTCTTCAGCACCATCCCTCATATCTGGATCAAAACTGGACAATTTGCGCAAGCTTTTTAGCCCTAGCAGCGGAGTGTGTGTGAATGCGAATAGGGGAGTGTGAGCGCAAGGAGGAAGACGAAGTGGCGAAGGTGGGAGCGCAGAGTGTGGTGACGCGGTTATAAAGAAACCGTACCCACCTTTCACATTTAATCGTTTTTGGGGAACCGCACCATGCTGATTTGGGCCCTTCCGAATACGCCGAAGCAGCGTGCTAGGCCATTATTTGGGCTTTCGCGTAACTACAGCCCACATCGCCCATTTTTCGACGCAACTTGGTACTGTACACAGAATATTCGCCAACTTCTCCGCAATGTCATTAAGGCTCAGTAATTTCTACTATACAGCCATTACTCTGGTTTTTTTCTCCACGATTGCGTAATTGGTCCTTCTTGATTTATCCGAGATTTCCACTTATGGCTCGGGTACTACGTCATCATTATGATTCGGTCTCTCACCATACTGGGAACTTTTTTTGTTACTATTACTATTGTTTTTTACCCTAGCACCATGTGACTACGTCACCTACTGTCAGGCTCAGAGACTAAGTGGGTACATTTCACCTTGCAGTGAATGTGTGCTTTTTCATTTTAGGGCTCCACCCGTGGACTGATTGCCTGCTCGGCTGGTCTTCTGCCTTTCTTCTGCTTTCTGGACCCTGGCACCACATGACTACGTCACCTACTATCAGGCTCGGGGACTAAGTTGGGCACACTTCACCTTGCGGTGAGTGGGTTTTTCTTTAGTCTGGAAGACTCTGTGCCTCCTAAAGTTGAAGAAGATTATCTCCCTTCTCGTGGTCGGACTCTAAGTGGGCACACTTGGTTCACTGCGAAGAAATTTTTGATTTTAAACTTGAGCTCCTTACATCCTTCTAGCAAGCCTTACTTGAGTAAGCCCGTGCTCGGCCGGACAATAAAACTGGTCGGTCATGGTTCACAACTGCTCGGTGACTTATTAGGGTGGTCGAACTATGAGTCTGACTGCTCGGCTTTGTTTACACCTGCTCGGACAAGCTCAAGACGGTGTTGCACAGCGGATACAAGGCGCTCGGGGACTAGCTGTGGCGGGTACAACCCCGGATACCCACGGCAGACTGCATGGGCTGTGCTGTCAAGGGCGGTCTAGCCCACAAGATGAAGCCTTGCGGAGCACGGCGCTGCTCGGCGCGCCCCTCAAGATTCCAGAAAGATCTCCTGAAGATACGGCGTAATCTGTTAAGATATGTTACGATCCCGTGATTCATGTAATCTGTTATTACTTATCGGTTATCTCCTAGATCTAACTGGCCTGTAACCCTACCCCTCGGCTATATAAGGCGGGTAGGGGACCCCCTCAAAACACGCGCAATATCATACGATAGCCAATACAAACCAACAGACCACGGGAGTAGGGTATTACGTCGTGCTGACGGCCCGAACCTATCTAACTCTTATGTCTCTGTTGTCTTCTTGTTCTGGATTACACGCATCTCTGCCGATCAATCTACATTCGTGGGGTACCCCTCGGAGTACTGCCGACGATATTCTATCGATAGTCTCTCTATCCTGTGTCTATTTGTTCTCTACTTTTCATCTACTGTGTTGATCATGAGAGACATAGAGAAAAAAGTCCTAACCGCTGGCAACATGTTTTATTACACGTTATCAGCATGATAAGCTCTACGTCGACATCCTCGTTGAAGTCGCCGCCGATCTTCGAGGCTGCCATTTATGTTGACGTCCCAGCTGCGACTACTTCGACGATGTTGACATCTTCAGCGTGGTTAGCGGAACAGATCTACTACCTCTATCTGCAACTCATCTGCACTGCATCGACATGCACTGTCGTCGTCAAGCAGTCAGTTCTACGACAATATCAAACGCCCTACACGGTATGTATCTACTAACCACTGCCCTACGCAACATGTGATGTAGATCAAATTGATATCCTCCGCAAGGTATGAAGTGCAGCTCCCAGATTGCGTTTATCCTAGCCATCGAGTTAGGCTTTTGTTACTATCCTAATATCATACATGCAGTACACATAAGTTTGTACATGCAGTACATACTTTTGCTACACGTAACATTGAGTTCATTATACGAGAAAGCAAGTGCTGACGCAACCATCACATGTCATCTTCGTGAAGATGTGCATGGTGTCGCGGGCAAATAAATTCATGATGACCAGGCCACGTATGCATGGATCAGACCCGAAGTCGTATAGCCACCATGACACGGTGATTCGACACGTACGCCGTCCATGGAACTAACGCGTGCACACGCAGCACCGGGCAAGCAGTATCCGGGTATCACTACGAGTCAACAAGTGCAGCCATGTCCGGCATCGCTGCTACTTGAACGCGCCGCCGCGGAACATGCATCCTCGACCGCGCTGGCTAGCTCGTAACTATGGTGCACGATAGATCAAGGCTTATTATATTAAGGCTCCCGGCAGGCACATATATTGCATGCCATTGTGTGTCGTCCATGGCCTCCCTGTAATATGTGGCTCGTACCTCCATATGCATGGCCGCCGTCTGCGTGCGGCCATCTGTCGCGTATAGTTGTGACTTGTGTATGTCGCAGCTATCCATAGCTCGCACAACGCTGCCTTGGACAAGCACGTCCGGTCGAATCGGACTTGAGGAGGAATAGACCGGAAGGTCTTAACAGATCGGGAACAGAGAAAACAAGCTGCCACCTGGAAAAGAAAATCCAGACAATTAAGAAAAAGGCCTAGCTAATAGATCAGAAATCTTATGAACAAGCTCCTGATTCCTGAAGAATTTAAGCATCAATCATGTATTCCTGCAGAATAGCCTATATGTTTCTGGTAGATACGAATGTTGATTTAGCTCTATAAATTCAGATTTTGTTATAGCAGTTTTCTGATATTAACCCTAGATCTTCTGTTTATGCATATTTATTGTATTTTCTTATACCCCCTATGTATAAGAATTAAGAACTTGTATACAACATTAAATCTGCAGTTTAGTTGTGTTGCCTAGTTTTATTTTCTGAATTATATAGTAGATTGATTCTAAAAATTTTCTACGCTTTGAATTTAATTCTGAAAAATTCTAGTGCAACCCCATTATGAATTATATATCATGTAACTGCAATGATTACATTAGAAACATGGTATAAGATATATAGGCTCTCTAAATCCTGCAGACCTTAAATTTCACTTTTGAGATGCTCATAATTAGTTTTTCTATCATAATGAATTTTTTGGATGAATGAATGATTGGTATTAATTCTAAAAATTAGTATATACCATGATTAGATCCTAAAATAATGCTAGGATGCTTCTAAGAATATTTTGCAAAATCATCCACTATCTTTTTGCACCTTGCTACTTGTTTACACGTAGTAAACCTATATACACATGACTTAGTTATAATGATATATGCATACCTTCATGAAGAAGGAATATCCTAGACTTGCCCTGAACGGCAGAATTATATAGCATGGTCATTTATTAAATCCTAGTAGGATATTATACTGCCACTAAAGTGGAGTGGACCTTAAGCATTACTCCTAATTTTACTCTCAAAGAATGAGTACGTGACGAAGCTAAATCCTGAATGTCTTATAGGACTCACGGAATGAGAAATTCTAGAACATATCCTACATTATGATTGCATAATGCCAGAAATATTAAAAATTGAATTTTCAAGCTATATGACCATATGGGATATAATGCTGCTCTATAAACAAATACAATAAGTTTGAAGCTTGTGATTAAAAGTCACAGAAGACTGAGATGATAAATAAGACTTTGTCTAATTCTAGAAGAAATATTTCTTGAAATAGAAAGACCGAGACCATTGAAGTACTAGAAGTATTCAAATTTATCATCCATAATTTCTCGATATCAACTAGAAATTGAGTTAGTTTTTTTAGACAGCATTATGAATCGGGATATATGACTTGCATATGTTGTACTCCTATAAGGATCATGATTACATATTACAACTATGAAGTAGAGCAAGCATGAAGCTGCTAAATGTAAGCATTGAAGCTAAGACATGTAAGAATGGATAAAAATTAGAACATTTAAAGTTTCTCTTGAAGAATAACTTAAATCATGTGCTTATAGATTGTTGCTTTTAAAATTCATATCCTGAAGTATTGATGGTAGTGGTGGTGGTGCTTTAAGTTTTAATTCCCGTTGAATTAAGTGGATTATGTAAACACGTAGAAGAGTTAATGGTTACTTTATTAGCTTGAAGACTAATATGAAGTATTTCATATTCTTAGTTGTAATTTTTAGTTGCAGTAATATATGTTAATCTTGCAAGGAATGAATTATGTTTACATATAAACAATTGCCTATTGTCTATCTAAATAAATTTTGCATTAACTTTATCCACAGAGAAGCCTTAGTCAACCATGAAGGTTATAGTTCTTTGTGTACTACTACCATATAGGTAGAAGGAAAACTAAATTTTCTAGAAAGCACATGAACAATTGGACTATACTGGTATATTAACCTAATGTTCGAAGGATCAATATAACCAAGAAACAGTATAATCCTAAAACTAAGTATTTAATACTTGAACCCAATAAGAAGTATAGAAGTTTATGTCCTACCTTGAATATGTTGTTGTACACTGAATAGTACACTAGATATGTGAATTTCATACCACAACCAATGAATACTAGAAGTGTGATTGGATTCTATGGAATATTAGAAATGATTATTCATAGATGATACATAAAGCATATTACTATTTGAAATAATTATGGCATGAGAAGGGTTAGGGATTTTGGATTAAGGCATAAGAAAATGTGGGTAATATATATTTAATAGACATAGACTTTCTAAATCTATCTTTAAGTGCATGTATCAGGACTTGAAGTCCTAGCCGTGTCCCTTCCGGTTGAGTTAACTTTCTCTACATTGCACCAATTGCAAGCAAGCTTGTAGCTTTGCATTTTGTTGTTATCTATTACGTTGGATTGAATACCAACATCCCACATTACACATGAATGTGTATCATTATGTTGTGCTTTCATCGAGCTGCAACTACATATCTCCACTCCTACATCAATATTAGCATAGAAGCTATATCCGTAGCTTGTAGCTACTACTTTTCCCCTCGTAATCAAATTAGTTAACTAGCATGTTGTTCTAAAATAGTTTGTATTGAAGTAATAAATATGTTGCTTTTTAATGCATTGCATGCATAAGCAATATGATTGGTTTAAGGCCAAGCAGCCTACGATAATGGGGAGTGAGTTAATATGAAATTAGCTCAACGGAGACTAACCCAATTGATGGGATGAATAATTGTGGAATTAGGATGGTGGATAACACACTTATGATGATTTGGGATTTAAGAAGAAAAGGCATTTAGGGATTTTTGTATTAATGGCAATTAGAAAATTCTAGAAGAAATTCCATGTGAGTTTGAATGTTGCGTATTTTATACATTTGAAGTATATGATCCATTTTTTTATTATGTATGAGTAATTGGATCAATTTTTTGGCTAAACAATAAAGAAGCTAGACAATGAAATAGTTCTCTAAACTATGATATGTGCAAATCAGGGGGAGAACATCTCTGAGTTTGTAAGAATATTGAATATTCTTGTGGTAGAATTGCCCAAATTATATGGCCCACATGTGTCTGTCATTGTCTCATATACTTCTGATTGTAGCACACGTAAGCCACACAATTCCGGTAGTCTATCGGGTGTCCTCGGGAAACCCGAATCATCCACTTTTTCTTTCCAAGCAGGATACATTATAGAAAGCATTACAGTTGTCGATGCCATACCCCCGGGTATCCTAACTTCCGTATTGCCGACTACCGACTCTGGATCAAAGAAGACCCGAAGGCCTACGATGACCCTATTCAAGGAAGGATATCTCCAGATGGTGCTAGGACTCCGACTAGGGCACGACTCCTTAGCTTGTAGGGCAAGTTGATCCTGAATATAAATAGCTAGCAATTCTCCCTTTTGTAATCATCGACTCTCAAATAGGCGTAGCTACGTTGTAACAGCAATCTCGCCGAATACAAGCAATACAAGAGTAGCAACTGGATGTAGGGCTTTTACTCGATTCCTAGGGGCCCGAACTAGTATAAATCTCGTCTCCATCTATGATTGTTCTTCGCACCAAGCGGGATTCCCCAAGAACCAAATATTTGCCGGTAAAAAACACCGATAAAGGCACGCTAGGTAGGGGGATCTTGCACGAAAACCGATCATGCCGATCATCAACAAAGTTTGGTACCTAGATTCGGCGCGCTCTGATGCCGTTGTGTCACCATCCTCAGTTAGATCTGCAATTATGGGCAACTACTACTCATATTCGCATATCAATTCTCCAACTCTCGAGGTGTCACCGACTATCCACTTCGGAAGTCGGGTATTCGAACACCATGGAGATTTCGATCTGTAGTTGACAGGGATCTATGATCCTGATTTGACTCGTGCTGAACATGAAATTTTCAAGTCATATAGCCATGTTCCTAAGGATCTATCCGACTCTACTACCTGTCTTGATCTTGACTACAATGGCTCAGATGAGGAGATAGACCGTTATGAGGGCTGTAAAATCTACATGGCTACATGGGACAATACCCAAGCAGCGACTAAGGCCTGATCATCAGCATCTCGCCCACCGCCCTGTCTTAGCAACGCTCCAACAATCAACACAATTTCACCACGAGCTACGATGGAATCTACCTTGCGCCCAAGGAATCTAAATTCTGACTTCCGCGTGGTGTAGGAGGACAACATTCAGATCATGATGCTCCTAGGGACTATGGGGGCCCTAGCGCAAGAAGGAACACCATTGGCGACCATCATCAAATAGTCACAAGATCTAGCCGATCAAGCTAAGCAACGCCTGGATGCAAAGGCAGTCGCACCTTCTAAATCGGCCTGATCCCAATCACACAACTGGAATCCATGCCCCGAGAGATCTAACCAATCAGTGGGCAACCAGTACAATGCCCTGCTTGGAGGTTGAGACCTTAGGCCTGAGTTGGATGCAAACCGAAGAGGTCGAGATGCCCGAGTGATGCTTGATGCAAATCAGGCTCAACAGTACGGCACCAATCCTCGAGTCTCGGTGACTAATTATCATGCATTCGCTCCGAATCTATAGAGGGTTGTTTGGCCTCATAAGTTCAAACCTGGCCCGATTGAGAAATACGACAACACCACCAATCCAAAAGAGTGGATCAACATCTACTCTATGGCCATCGAGGCAACATATGGTGATGATTACATTAAAGCCAATCACCTCCTGACTGTCCAACAGGGCTCGAGCATCCACCACCATGCCTCACTGCTGCTTTTGCATTAGCCAGCCGCCACAATAGCTGCTCTCCCATTGCTGCTTCCCGCCGCCGATGTCCTACCATGAGAGAGAGAGGACATGAAGAGAGAAGGATCTAGCCTGCTCATCGAACAGCGCACGCGCGTAGCAGATCTTAGTGAAGGCAAAAACGATCGGGCGAGTTGGGGCCGGATGCGGTATCCTCGGCGACCGAGGCCTTGGATGACTGTGGCACCAGATACGCCTCCTCCTGTTACATATGGCCAGCGGCCTGACGGCCAGCGGCGTGCAGGGCTCCTGGCGACGTGCGGGTGGGGCCAGCGGTCGGATGTGTTCCGTGGTGGCTTGGAGTGGGTGCGGGGCGTCGGGGAGAGGGAGAGTCTGGGTGGCCCCGGGACAGGAGGGGATGAGTGAGGAGGACTTATCCAAATAATCTGTTCCATTGGATGAGAGTGAGTAACAGAACGGTAGATGGCGGAGTGAATCTCGTCCATTCATTTGAAAGGTTAGCAGTTGCTGGGTGTATTTTTTTACACGTAGGAGAGAGATTATGACTATAGTTGGGGTGGCTCTAGGAAAATTTACAAGTAGTACATTATTAGTGGTAGAGATTAGTGGTAGAGATAAATGCAAAAGTATGCATCAACAGAATACCATCCCATATGCTTGCCAAATGATTTGGCATTTTCTTGGTCTCCAAACTCGACCTCATGAGTTTTGAAGTTTAATTATGAGCATAATTGTGTTTCCATAGCACTTAAAAATGCAACTTGCTAAATTCACTCGCTACTAGAAACTAATCAAAACGAGGATAGCTCTGATACTGTAGAGTATTTCTAGGTAATCGAAATGATGTTATCCATATCTCTGATGCTACAGAGAATTGATTTTCAACAACGGGAGTCCTCTTACGTAGAGACAACTCAATCTATAGCTGCCTCTATAGTGGTGTCCGAAACTGAACGGCCTCAAAAAATATATTTGTAGAGGCGGTTACTATTTTTAGCTGAGGTGGCTCTATTTCCAGCACAATTGTGTTTCCATAGCACTTAAAAATGAACTTGCCCAAAGGTACCGTTCAGTCCTGGGCTCATCTATGCCAGATGTTTGAGGCCAACTTCCATGCAACATACACCCGCCCTAGTCAGGAGGATGATCTGTTCGCATGCATATAGAGACCCGATGAATCTCTTTGGGATTTCATTCGATGGTTCAACGATATCCGCAACATGATTCCCGACATGATTGAAGATTGGGTAATTGTAGCCTTCAAGCAGGGCTGCAAGGATGAAAAGACCGCCGAGAAGGTAGCCACTAAAAACCCTAAAATGGTGCCTAAGCTCCACAAGATCATCGAGGCAACAGCCAAGGCAGCTGATGCCTGAGCATGAGTGCACGGTCAACTCAATGCCTCCCGATCAGCGGAGGATAAGAAGAGAGGCAAGGAAAAGAAGCACAAGAATGAAGAGCTGAAATCCTCACCGCCAAAAAAGGAAAAGCTCCACCCCGACGCCAAGGTAAACCCGATGACCTCCCTGTTTATTGTCCTATTCATCGTTCCACCAAGCACTCCTTCACGGAGTACTCAGTGTATAAAAAGCAAAAACAGGTAGAGGAACAGCAGCGAAGGGCCGAAGCACCCGGCCGTTAGCAATGGCACGATCAGAACGTTCACATGGCAGAAGAAGATGAAGAAGTCATCCTGCCCAAGAATGAAATACTCATCATCTATGGTGGCATGGCCACCTCGGTTTCCAAGACCAAGCTGAAACAAGTCTAGCGTCAGGTGACCAGTACCCAGCCGATGGAAAGAAGGCTCGAGTGGTTAGAAGTCCCCATCTTGTTCAACCTCAGGGATCATCCCCTGAATCTATATGACGGGCCACTGCTCCCATTGGTTATTAAACCATACATCAGGAATTACAAGGTCGGATGAACCTTAATCGACAGTGACAGTGCACTCAATCTGCTCTTCGCCAATACATACGACAACCTTGCCCAAGAAGGCTCTAATCCTAGTCAAGGAAGCCTTCTATGGAATAATGCTAGGCATGTCAGCTTATCCACTTGGAAGGACGGACCTCTAGGTTACCTTACAAGATGGCAAGAACCTAAGGTCCAAAATCCTAACTTTTGAGGTAGCCGACTATGAGTCGACCTACAACTGCATTCTGGGAAGACCTTTCCTAAAGAAATTTATGGCTATGGCCCACTTCGCCTACTCGATGCTGAAGGTGTCCAGGCCCCATGAACCCCTCACTATATACGGTGATCGGAATGGTGCAGTCACCTGTGACATGAAAACTCTCGACCTGATCAAGCAGTTCAGGCGGGTTCTCATAGACCTAGCTGAGCCACCGTTAAAGCAGCAAAAGACCATAGACCTGACTGTTATGACAATGCTAGCAGTAACACTACCTGCACCTGTCATAGCAGCCCTGGTTGTGGCCAAGCCATTGATTCCAGAGGCCAAGAGTTCTAAAGCGGCTGAAGCCAGGTCCAAGGCACCTATCCTACCACAGAATTAGATCTTGGCACTACCTCAACCTCAGTCTCCAATGCCCTCTGAAGTTCTGATCCCAATGATCTCGCAATCCCAAACTCCAAAACTCCCACAGTCTCAAATGTTGAAGATCAACATGGTCAACTCTGAACAAGTGGTGGTCGTGGACAAGCCAGATGACACTCCTCAATCTAAGGAAGTCACAACTAGGGACCAGACTACCAAGCCTGTCACTGTTGATCCGACAAATCCTGATAAGGTCACCCATATCGGGACCAACATTCCTCCTCAATAGGAACTCAAGCTCATTGCTTTCCTCTGGGCAAACAAGGATGTGTTCGCTCGGGAACCATCAGACATGCTCGGAATCCCTAGGGAGGTAATCGAGCACAAATTGGGTCTACAAACTGGTGCCTAACTAGTCAGACAAAAACAAAGATGCTATACACCCGAGAAGCGAGCCGCCATACGAGATGAAATCAACCGACTACTGAAGGACAGTTTCGTACAAGAGGTCCCCTTCCTGGAGTGGTTAGTAAACCCCATCATGGTCAAAAAGCCAAACGACACATGGCGGATGTGCGTGGACTACACCAATCTAAATAAAGCATGCCCTAAGGATGAATATCACCTTTCGAGGATACATCAAATTGTAGATTCAACCTCCGGATGTGAAGTGCTATCTTTTTTAGATGCCTATTCAGGGTATCACCAAATTAGCATCTGACTAGATGATGAGGAAAAACTGCATTTGTAACTCCTTTTGGTGTGTACTGTTATATTAAGATGCCTTTTGGCCTTAAGAATGTTGGTTCTACGTATCAAAAATGTGTTCATATTGTTCTTGAAGGCCAAATTGGCCGTAATGTGGAAGCATATATTGATGATATTGTTGTTAAAAGCAAATTCTAAGGCGATCTGATCGCTAAACTAGAAGAAACTTTTAATAATTTATGTAAGAACAAGATGATTCTAAACCCTGACAAATGTTCTTTTTGACGTTTCATCAGGTAAGCTGCTCAGGTATTTGGTGTCTCATCAGAGCATCGAAGCTAACCCAAAAAAGGTCAAGGCTATCGATGATATGCAGTCTCCATGCAACAAAAAAGAAGTCTAGAAGCTAGCTGGCATGATGGCAGCCCTAAGTCAATTCGTATCCAAGTCAGGCGAACGAGGTATGTCATTTTATAGATTATTAAAAAAGCATGGTGGTTTTCTTTGGAATGAATAGGTCGAGGAAGCGTTTCAGGCGTTCAAGCAATACTTGAAGCAGTTACCTATACTTGTTCCTCTGAAAGAAGACCCGAAGGCTCATGATTACTCTATTCAAGGAAGGATATCTCCGAATGGCGCCAGGACTCTGACTAGGGCACGACTCCTTAGCTTATAGGGCAAGTTGATCTCGGATATAAATAGCTAACAATTCTCCCAGTTGTAATCATCGACTCTCTAATAGGCATAGCTACGTTGTAAGAGCAATCTCGCTGAATATAAGCAATACAAGAGTAGCAACTGGACATAGGGCATTTACTTGCTTCCTAGGGGCCTGAACCAGTATAAAACTCATCTCCATCTGTGATTGTTCTTCGTACCAAGCGGGGTTCCCCAAGAACCAAATATCTATCGATAAAAAACACTGACAGTAGCATTACAATAGTTTTGTACAAATATATTACATCAAAGTAAATAGTGGAAGTCTTATAAACCATAAGTTCACAATCGTTCATAAAGTTATTACAAATCATAAACTTTAGCCGACTAGGCAGTAGGGTAGCATGACGGGTACCACTTTATACAACACACAAAGGAGGTTCACCCTGCCCTAGGGTGCACAACAACTTCAACTGCTATCTCTCCTCCTACAACAAGGGTTTAACAAACCCTGAGTACAAAGGTACTCAACAATACTTAACCGACGAAAAAGAAAGACTCCAAGGATATGCAAGCTTACGGGGAATCAAGGTAAGTCTTTAGTAATAATCAAAATTAACTTTTGCAGAACAGCTTAGTAATGATTGATCCTTACTTTCAATGTTTTAGCTCAAGTTTAATAATTAGAAGTCTCTAGTTTTGCACCTGATCTAAATCAATCACTTCATTAATGATTTACCAGGTGATCATAAGTACTATTGTTCCATTAATTTACTATGATGCAAGGTAGTTGATCAAGTCTTCTTCTCCGAGAAGCAACGGCGATTCGAATCGATTTGGCCCAGCTGGGGTTTCCTTACCACACGACATGTGTAGGTCCTAGTCTTGGACTTACATATATCAACCTTCCCTCAGATCCTCCAAAATGTGAACTGGTCTTGCGCTACCCGAGAGCACAGTAGTCCACCTCCCTACGCCGTTCCTCGACAGATTCATAGGATGGGTACACGCTACTCTCACCATCTCTCCACTCCCAGTGCGCGGTTGTTGTTTCACATAATGGAATAGCCAAGGTATCAAACTTACCAGAGTATGTGGACAATACTACAAAGTCTCACACAAGAAAGCCTACAACGAACAGTCCTCAATCGACACAGGCGAGGCACTACGTCAAGACTCCATTCTCGACGTAAGCAAAGGGTCCGCCCGGTCTCATATTAAATTCATGATCATTAGTAAATCTTAGGACCAACCCTGAGTATAGAACGAAGAACTCATTACTCAACTCTTATTAACTAAGCATGGCTAAGCATCACTAAACTAGTATAACTAACCAAGGTGACAAGGATGAGTATTGAAAAGTCAAGGCAAGCATGCAGCAATTGGTATTTCAACCAACTCCTATTCACTTAGATGTACAAAGCATAGACTTATGTGATTAACATTTGTAAAATATAAGGAAATGGTTTATGCTCCGGGGCTTGCCTGCCGTGTCAGGGTTGTCAGTTACTTTAGAAAACCACCAAAAAGAAAACCAACTCCGACCGATTAGAATTCCACTTCTGGGACTTGTTCAACAACAGAATTCCACTCTCGATCACTAAACGTAAGTAAACATGCATGCTTTAGAATGATGAGATGCTAAGCATGGATTAAGATGACTAAACAAAACTAATTAACTTGAATACAACTTTTCTTCGCGGTTAATTTAGGTTATCTACTCACAAAAGCAACGTTTATTATTACTATTAACAAGTCAAATATGAGCATAACATGAAAATGACTAAGTTGCCAAGGAACAGCAAAGGGATTAGTATTCCAAGGTCCACAATCAAATCCAAAATTACAGCAAAGCCATTTAGGCATTTACAGAAATCATTTTAGTATTTCTCTAATTAATTAAGGCATTTATGTATACCTAAATTAAGTGGACAATTTATATTTATCACAACAGTACAAAATTTTTTTTGAAGGTAACCCTAAGCATGTAAAACATACTCACAAAGTTTCATGATTTTAGGATAATTATTTTAACCTATAAAATCATGAAAGGTCCATTTATTAATTAAAAGATATAATTTTTAAACATGGAAAACTAATGATTTTCATCATTTAATATTTTTCCTAGATAGAGCATATAAAGATAAGCTTGTACAAAAATTTTCATAATTTTATCACACTTCTACAATTTTCTATGAATTAAACAAGAATCAACAGATTTAACCAATTTCTTAAAATCAAAAAACATCAAAAACTGATTTGTACCCACATGCAGTCAGCCACAGAGACAAACAGACAGGGCCCGGTCAGCGGAACAGTGGTCCCATGCTGACCGCGGTGGACACTGCCATTGACCGGCGAAATCTCACCGACGACGAAGTTTTCGCCGACGGGGTTGACTCCATCGTGACCACGGCGAGCAGGCACATCATCCTAGGGCATCAGTGGAACCTCTATCGCTCCTCAACAAGCTAGCCATCGACGATGGTGGTCCAATGATACTCCGACATAGCGGAGGCGGTTACTAGCATGGTCATTGATGACAGGAAGGTTACCAACGTGCTCACGACACTCTCCCGAACTTGTCCATGCTATCAAACATTTGAAATAGGGCTTCGCAAGAGCTTGCCCTCGGCCATGGTGGGTGGCGGGATGGATCACACCGTCAAGCCAACATTTTGGCCACTAGGACTTGGTAGAGGTAAAATAGAGGACAAGGTTAGCTTTAGGAGCTCACCGTGAGCTTGCTTGGCCTGATGATTGAAGCCGGGATGTGGCAGAGAGAGGTGACCAGCGGTGATGGTGGTCGCGGTTGCGTGGCCTAGCGGCGAGCATGTGTTCCAATGCGACCTAAGGAGGAAATGAACAATGGTCAACTCGATGAGCTTCATTGTACCAGGGCAGTTATGGAACAGAAGAGAGAAAGGAGATAGAGTACCTGTAGGCAGCTGGCCATGGTGAGAGTGCACCTCGACAGCGATGTCGAGCTGCTGCGACGGGAACCGACGCTAGGACCGATCCAGGCAGAGTGAGCTGATGCAAGCGGGTCGAGGGGCTATGCAATGGCAAGATGGAGCCATGGGCACGGTGAATTGGGCGATGGTGCAGTGGCGGTGGTGAATTGCGTATGTGGGATGTGCGTGCCAGCAGTGAGCAGGAAGAGGAGAGGGATGAGCAGGACGACGGCACTGCTTAAATGGATGAGGGCGAGGCTCAACAGGCTCACCAGCAACTGCTTAGGGTTGAGCAGGCAAGCAGCTATGCATCCACACAAGGGAGGGCAACACTGTAAGGCGCGGGCGGCTCACCGGTGAAGCAGGCAGGCAGGCTGGCTGCCGGCCATGTACTGTAGCAGGGCACTCTCTTCTCTTTTTCATCCATTTTCTCCTGATTTCACATTGCAACTTCAAAAACTCCAAGAACCAAAGTTGTCCATCTTGAGGAGATGTTCAACTTTGCTTAAAGGATCTAAACCTAATTCAAACTGGATCAAGAGATTTTGAATTTAGAAGATGAGCTTTGAAATCTATTTTTAGGGTTAGCAAAATAGTTAATTAGCTATTTTGGTGAATTAATTGGTGATTAATTAGTTGACAAACATCTTAAGCAAAACTACCATTGGTTAGTACAATCTTTGTACCAATCAATGATACAATGGTTGAAGCAAGTTTATTTGAGAAATTCATTTTAATAATTCCTCCAAAATTGAATTCAAATTTGAATTCCAATGCTTAACCACTAATAACTAAGTGTTGAAATTCAATTTTAAATTAAAATCTGGAGTTCACATTTTAGTTGGTTGGACTTGAATTTATACCCCCACACTTGACACTAGTGTAAGCCACACACTTTACACCTCAAAGTTAAATAGGGCACAATTCCAAGTATTTCGGGTGAAATTCAAAAATAGAAGATTACGTTTTTGGTTCAACACACCACAACATACTTATGCATTGCTTAGCTATAATTAACCTTGATTTAGTGAATGCAAACATGGTTAGCTAATATGGATGCTCACTACGCAACATGATGATCATGACCAGGTTTTAGTGTTGCTTAACACCAGGGGTGTTACAATTCTTAAGTGCACTTTATGTATTCTAGCTCACTGCATATAATGAGTAATAAGCCCCCTATTTAAATATGTGCGTGAATATTTTCCATAAAATTGCACCATCATAGCATGCATGAATGGGCATCCACTTGTAGTTGGGGCTACATGGATATAATAATTTCCATTATTTTAAGCCCATGATATGGGATATTTTTGAAGTATGCTATTAAAGATCTAATATTAGCACTAGGGGGAGAGAAAGCCTATTTTGAATGCCAAATATTATTTTCCATAGAAGAAAATGATCTTAAGAGTAAAATATTCCTTAAAGCTTGAAGCAGTAATAGTATCACGCACTAAATCAAACAATAGTTTGACTAATGCTCTTGAGAAGCATGAAGCGGAGCATATGCCAGATATTTTGAAAATGAGAGGAGTAACTTGAAGTTATAAGCCATAAGTTGTGTTTACTAGTAGAAAACTAAGTATTGTAACTATCAAGCTAAAATCTACGGGGATGCCTGTGGGTTGTAGTTTAGTGTATACTTGTTAAATAAAATAAGAACAAACTCCTTCATTCTCATGAGGAGAACACCTCATGAAGAAGGTTAAGGACCTCATGAAGATGAAATCCAACGCACATGTCATAGTACGAGTTGGGTACACAGAACAATATATTATCTGTTGTGAGAATATTGGAAGAAAATAATAGTTATCAACAATGCTACCTCTATAATTGTCCCCTCCTCGTGTTCCCTCTGTTGCCCCATTTCATCCGTCGCCTCCTACACGGGTGTGGTGGCTAGGCTCCTATCATGGTGGTCATGGATCTGTTCAAGGAAGTCATCCTCACGACGGATTTGGTGTTTCTCCTCTTCTTCCTCTCTCTTCCAATGTACAACCTCCATGGCTAATCCTAATTTCGAACCACTGCCACCCTTCTTCTTCAGCCAGAACAGGTGACAAAAGAGGTTGAAGTGGGGAAGGATTCCAAGATATGCCTCATAGAAATAGATGAAGATAGATGTGTAATATGGTGTTTGGCTGGAGGTTGCATAGACTGACTCTCCAGAACTCCAACAAATCCCTCAAGAATGGATGAATAGGAAAACCTAATTCGCGCCAAAAGTAGTCCTCAAATACTACAGCTTCGTCGGTATGAGGCATTGGGAAGGGCTCACCGCTGGCTAGCCACCATCCGACGGTGACGCGGTCAGGAAGAACACCCGCCTCCACCAATATGTTAAGCTCTGCCTCCCTCGTGCATGATAGCACCCACTCTTCGTCATGACTGGCTCCGGTGCTCGCCTTCTTTGGGCTCGCCTTCTTTGGGTTCATGGCTCCCCTCTTCAGCGCCATCCCTAAGATCCGAATTGGGGCTAGCGGTGGAAGCGCATGTAGCTATGAATCTAGAAGCACGAGGGTTGAGGAGGAAGATGAAATGGCAAAGTGGCAAAGGTGTGAGCGCGGCGTACGGCAGCACAGTTATAAAGCACTCCCCCACCCTTTCGCATTCAAGGGTTTTTGGGAAACCGCTCCCACGATTGGCGCCTCTCTGAATTCTCCGCAATAGCAAGGTAGGCCATTACATGGGCTTTCACATAACCATGACCTGTATCGCCCATTTATCTCCGCAATTTGTTACTTCTCGCCGAATATTCGCTGATTTCTCCGCCAACCGTTTTGGCTTAGTAATTACTACTATACACCCATTACTCTGTTATTTTCTCCATGATTTGTTTTCTCCAAGATTTTCTCTTGTGGCTCGGGGACTATGTGAGCATTATGTCTTGGTTCCTCACCGCATTTGGGGATTTTCTCCTATTGACTGTTGTTTCTAACCCTAGCACCACATGACTACATCACCTACTGTCAGGCTCGAGGACTAAGTGAGCACACTTCACCTTGCGGTGAATATGCTTTTCTCATCATGAGGTTATGCCCGAGGACTGGCTGCCTGCTCGGCTAGTCTTCTACTTTTCTTCTACTTTGGACCCTGGCACCATGTGACTATGTCACCTACTGTCAGGCTCGGGGACTAAGTGTGCACACTTCACCTTGCGGTGAGTGTGTTTGCTTTAATCTGGAAGACTCCGCGCCTCTTGAAGCTGAAGAAGACTATCTCCCTTTCTCGTGGTCGGACTCTAAGTGGGCACACTTGGTCCACTATGAAGAATTTTTTTATTCTGAACTTGAGCTCCTTATACCCTTATGGCAAGTCGTACTTGGGTTGCACTGCTCAGCGATGGCTCACGCTGCTCGGCGATGGTTCACGTCGCTTGGCGATGGTTCGCGCTGCTCGGCAGCTGCTCACAATTGCTCGACAACTCATCACGGTGGTCGGACCATGAGTTTGACTGCTTGGCTTTGTTCGTACCTACTCAGACAAGCTCAAGACGGCATTGCACAACGGGTACAAGGCACTCTGGGACTAGCTGTGGGGGGTATGACCCTGGATACCCATGGCGGACCACATGGGCTGTGCCCCTAGGGGCAGCCCAGACCATAAGATGAAGCCTTGCGGGGCACGACGCTGCTCGGTGCCTCCCACAAGACACCAGGAAGATATCCTAAAGATACTACGAGATATGTTAGGATATGTATGATCCCATGATTCTTGTAATATGTTATTACTTTCTGGTTACCTCCAAGATCTAACCAACTTGTAACCCTAACCCTCGAACTATATAGGGCAGGTAGGGACCCCCTCCAAACTCATGTAATATCATACAATAGCTAATACAATCCAACAGACCACTGGAGTAGGGTATTATGTCATACTAACGGCCTGAACCTGTCTAACTCATGTGTCTCTGTTGCCTTCTTATTCTTGATTACACGCCTCTCTGTCGATCAATCTTCCTTCATGGGATACCCCTCTGAGGACTACTAACGATATTCTGTCGACATCTCTTTTTCACCAAAAGTGCTAGCAAGCCACATAAACATGCATACAACGTCTACTTACAACATTTATACAATACACAAATGTTTGCTTATGCCCTCACACATTTAACTCTCCTTTCTAGTTCTCCCATACATGTTTTTCTCTACTCAAGCTATTAGGCTTGGTCGTCACCGTCTACCTCGCCGAACAGATCAACATCGCCGGCTAGCTTCTTCGCCGCGTCCTCCACCTCATCTTTTAGCTGCTCCTGCTTCGTCGCACCCATCCCTTTAGTCAATCTGTCCCCTATCGCTCGAAGACTGATGGTAGGGTAATGAGACCAGACTATTGCCAGGGCATGCATCATGACGGAGACAGCGGTGTCTCAGTTGAAGCCTTTGAGGTTCTCCCATGCCACCTTGCACCTATCAATGATGGCATCCGGACGTGGTGGCCTGTTGTCGGGCTAAGGAGCTACCTCCATGTCAATACAGTTGAGCACTGGCCTGACTCTAGCCACCATGGCGTCAAGTTTTCCCCTCTAGGTTCTTGCCTCTAGCTTCAGCACATCGAACTACACCTTGGTCCTTCGATGATGTTCTACAGACACCAAAGGGATTCTTCAAATGAAGAAATCATTTTAGCAACAACTCCGACCATGAACTACTCACCTTCTAGATCCTTGACTTGTTTCTCTGCTCACCTAGATGCCTTCTCCTTCTCCTCATGGAGTTGACCGATGACTTCTCGCAACCAGCCGAGCTCCGCATCTTGCTCTACAAACATAACGGTCAACAGCAATATAAAGACTATTTAGCAATGCAGAGCAAATTCACTAATCTGCAGTACCTTTCTTCTGCTCGGAGACTCCTTCTAGTCGCTCGGAGGTGTGCCCTAGCTGCTCGGAGATGCTGTTCAGTTGCTTGGAGGTGCGCTCTAGCTACTCGGAGATAGCCTTCCACTGCTCGAACAAGATGCCCTTTTGTCACTCTAGGTCCTTCGCATTTGAGTCAGCAAGATCCCTTTCATGCTGGGCCCTCTAGACGTTCTTCTCCATCAGCTTCACTGCCTCCTTCAGCTTCTTGTTCTCCTCAGCGAGGGGCTCCATCCTTTTGATCAACTGCTACCGTTGCACGATAGTTCACGCTATGCCCTGCAAAGCACCAAGATTATAAAGGACCACGGTCTCCAACGCTAAAGACGGACACCGCTGATGCAATACTAACCTAAATTTGATTCATAGCTGTGGAAAGGGTGGACCGTAGCCTCTTCACCTCACTAGTGGTGTCTTCCTCTTCCATGACCACAACTTCATCACCTTGCTTGCGGAAGATACGGACGGTTTGAGATCATGATCCTTCATGCTCAATCTCATCGACCTTGTCCTCTTCCTCCACAACGGGTGGCTCTCCCTAGGGGCTTGGTGGTCGTATAGAGCGACCGACCACGCCCCGTGGCATCTCCAGGCACGCCGCTTGCTCCTCCTATGCTACTAGCCTCTGCGCCCTAGACTCTAGCACAACGTCAGCAACTCCCGCTCTCGCCTTTGAAGATTCAATGGCTCTCACTATTGCTCCCGGTGTCTCTATCGAATTGCTCGCTGTCGTCGCCAACCGCTCTCCACCTCCAACCCCATCAGCAGTGGTGGTTGGTTCCTCCGCAAACTAATGAGCGCCCGGGGACTCTAGGACGAAGTTTGTCCGTAATGTCTCCACCCTGGGCCTAGCCCCTGGCTACTCACTAGTCTGGCTTCAAGGATTCAGATCCTCCGCATGCCTCGCTCTGCATTATATTAGCTCATCGCTCACAACTATAAAAATCGGATAGCTATCGATCCCAAGGCAAAGACACTTACACGTCAGCTTCCTGATAAACGGTTTTGAATCGGTGCTGCATCCCTAAGCACCCAGGCACTGCTCTAGGGTCAACCTGTGTGTCCTAGGCTAGAGGTCTTGTGGCCCCCGCCATCGGTGTCTCCTCCGCCTGTGGCTCGGGGACTCCTTCCCCTCCCTTCGATTGCAAATCCACACGCGTGTTGCGCGATGATGCCTTAGTGCTTAGAGGAGGAGCAACTAGAGCCTTGTTGTCGTCCGACCACTCAGATATCGCCGCACTCTGCCTCCAAGCAGTCTGACTGCCACCAAAGTGAAATACCGCCCGGCTTGCAGGGACCTACACCCGCTATTCTTGTCTTCTTTTGGGCTAGCTCATCTATCGCTGCTTTTTTACCCTAAACTTTCTCCGATACGGGGGGACTCTCCTTCTGACTAGCACCTTCGGATTCGAACAAGGCACTGACGGCACCTTCTTCTAGCTGAGTGGTCGGCATGGCATCCACTGCCTTCGGCCAATCACTCCTTGGCATGTCCAAGAAGTACATCGTTCGTTCCTGTAAATGGATCTTTCCACAAGCGAATCAGTTCACTGCTCAGCACCGGCATGGGAAAACAAGCACCAGGGACAACAGTTGAGATTTTTACCTAAGGAGGTGGGTTCATGTAGTTGAAGGTTTTTGACTGCCCTAGCACACTGTATGACATGTTTGGAGCAAATAGTACAGTGACCCAGTGTAACACATCCTCCTTCGTTAGTCTCTCCATCCTCTCCCAGGTGTCGTTAGTATCTCCCTTGAAGTCAAAGCCCGGATGAGCCCTCTCCTTGTAGGGCTGGACGCGGCGCATTATGAACTTCACCACCACCACCACCACTTCATTCATCTTCATGCCCCTTATTAGCTTGAGGAGCTCCTTCACCTGCTCCATATTGGCATTGGTCGATTTCTTCGACCAGCTCCTTTGATTCTCAAGAATCTGGTCGACGTCGCATCGGATGGCAGGATGACTTTGCTTCATATAAAACCACCTAGCATTCCACCCCTTCAGCGAGGTATTCAGTGGCACAGTAATGTATTCACCTGCCATCCTATCGTGGAGCTATAGATACTCACCGCCGACCACTTTGGAACCGCCCCTCCTTTCTTCTTGAGCCAGAAAAGGTGTCGAAAGAGATTGGAATGGGGAAGAATGCCAAGATAGGCCTCGCAAAAGTGGATAAACACATAAATGTGCAAAATAGTGTTCAGATGGAGATTACATAAGCTCACTACCCAATACTCCAAAAGATCCCGCAAGAAAGGATGTACCGGAAGTCCTAATCCACGCCAGAAATAATCTTCGAATACAACGACTTCGTCGGTATGTGGCATTGGATAGGGCTCACCATCGGCCGGATGCCATCCGGTGGTCATACGGTCAGGAAGAACGCCTTCCTCCACCATCTCATTGAGCTCCATCTCCCCCATGAGTGACAGCATCCATTCCTTGTCACGGCTCGCCTCGGTGGCCACCTTCTTTGGGTTACCACCTCCCCTCTTCAGCACCATCCCTCATATCTGGATCAAAACTGGACAATTTGCGCAAGCTTTTTAGCCCTAGCAGCGGAGTGTGTGTGAATGCGAATAGGGGAGTGTGAGCGCAAGGAGGAAGACGAAGTGGCGAAGGTGGGAGCGCAGAGTGTGGTGACGCGGTTATAAAGAAACCGTACCCACCTTTCACATTTAATCGTTTTTGGGGAACCGCACCATGCTGATTTGGGCCCTTCCGAATACGCCGAAGCAGCGTGCTAGGCCATTATTTGGGCTTTCGCGTAACTACAGCCCACATCGCCCATTTTTCGACGCAACTTGGTACTGTACACAGAATATTCGCCAACTTCTCCGCAATGTCATTAAGGCTCAGTAATTTCTACTATACAGCCATTACTCTGGTTTTTTTCTCCACGATTGCGTAATTGGTCCTTCTTGATTTATCCGAGATTTCCACTTATGGCTCGGGTACTACGTCATCATTATGATTCGGTCTCTCACCATACTGGGAACTTTTTTTGTTACTATTACTATTGTTTTTTACCCTAGCACCATGTGACTACGTCACCTACTGTCAGGCTCAGAGACTAAGTGGGTACATTTCACCTTGCAGTGAATGTGTGCTTTTTCATTTTAGGGCTCCACCCGTGGACTGATTGCCTGCTCGGCTGGTCTTCTGCCTTTCTTCTGCTTTCTGGACCCTGGCACCACATGACTACGTCACCTACTATCAGGCTCGGGGACTAAGTTGGGCACACTTCACCTTGCGGTGAGTGGGTTTTTCTTTAGTCTGGAAGACTCTGTGCCTCCTAAAGTTGAAGAAGATTATCTCCCTTCTCGTGGTCGGACTCTAAGTGGGCACACTTGGTTCACTGCGAAGAAATTTTTGATTTTAAACTTGAGCTCCTTACATCCTTCTAGCAAGCCTTACTTGAGTAAGCCCGTGCTCGGCCGGACAATAAAACTGGTCGGTCATGGTTCACAACTGCTCGGTGACTTATTAGGGTGGTCGAACTATGAGTCTGACTGCTCGGCTTTGTTTACACCTGCTCGGACAAGCTCAAGACGGTGTTGCACAGCGGATACAAGGCGCTCGGGGACTAGCTGTGGCGGGTACAACCCCGGATACCCACGGCAGACTGCATGGGCTGTGCTGTCAAGGGCGGTCTAGCCCACAAGATGAAGCCTTGCGGAGCACGGCGCTGCTCGGCGCGCCCCTCAAGATTCCAGAAAGATCTCCTGAAGATACGGCGTAATCTGTTAAGATATGTTACGATCCCGTGATTCATGTAATCTGTTATTACTTATCGGTTATCTCCTAGATCTAACTGGCCTGTAACCCTACCCCTCGGCTATATAAGGCGGGTAGGGGACCCCCTCAAAACACGCGCAATATCATACGATAGCCAATACAAACCAACAGACCACGGGAGTAGGGTATTACGTCGTGCTGACGGCCCGAACCTATCTAACTCTTATGTCTCTGTTGTCTTCTTGTTCTGGATTACACGCATCTCTGCCGATCAATCTACATTCGTGGGGTACCCCTCGGAGTACTGCCGACGATATTCTATCGATAGTCTCTCTATCCTGTGTCTATTTGTTCTCTACTTTTCATCTACTGTGTTGATCATGAGAGACATAGAGAAAAAAGTCCTAACCGCTGGCAACATGTTTTATTACACGTTATCAGCATGATAAGCTCTACGTCGACATCCTCGTTGAAGTCGCCGCCGATCTTCGAGGCTGCCATTTATGTTGACGTCCCAGCTGCGACTACTTCGACGATGTTGACATCTTCAGCGTGGTTAGCGGAACAGATCTACTACCTCTATCTGCAACTCATCTGCACTGCATCGACATGCACTGTCGTCGTCAAGCAGTCAGTTCTACGACAATATCAAACGCCCTACACGGTATGTATCTACTAACCACTGCCCTACGCAACATGTGATGTAGATCAAATTGATATCCTCCGCAAGGTATGAAGTGCAGCTCCCAGATTGCGTTTATCCTAGCCATCGAGTTAGGCTTTTGTTACTATCCTAATATCATACATGCAGTACACATAAGTTTGTACATGCAGTACATACTTTTGCTACACGTAACATTGAGTTCATTATACGAGAAAGCAAGTGCTGACGCAACCATCACATGTCATCTTCGTGAAGATGTGCATGGTGTCGCGGGCAAATAAATTCATGATGACCAGGCCACGTATGCATGGATCAGACCCGAAGTCGTATAGCCACCATGACACGGTGATTCGACACGTACGCCGTCCATGGAACTAACGCGTGCACACGCAGCACCGGGCAAGCAGTATCCGGGTATCACTACGAGTCAACAAGTGCAGCCATGTCCGGCATCGCTGCTACTTGAACGCGCCGCCGCGGAACATGCATCCTCGACCGCGCTGGCTAGCTCGTAACTATGGTGCACGATAGATCAAGGCTTATTATATTAAGGCTCCCGGCAGGCACATATATTGCATGCCATTGTGTGTCGTCCATGGCCTCCCTGTAATATGTGGCTCGTACCTCCATATGCATGGCCGCCGTCTGCGTGCGGCCATCTGTCGCGTATAGTTGTGACTTGTGTATGTCGCAGCTATCCATAGCTCGCACAACGCTGCCTTGGACAAGCACGTCCGGTCGAATCGGACTTGAGGAGGAATAGACCGGAAGGTCTTAACAGATCGGGAACAGAGAAAACAAGCTGCCACCTGGAAAAGAAAATCCAGACAATTAAGAAAAAGGCCTAGCTAATAGATCAGAAATCTTATGAACAAGCTCCTGATTCCTGAAGAATTTAAGCATCAATCATGTATTCCTGCAGAATAGCCTATATGTTTCTGGTAGATACGAATGTTGATTTAGCTCTATAAATTCAGATTTTGTTATAGCAGTTTTCTGATATTAACCCTAGATCTTCTGTTTATGCATATTTATTGTATTTTCTTATACCCCCTATGTATAAGAATTAAGAACTTGTATACAACATTAAATCTGCAGTTTAGTTGTGTTGCCTAGTTTTATTTTCTGAATTATATAGTAGATTGATTCTAAAAATTTTCTACGCTTTGAATTTAATTCTGAAAAATTCTAGTGCAACCCCATTATGAATTATATATCATGTAACTGCAATGATTACATTAGAAACATGGTATAAGATATATAGGCTCTCTAAATCCTGCAGACCTTAAATTTCACTTTTGAGATGCTCATAATTAGTTTTTCTATCATAATGAATTTTTTGGATGAATGAATGATTGGTATTAATTCTAAAAATTAGTATATACCATGATTAGATCCTAAAATAATGCTAGGATGCTTCTAAGAATATTTTGCAAAATCATCCACTATCTTTTTGCACCTTGCTACTTGTTTACACGTAGTAAACCTATATACACATGACTTAGTTATAATGATATATGCATACCTTCATGAAGAAGGAATATCCTAGACTTGCCCTGAACGGCAGAATTATATAGCATGGTCATTTATTAAATCCTAGTAGGATATTATACTGCCACTAAAGTGGAGTGGACCTTAAGCATTACTCCTAATTTTACTCTCAAAGAATGAGTACGTGACGAAGCTAAATCCTGAATGTCTTATAGGACTCACGGAATGAGAAATTCTAGAACATATCCTACATTATGATTGCATAATGCCAGAAATATTAAAAATTGAATTTTCAAGCTATATGACCATATGGGATATAATGCTGCTCTATAAACAAATACAATAAGTTTGAAGCTTGTGATTAAAAGTCACAGAAGACTGAGATGATAAATAAGACTTTGTCTAATTCTAGAAGAAATATTTCTTGAAATAGAAAGACCGAGACCATTGAAGTACTAGAAGTATTCAAATTTATCATCCATAATTTCTCGATATCAACTAGAAATTGAGTTAGTTTTTTTAGACAGCATTATGAATCGGGATATATGACTTGCATATGTTGTACTCCTATAAGGATCATGATTACATATTACAACTATGAAGTAGAGCAAGCATGAAGCTGCTAAATGTAAGCATTGAAGCTAAGACATGTAAGAATGGATAAAAATTAGAACATTTAAAGTTTCTCTTGAAGAATAACTTAAATCATGTGCTTATAGATTGTTGCTTTTAAAATTCATATCCTGAAGTATTGATGGTAGTGGTGGTGGTGCTTTAAGTTTTAATTCCCGTTGAATTAAGTGGATTATGTAAACACGTAGAAGAGTTAATGGTTACTTTATTAGCTTGAAGACTAATATGAAGTATTTCATATTCTTAGTTGTAATTTTTAGTTGCAGTAATATATGTTAATCTTGCAAGGAATGAATTATGTTTACATATAAACAATTGCCTATTGTCTATCTAAATAAATTTTGCATTAACTTTATCCACAGAGAAGCCTTAGTCAACCATGAAGGTTATAGTTCTTTGTGTACTACTACCATATAGGTAGAAGGAAAACTAAATTTTCTAGAAAGCACATGAACAATTGGACTATACTGGTATATTAACCTAATGTTCGAAGGATCAATATAACCAAGAAACAGTATAATCCTAAAACTAAGTATTTAATACTTGAACCCAATAAGAAGTATAGAAGTTTATGTCCTACCTTGAATATGTTGTTGTACACTGAATAGTACACTAGATATGTGAATTTCATACCACAACCAATGAATACTAGAAGTGTGATTGGATTCTATGGAATATTAGAAATGATTATTCATAGATGATACATAAAGCATATTACTATTTGAAATAATTATGGCATGAGAAGGGTTAGGGATTTTGGATTAAGGCATAAGAAAATGTGGGTAATATATATTTAATAGACATAGACTTTCTAAATCTATCTTTAAGTGCATGTATCAGGACTTGAAGTCCTAGCCGTGTCCCTTCCGGTTGAGTTAACTTTCTCTACATTGCACCAATTGCAAGCAAGCTTGTAGCTTTGCATTTTGTTGTTATCTATTACGTTGGATTGAATACCAACATCCCACATTACACATGAATGTGTATCATTATGTTGTGCTTTCATCGAGCTGCAACTACATATCTCCACTCCTACATCAATATTAGCATAGAAGCTATATCCGTAGCTTGTAGCTACTACTTTTCCCCTCGTAATCAAATTAGTTAACTAGCATGTTGTTCTAAAATAGTTTGTATTGAAGTAATAAATATGTTGCTTTTTAATGCATTGCATGCATAAGCAATATGATTGGTTTAAGGCCAAGCAGCCTACGATAATGGGGAGTGAGTTAATATGAAATTAGCTCAACGGAGACTAACCCAATTGATGGGATGAATAATTGTGGAATTAGGATGGTGGATAACACACTTATGATGATTTGGGATTTAAGAAGAAAAGGCATTTAGGGATTTTTGTATTAATGGCAATTAGAAAATTCTAGAAGAAATTCCATGTGAGTTTGAATGTTGCGTATTTTATACATTTGAAGTATATGATCCATTTTTTTATTATGTATGAGTAATTGGATCAATTTTTTGGCTAAACAATAAAGAAGCTAGACAATGAAATAGTTCTCTAAACTATGATATGTGCAAATCAGGGGGAGAACATCTCTGAGTTTGTAAGAATATTGAATATTCTTGTGGTAGAATTGCCCAAATTATATGGCCCACATGTGTCTGTCATTGTCTCATATACTTCTGATTGTAGCACACGTAAGCCACACAATTCCGGTAGTCTATCGGGTGTCCTCGGGAAACCCGAATCATCCACTTTTTCTTTCCAAGCAGGATACATTATAGAAAGCATTACAGTTGTCGATGCCATACCCCCGGGTATCCTAACTTCCGTATTGCCGACTACCGACTCTGGATCAAAGAAGACCCGAAGGCCTACGATGACCCTATTCAAGGAAGGATATCTCCAGATGGTGCTAGGACTCCGACTAGGGCACGACTCCTTAGCTTGTAGGGCAAGTTGATCCTGAATATAAATAGCTAGCAATTCTCCCTTTTGTAATCATCGACTCTCAAATAGGCGTAGCTACGTTGTAACAGCAATCTCGCCGAATACAAGCAATACAAGAGTAGCAACTGGATGTAGGGCTTTTACTCGATTCCTAGGGGCCCGAACTAGTATAAATCTCGTCTCCATCTATGATTGTTCTTCGCACCAAGCGGGATTCCCCAAGAACCAAATATTTGCCGGTAAAAAACACCGATAAAGGCACGCTAGGTAGGGGGATCTTGCACGAAAACCGATCATGCCGATCATCAACAAAGTTTGGTACCTAGATTCGGCGCGCTCTGATGCCGTTGTGTCACCATCCTCAGTTAGATCTGCAATTATGGGCAACTACTACTCATATTCGCATATCAATTCTCCAACTCTCGAGGTGTCACCGACTATCCACTTCGGAAGTCGGGTATTCGAACACCATGGAGATTTCGATCTGTAGTTGACAGGGATCTATGATCCTGATTTGACTCGTGCTGAACATGAAATTTTCAAGTCATATAGCCATGTTCCTAAGGATCTATCCGACTCTACTACCTGTCTTGATCTTGACTACAATGGCTCAGATGAGGAGATAGACCGTTATGAGGGCTGTAAAATCTACATGGCTACATGGGACAATACCCAAGCAGCGACTAAGGCCTGATCATCAGCATCTCGCCCACCGCCCTGTCTTAGCAACGCTCCAACAATCAACACAATTTCACCACGAGCTACGATGGAATCTACCTTGCGCCCAAGGAATCTAAATTCTGACTTCCGCGTGGTGTAGGAGGACAACATTCAGATCATGATGCTCCTAGGGACTATGGGGGCCCTAGCGCAAGAAGGAACACCATTGGCGACCATCATCAAATAGTCACAAGATCTAGCCGATCAAGCTAAGCAACGCCTGGATGCAAAGGCAGTCGCACCTTCTAAATCGGCCTGATCCCAATCACACAACTGGAATCCATGCCCCGAGAGATCTAACCAATCAGTGGGCAACCAGTACAATGCCCTGCTTGGAGGTTGAGACCTTAGGCCTGAGTTGGATGCAAACCGAAGAGGTCGAGATGCCCGAGTGATGCTTGATGCAAATCAGGCTCAACAGTACGGCACCAATCCTCGAGTCTCGGTGACTAATTATCATGCATTCGCTCCGAATCTATAGAGGGTTGTTTGGCCTCATAAGTTCAAACCTGGCCCGATTGAGAAATACGACAACACCACCAATCCAAAAGAGTGGATCAACATCTACTCTATGGCCATCGAGGCAACATATGGTGATGATTACATTAAAGCCAATCACCTCCTGACTGTCCAACAGGGCTCGAGCATCCACCACCATGCCTCACTGCTGCTTTTGCATTAGCCAGCCGCCACAATAGCTGCTCTCCCATTGCTGCTTCCCGCCGCCGATGTCCTACCATGAGAGAGAGAGGACATGAAGAGAGAAGGATCTAGCCTGCTCATCGAACAGCGCACGCGCGTAGCAGATCTTAGTGAAGGCAAAAACGATCGGGCGAGTTGGGGCCGGATGCGGTATCCTCGGCGACCGAGGCCTTGGATGACTGTGGCACCAGATACGCCTCCTCCTGTTACATATGGCCAGCGGCCTGACGGCCAGCGGCGTGCAGGGCTCCTGGCGACGTGCGGGTGGGGCCAGCGGTCGGATGTGTTCCGTGGTGGCTTGGAGTGGGTGCGGGGCGTCGGGGAGAGGGAGAGTCTGGGTGGCCCCGGGACAGGAGGGGATGAGTGAGGAGGACTTATCCAAATAATCTGTTCCATTGGATGAGAGTGAGTAACAGAACGGTAGATGGCGGAGTGAATCTCGTCCATTCATTTGAAAGGTTAGCAGTTGCTGGGTGTATTTTTTTACACGTAGGAGAGAGATTATGACTATAGTTGGGGTGGCTCTAGGAAAATTTACAAGTAGTACATTATTAGTGGTAGAGATTAGTGGTAGAGATAAATGCAAAAGTATGCATCAACAGAATACCATCCCATATGCTTGCCAAATGATTTGGCATTTTCTTGGTCTCCAAACTCGACCTCATGAGTTTTGAAGTTTAATTATGAGCATAATTGTGTTTCCATAGCACTTAAAAATGCAACTTGCTAAATTCACTCGCTACTAGAAACTAATCAAAACGAGGATAGCTCTGATACTGTAGAGTATTTCTAGGTAATCGAAATGATGTTATCCATATCTCTGATGCTACAGAGAATTGATTTTCAACAACGGGAGTCCTCTTACGTAGAGACAACTCAATCTATAGCTGCCTCTATAGTGGTGTCCGAAACTGAACGGCCTCAAAAAATATATTTGTAGAGGCGGTTACTATTTTTAGCTGAGGTGGCTCTATTTCCAGCACAATTGTGTTTCCATAGCACTTAAAAATGAACTTGCCCAAAGGTACCGTTCAGTCCTGGGCTCATCTATGCCAGATGTTTGAGGCCAACTTCCATGCAACATACACCCGCCCTAGTCAGGAGGATGATCTGTTCGCATGCATATAGAGACCCGATGAATCTCTTTGGGATTTCATTCGATGGTTCAACGATATCCGCAACATGATTCCCGACATGATTGAAGATTGGGTAATTGTAGCCTTCAAGCAGGGCTGCAAGGATGAAAAGACCGCCGAGAAGGTAGCCACTAAAAACCCTAAAATGGTGCCTAAGCTCCACAAGATCATCGAGGCAACAGCCAAGGCAGCTGATGCCTGAGCATGAGTGCACGGTCAACTCAATGCCTCCCGATCAGCGGAGGATAAGAAGAGAGGCAAGGAAAAGAAGCACAAGAATGAAGAGCTGAAATCCTCACCGCCAAAAAAGGAAAAGCTCCACCCCGACGCCAAGGTAAACCCGATGACCTCCCTGTTTATTGTCCTATTCATCGTTCCACCAAGCACTCCTTCACGGAGTACTCAGTGTATAAAAAGCAAAAACAGGTAGAGGAACAGCAGCGAAGGGCCGAAGCACCCGGCCGTTAGCAATGGCACGATCAGAACGTTCACATGGCAGAAGAAGATGAAGAAGTCATCCTGCCCAAGAATGAAATACTCATCATCTATGGTGGCATGGCCACCTCGGTTTCCAAGACCAAGCTGAAACAAGTCTAGCGTCAGGTGACCAGTACCCAGCCGATGGAAAGAAGGCTCGAGTGGTTAGAAGTCCCCATCTTGTTCAACCTCAGGGATCATCCCCTGAATCTATATGACGGGCCACTGCTCCCATTGGTTATTAAACCATACATCAGGAATTACAAGGTCGGATGAACCTTAATCGACAGTGACAGTGCACTCAATCTGCTCTTCGCCAATACATACGACAACCTTGCCCAAGAAGGCTCTAATCCTAGTCAAGGAAGCCTTCTATGGAATAATGCTAGGCATGTCAGCTTATCCACTTGGAAGGACGGACCTCTAGGTTACCTTACAAGATGGCAAGAACCTAAGGTCCAAAATCCTAACTTTTGAGGTAGCCGACTATGAGTCGACCTACAACTGCATTCTGGGAAGACCTTTCCTAAAGAAATTTATGGCTATGGCCCACTTCGCCTACTCGATGCTGAAGGTGTCCAGGCCCCATGAACCCCTCACTATATACGGTGATCGGAATGGTGCAGTCACCTGTGACATGAAAACTCTCGACCTGATCAAGCAGTTCAGGCGGGTTCTCATAGACCTAGCTGAGCCACCGTTAAAGCAGCAAAAGACCATAGACCTGACTGTTATGACAATGCTAGCAGTAACACTACCTGCACCTGTCATAGCAGCCCTGGTTGTGGCCAAGCCATTGATTCCAGAGGCCAAGAGTTCTAAAGCGGCTGAAGCCAGGTCCAAGGCACCTATCCTACCACAGAATTAGATCTTGGCACTACCTCAACCTCAGTCTCCAATGCCCTCTGAAGTTCTGATCCCAATGATCTCGCAATCCCAAACTCCAAAACTCCCACAGTCTCAAATGTTGAAGATCAACATGGTCAACTCTGAACAAGTGGTGGTCGTGGACAAGCCAGATGACACTCCTCAATCTAAGGAAGTCACAACTAGGGACCAGACTACCAAGCCTGTCACTGTTGATCCGACAAATCCTGATAAGGTCACCCATATCGGGACCAACATTCCTCCTCAATAGGAACTCAAGCTCATTGCTTTCCTCTGGGCAAACAAGGATGTGTTCGCTCGGGAACCATCAGACATGCTCGGAATCCCTAGGGAGGTAATCGAGCACAAATTGGGTCTACAAACTGGTGCCTAACTAGTCAGACAAAAACAAAGATGCTATACACCCGAGAAGCGAGCCGCCATACGAGATGAAATCAACCGACTACTGAAGGACAGTTTCGTACAAGAGGTCCCCTTCCTGGAGTGGTTAGTAAACCCCATCATGGTCAAAAAGCCAAACGACACATGGCGGATGTGCGTGGACTACACCAATCTAAATAAAGCATGCCCTAAGGATGAATATCACCTTTCGAGGATACATCAAATTGTAGATTCAACCTCCGGATGTGAAGTGCTATCTTTTTTAGATGCCTATTCAGGGTATCACCAAATTAGCATCTGACTAGATGATGAGGAAAAACTGCATTTGTAACTCCTTTTGGTGTGTACTGTTATATTAAGATGCCTTTTGGCCTTAAGAATGTTGGTTCTACGTATCAAAAATGTGTTCATATTGTTCTTGAAGGCCAAATTGGCCGTAATGTGGAAGCATATATTGATGATATTGTTGTTAAAAGCAAATTCTAAGGCGATCTGATCGCTAAACTAGAAGAAACTTTTAATAATTTATGTAAGAACAAGATGATTCTAAACCCTGACAAATGTTCTTTTTGACGTTTCATCAGGTAAGCTGCTCAGGTATTTGGTGTCTCATCAGAGCATCGAAGCTAACCCAAAAAAGGTCAAGGCTATCGATGATATGCAGTCTCCATGCAACAAAAAAGAAGTCTAGAAGCTAGCTGGCATGATGGCAGCCCTAAGTCAATTCGTATCCAAGTCAGGCGAACGAGGTATGTCATTTTATAGATTATTAAAAAAGCATGGTGGTTTTCTTTGGAATGAATAGGTCGAGGAAGCGTTTCAGGCGTTCAAGCAATACTTGAAGCAGTTACCTATACTTGTTCCTCTGAAAGAAGACCCGAAGGCTCATGATTACTCTATTCAAGGAAGGATATCTCCGAATGGCGCCAGGACTCTGACTAGGGCACGACTCCTTAGCTTATAGGGCAAGTTGATCTCGGATATAAATAGCTAACAATTCTCCCAGTTGTAATCATCGACTCTCTAATAGGCATAGCTACGTTGTAAGAGCAATCTCGCTGAATATAAGCAATACAAGAGTAGCAACTGGACATAGGGCATTTACTTGCTTCCTAGGGGCCTGAACCAGTATAAAACTCATCTCCATCTGTGATTGTTCTTCGTACCAAGCGGGGTTCCCCAAGAACCAAATATCTATCGATAAAAAACACTGACAGTAGCATTACAATAGTTTTGTACAAATATATTACATCAAAGTAAATAGTGGAAGTCTTATAAACCATAAGTTCACAATCGTTCATAAAGTTATTACAAATCATAAACTTTAGCCGACTAGGCAGTAGGGTAGCATGACGGGTACCACTTTATACAACACACAAAGGAGGTTCACCCTGCCCTAGGGTGCACAACAACTTCAACTGCTATCTCTCCTCCTACAACAAGGGTTTAACAAACCCTGAGTACAAAGGTACTCAACAATACTTAACCGACGAAAAAGAAAGACTCCAAGGATATGCAAGCTTACGGGGAATCAAGGTAAGTCTTTAGTAATAATCAAAATTAACTTTTGCAGAACAGCTTAGTAATGATTGATCCTTACTTTCAATGTTTTAGCTCAAGTTTAATAATTAGAAGTCTCTAGTTTTGCACCTGATCTAAATCAATCACTTCATTAATGATTTACCAGGTGATCATAAGTACTATTGTTCCATTAATTTACTATGATGCAAGGTAGTTGATCAAGTCTTCTTCTCCGAGAAGCAACGGCGATTCGAATCGATTTGGCCCAGCTGGGGTTTCCTTACCACACGACATGTGTAGGTCCTAGTCTTGGACTTACATATATCAACCTTCCCTCAGATCCTCCAAAATGTGAACTGGTCTTGCGCTACCCGAGAGCACAGTAGTCCACCTCCCTACGCCGTTCCTCGACAGATTCATAGGATGGGTACACGCTACTCTCACCATCTCTCCACTCCCAGTGCGCGGTTGTTGTTTCACATAATGGAATAGCCAAGGTATCAAACTTACCAGAGTATGTGGACAATACTACAAAGTCTCACACAAGAAAGCCTACAACGAACAGTCCTCAATCGACACAGGCGAGGCACTACGTCAAGACTCCATTCTCGACGTAAGCAAAGGGTCCGCCCGGTCTCATATTAAATTCATGATCATTAGTAAATCTTAGGACCAACCCTGAGTATAGAACGAAGAACTCATTACTCAACTCTTATTAACTAAGCATGGCTAAGCATCACTAAACTAGTATAACTAACCAAGGTGACAAGGATGAGTATTGAAAAGTCAAGGCAAGCATGCAGCAATTGGTATTTCAACCAACTCCTATTCACTTAGATGTACAAAGCATAGACTTATGTGATTAACATTTGTAAAATATAAGGAAATGGTTTATGCTCCGGGGCTTGCCTGCCGTGTCAGGGTTGTCAGTTACTTTAGAAAACCACCAAAAAGAAAACCAACTCCGACCGATTAGAATTCCACTTCTGGGACTTGTTCAACAACAGAATTCCACTCTCGATCACTAAACGTAAGTAAACATGCATGCTTTAGAATGATGAGATGCTAAGCATGGATTAAGATGACTAAACAAAACTAATTAACTTGAATACAACTTTTCTTCGCGGTTAATTTAGGTTATCTACTCACAAAAGCAACGTTTATTATTACTATTAACAAGTCAAATATGAGCATAACATGAAAATGACTAAGTTGCCAAGGAACAGCAAAGGGATTAGTATTCCAAGGTCCACAATCAAATCCAAAATTACAGCAAAGCCATTTAGGCATTTACAGAAATCATTTTAGTATTTCTCTAATTAATTAAGGCATTTATGTATACCTAAATTAAGTGGACAATTTATATTTATCACAACAGTACAAAATTTTTTTTGAAGGTAACCCTAAGCATGTAAAACATACTCACAAAGTTTCATGATTTTAGGATAATTATTTTAACCTATAAAATCATGAAAGGTCCATTTATTAATTAAAAGATATAATTTTTAAACATGGAAAACTAATGATTTTCATCATTTAATATTTTTCCTAGATAGAGCATATAAAGATAAGCTTGTACAAAAATTTTCATAATTTTATCACACTTCTACAATTTTCTATGAATTAAACAAGAATCAACAGATTTAACCAATTTCTTAAAATCAAAAAACATCAAAAACTGATTTGTACCCACATGCAGTCAGCCACAGAGACAAACAGACAGGGCCCGGTCAGCGGAACAGTGGTCCCATGCTGACCGCGGTGGACACTGCCATTGACCGGCGAAATCTCACCGACGACGAAGTTTTCGCCGACGGGGTTGACTCCATCGTGACCACGGCGAGCAGGCACATCATCCTAGGGCATCAGTGGAACCTCTATCGCTCCTCAACAAGCTAGCCATCGACGATGGTGGTCCAATGATACTCCGACATAGCGGAGGCGGTTACTAGCATGGTCATTGATGACAGGAAGGTTACCAACGTGCTCACGACACTCTCCCGAACTTGTCCATGCTATCAAACATTTGAAATAGGGCTTCGCAAGAGCTTGCCCTCGGCCATGGTGGGTGGCGGGATGGATCACACCGTCAAGCCAACATTTTGGCCACTAGGACTTGGTAGAGGTAAAATAGAGGACAAGGTTAGCTTTAGGAGCTCACCGTGAGCTTGCTTGGCCTGATGATTGAAGCCGGGATGTGGCAGAGAGAGGTGACCAGCGGTGATGGTGGTCGCGGTTGCGTGGCCTAGCGGCGAGCATGTGTTCCAATGCGACCTAAGGAGGAAATGAACAATGGTCAACTCGATGAGCTTCATTGTACCAGGGCAGTTATGGAACAGAAGAGAGAAAGGAGATAGAGTACCTGTAGGCAGCTGGCCATGGTGAGAGTGCACCTCGACAGCGATGTCGAGCTGCTGCGACGGGAACCGACGCTAGGACCGATCCAGGCAGAGTGAGCTGATGCAAGCGGGTCGAGGGGCTATGCAATGGCAAGATGGAGCCATGGGCACGGTGAATTGGGCGATGGTGCAGTGGCGGTGGTGAATTGCGTATGTGGGATGTGCGTGCCAGCAGTGAGCAGGAAGAGGAGAGGGATGAGCAGGACGACGGCACTGCTTAAATGGATGAGGGCGAGGCTCAACAGGCTCACCAGCAACTGCTTAGGGTTGAGCAGGCAAGCAGCTATGCATCCACACAAGGGAGGGCAACACTGTAAGGCGCGGGCGGCTCACCGGTGAAGCAGGCAGGCAGGCTGGCTGCCGGCCATGTACTGTAGCAGGGCACTCTCTTCTCTTTTTCATCCATTTTCTCCTGATTTCACATTGCAACTTCAAAAACTCCAAGAACCAAAGTTGTCCATCTTGAGGAGATGTTCAACTTTGCTTAAAGGATCTAAACCTAATTCAAACTGGATCAAGAGATTTTGAATTTAGAAGATGAGCTTTGAAATCTATTTTTAGGGTTAGCAAAATAGTTAATTAGCTATTTTGGTGAATTAATTGGTGATTAATTAGTTGACAAACATCTTAAGCAAAACTACCATTGGTTAGTACAATCTTTGTACCAATCAATGATACAATGGTTGAAGCAAGTTTATTTGAGAAATTCATTTTAATAATTCCTCCAAAATTGAATTCAAATTTGAATTCCAATGCTTAACCACTAATAACTAAGTGTTGAAATTCAATTTTAAATTAAAATCTGGAGTTCACATTTTAGTTGGTTGGACTTGAATTTATACCCCCACACTTGACACTAGTGTAAGCCACACACTTTACACCTCAAAGTTAAATAGGGCACAATTCCAAGTATTTCGGGTGAAATTCAAAAATAGAAGATTACGTTTTTGGTTCAACACACCACAACATACTTATGCATTGCTTAGCTATAATTAACCTTGATTTAGTGAATGCAAACATGGTTAGCTAATATGGATGCTCACTACGCAACATGATGATCATGACCAGGTTTTAGTGTTGCTTAACACCAGGGGTGTTACAATTCTTAAGTGCACTTTATGTATTCTAGCTCACTGCATATAATGAGTAATAAGCCCCCTATTTAAATATGTGCGTGAATATTTTCCATAAAATTGCACCATCATAGCATGCATGAATGGGCATCCACTTGTAGTTGGGGCTACATGGATATAATAATTTCCATTATTTTAAGCCCATGATATGGGATATTTTTGAAGTATGCTATTAAAGATCTAATATTAGCACTAGGGGGAGAGAAAGCCTATTTTGAATGCCAAATATTATTTTCCATAGAAGAAAATGATCTTAAGAGTAAAATATTCCTTAAAGCTTGAAGCAGTAATAGTATCACGCACTAAATCAAACAATAGTTTGACTAATGCTCTTGAGAAGCATGAAGCGGAGCATATGCCAGATATTTTGAAAATGAGAGGAGTAACTTGAAGTTATAAGCCATAAGTTGTGTTTACTAGTAGAAAACTAAGTATTGTAACTATCAAGCTAAAATCTACGGGGATGCCTGTGGGTTGTAGTTTAGTGTATACTTGTTAAATAAAATAAGAACAAACTCCTTCATTCTCATGAGGAGAACACCTCATGAAGAAGGTTAAGGACCTCATGAAGATGAAATCCAACGCACATGTCATAGTACGAGTTGGGTACACAGAACAATATATTATCTGTTGTGAGAATATTGGAAGAAAATAATAGTTATCAACAATGCTACCTCTATAATTGTCCCCTCCTCGTGTTCCCTCTGTTGCCCCATTTCATCCGTCGCCTCCTACACGGGTGTGGTGGCTAGGCTCCTATCATGGTGGTCATGGATCTGTTCAAGGAAGTCATCCTCACGACGGATTTGGTGTTTCTCCTCTTCTTCCTCTCTCTTCCAATGTACAACCTCCATGGCTAATCCTAATTTCCAACGTACCTTGTGATTTGATTCTTTTCTTCCTCCCTCTCTCATCCTCTACCTTCCTTGTGTGAATGGTTGCGTAGATTTGGAGTCCCATGTATGGATTGGCCATCAAAGTGCGTCGAAAGTCCTGGCTCTAGGGCTGGAACTCACGACCATCAGAAGTCCCGGTGCTAGCCAGAACTTTCAACCCTTTGGTCGCTACTCCATCCATGTTTCTCCATCCCTAGGCTCTTGTTCAACTTTCTTTTGCCTTGATTATTTGTTTCTCTTTGTTTTCCCACAACGATGGCTTCTAGTGGTGATGACTCTCCTCCCTGTCGTAGCGAGAAGTGTTCTAAGCGGCACAAGGACCTTGCTAAATCCCCTCGGCCAACTGGACGCACCAAGGCATCACTCCCTCATGATGTAGCTGGTGGTCATGGGGCTCGTGCTCATGCTGCTCATGTTCAAGCCAAAACTCTAGCTCTGCCCGTTGGTGCTGCTGCTCGAGAGTTTGTTCCCGACATTGGCAATGTGCTCCTTGTTGATCCTACTGAGGAAGCCCTTGATCAAGAAGGAAGGACTATTGCTGAACATGTCTGCATCATGACTCCCTCTGCTCTAGGCTATTTTGGGTCAGCCGGTTGGTTCTGTTTGCTGGTCCTACTCCATCCATTCGGGAGCCTCAGCGCACCCCCAATCCCGCTGGTGGCTACACCCTACACTTGATAGTGGATTATCGTCGCCATGTGGCCGAGATTCGTCATTGGCGTGCACAACACCTCTATGATGAGCCCAAGGATCTGAGGATTGAGTACCTATTCTGGGAGCCATTTCATTTTGATTTCTATCATCACTTCATGTATCTCTGTTTCATCAACAAGCAAGAGGTTCTAGTGATTTAGATGAAGGCCATTGACACCTTTGAGCTTAGCAAGCTGCCTAGCTTGGACATGACATAGCTGCTCTGTGACTTGAGGAGGATGGGGTTGTAGCCACTAATGGAGTTCCGCAAGCCATGGAACAACAAGATTATCTATTAGTTCTATGCCTCCTATCACTTGGACACTTAGGCGGAGACCCATTTCATTCATTGGACCACCGAAGGCAAGCACTATAAGGTTGATTTCATTACCTTTTCTCACCTTCTTGGCTTGGACCATAGGGATCGCACCTCCACTGCCATCACTGAGATTTTAGCTCTTCTTATGGATGAGTATCAGTACATGTATTTGGATGGTTATCGTGCTGATGGGAAGACTGTTTGGCTGAAGCCCTACTACTATGTGCTCAACAACATCCTTTGTCAAATCTTGTATCCCAAGATAGGTGACTCTACAATATCCATGAGGATTCCCAGGTTGTACTTGATTGCTTTGGAGATGAGTTCACCAAGTTCTCCATCAGTCATTATATTTGGGACAAGATCTTTGTGGCTAGTGAGGATGTGGTGAAGCACTACCCCTATGCTCCATTCATCATGCATATCATTGAGCATGTGTCTGACATTCACTTCCCTTTAGATGCCCCTCACAAAGTTCTCAAGTTGTCCAATAAGATGTCACTTTAGGCAAAGAGGGAGTTAGCAGAGGCTGCTAAGGGAAAAGGAAAAGGAAAAAGGTGCCTCGGGCTCCTCCTCACGTGCCTCTCCACCACGTGCTTTGTGCTCTCATCGTGCTCATAGTGAGGAGCCTCAGTCCTCCTCCTCTGGTGGAGAGCCCCCCAACAAGTTTAAGTTCTTCATGAAGTATATGTTTGGAGCTTGTTGTGCTAGTGCTGAGCGTGAGCAAGAGATGCTAGTGAGGATGCATCGCATTGAGCAGAAGCTTGACATTCACTCTGCATCGCCTTGGGACTTGGAGCCACTTCATGATCCTTTTGAGCTTTATGATGTGGCTTACAAGGAATACTATGGAGAGTCATCCGATCAGCCCCATCCCCATGGCAAGTCGCAAATGGATGTTGATGATGAGGAGTACCATGAAGAAGATGCTGACGACGACGACGATGATGGTGGTGGTGACCATGATGACGACGAGGACTACGACGATGAGTAGTTGTTTCTTTCACGTGGCCTACCCTTTTTGGCACTTGTTGATAAAGGGGGAGAGTTAGGCTTTGATATTATTGTAATAAGTTAGTTGGTCGCTTGGAGCTTGTGAGACTTTAAAACTTTTAGCTTATATGAACTATGTTGTGTGGTGGCACTATGTGATGGACAACTATATTTGTGTGTGTGATGGCTGATTGCATGACAAGTAATGTTTATCTACATATCTATTAGTCTCTACATGTGAATTATGGATGTTATTTTGGATGGCCATGTATTGTTTCAAGTTGTTACTTTGAGATCTTCGCCATCATGTTTTCTTTTAATTCTTGAGTGAATATAACATGTCATATTGCATTCTCTTTTTTATGGATATTCACTTGTTCACATACAATTGTTGCACCCCACAGATTACAAAATTTAGGGTGAATTTCTACCTTAATATATGCAAGTTATGTGTTGATGATCATCATTGAAATTTAAATTCATTGCATATATTAAGGGGAGCTCTCTATAAATTTTGGGTTTAAAAGCTTTAAATTCTTATATTCTTATTAAAGCCTAAGTTGGTTGTCATCATTTACTAAAAAGAGGGAGATTGAAAGTGCATTTGTCCCCAATATGGATTTTGGTGTATTGATGATATCCAAATTAGGGACTAATGAGATCTTAATGAGATATATTGCAGCTTTAGTCCCGTGAAAGTGTTAAAAGAGTTGATCTAAGATGAAATGGTATCCCTTAATTCTTCAAGTGCAAAAAGTGGACGAACCCAGAGTGCTCTCCAAAGCCTTTTTTTATTTTGTGTTGGGTTTAGGTATGTCATACTATAAAGAGGGATAAAAGTTTAGGTGGTCTGAGGAAGATAGAGTGCTCAAGCACAAAAATAAAATCAAAAGTTTAGGTCGGTACCCCTAGCAAGTTCGTGAGGTTCCATGCTTCCCGTACATGCATTCGGCTTGGTCTGGGATGGCCTGAGGCCCTGTTTGGTTGGGCTTTTGGCTTTGGCTTTTGGCCCCAAAAGCCAAAAGCCCAACCAAAGGGGTTGTTTTTGGAGGCTGTTTTTTTAGAAGCAGCTGCTTTTTCATAGTACATTTTTGAAAGCTGGTTTGACCCTGCTTTTGGCTTTTGGCTTTCTGCTTTTCAAAATTGATGGAATAAAAAGCTATTCCATAGTTGTTTCAAGAGAGATAAAGATAAAAGGTATATTTTATACTTGTTTAACTAAACAGCTTTCAGCTTTTCTACAGCTCACAGCCCACAGCAGCTTTCCCACAGCTCACAGCCCACAGCAGCTTTTTTCCACAGCCACAGCTCAACCAAACAGGGCCTGAGTCACCCTCCCGATGTCCGCCGTGGTGCTGCCTCACCGTCGGCCATGGCGCCCTCGCCGGAGGTGTTGTGCAGCGGTGGGGAATCACCCGATCTCACCGGCACCGATGGATCCCTCTGGACGGTCAGGATTAGATCACACTGGTTGGATGCGTAATCGGTCCACCGTGGACCCACAGACTCGGTCCACGACGCCATGTTAGGGCGTCCACCGCCACGTGGTGCACCGCACCAGCCCACACGTGCCACGTGGCTGCCCAGTCAGCAGCCGCAGTCAGCCCTTGGTCAAGCCGCGCCCCTTTTTGCAGAAAAAACCCTCGGTTCCCAGAGAATTAACCCGTAGTATAAATCAGTTCAAAATAAATATAATTTAGTCCTATTTTTATTCGTTTAGGTCCCTATAGTTTCCAGAAATAGAACGCGCAATCCAGTGGCCGTGTAAATTCATATTTTTTAATTATTTTAATTCAAAAATGAGTTTGAGTTATTTACAGAAATGTCATTGCAACTTATTTCATGCGTAACTTTTGCATTTTAAGTCCGATTCGACCCGTTCGAATTGCGTTAGGATCGTATTTACATTTTCTATGTGTTTACACTACTATTAGGCATGTTTTCAATACTTAAAATTCATGGGTAGATTTAATCTATAATTTAACTAAAGGAAAACTTATTTAAATCTTAACTTAATCATTTTAACTCTGAAATAGTCCGTTTAAGTTGCGTTGGTTTCATAACGACATGACCTACGCATTAGTATTAATGTCAAAATCTCTGGAATTTTGAGACTTAAATCCCAACTTGAATAATAATTATGTCACTGGATTTATAAATAAAATGTAACAAATTCCACTTCAATTTTTAAAACCAAATATAAGTTTGACTTAATTCAACTGAAGTATTTTCTCTAAAATATCATATACATGCTTTTATATAATAAAATAAATAAAGCTTATTGTTTTCTGTTTTATAAGCAAAATCTTTCGTTAGATGTATCTTTTCAACTGTAGCAACGATTAGCGTGCTTCATGTATCTGTGTTTGTAGCAATATGTAGATCTGTTTCAAATCCTTTTTCTATTGGGTGGTGCATTGTTCCAATATGGCTATGTATGTATGTTATGCATGTTTGTTTGGATGCTTGTGTGGTGTTCTATGATCAAGTCCAATCAGTGAGCTATATGTGGTGAGTCCAGAAGCAGTTCTTGGAAGATTTGGACTAGAAGAAGATCTGATCTGAGTTTAAGGCAAGTATAGCATGGGACCATCCTTATTACCCATTCACCTTTAATCACTTAATTCATATTGCATGTGTATACCTTGTTGCCAATAAGGATATCCTAGATATTTGATATCTTGTACCTTGACACCTTTGGGTTATTGCATTGGGTAGTTTTTGCTAGTGCACAACCAAAACCATGATCTTGTAACTTGACTAATTGTATATGCAATAAACATTAAAATATGACTTTTTAGCAACATGGAAACAGGGGGCTGGAGTATTTAGCTACTTTCTAAATGCTTCAGATTCCTCTCCCTAAGGACTTATCTGTAAGTGATCATCCGGGACTTACAGTACAACTATGAGGGCTATATGGCTCTGGCTTTAGCTCAGTATGAGGACCTTTTCTAGCTTGTTAGTGGTTACCTTTATGGCGCAAGAGGGGCTTCGATAGGTATGATCTTGGCCTGCCAAGAGGGTGCACTTTGTTAGTCACTTTTTAGAGGGGAGTTTATGCTTATTGATGGGGAAACCTTAGCGGCCCTAACTTGTTAGATGAACCTTTGAAAGGCTTCATAGTGAACCCTGTTGACCTTCCTTGGTAGTGGGTTAAGGGGCTGATCACCATGGGCAAAAGGGTAAATCATGACTCATAGTGAAAGTGTACAACCTCTATCGAGTGTAAAACTGTTATAACAACTGTGCTCATGGACACAAGCGGCCTTGGCACCCTTATGGAATAGAGATGATCACTAATGATTAATTATTTATGCTATTCATTATTCATATCTACCTGATCATGTGTTTATGGTTTATGGGCTTATGATAAATTCGTTGCTACTCAATTGCTTAAAAAGATGACCTAATTAAAAGCTAATCGTAGTAAACCAGTGTCAACCCTTTGAGCCTCATGTATCCCATGTTATATTGCTGAGTACGACATGTACTTATGCTTGCTTTATATTTCACATATTTGGAAAAATCCTGGATGGGTACTAGATCGCTAGTCTAGAGGAGTTAGGCTTGTGGTCAACTAGTCAGTCGTCCCTATGGATTTGGAGTCTTTGCTTGAAGATCAGAGTCGTCTTTCCACTGCCTATACTCTGAGGTTATATTTCTTATACTAATACGTTATGTATTCAAGCGTTGTCTATTGATATTACCCTTATTTGTAGCTATATGTGAGATTTGACTTCCTAGACTCACATATAGTGTGTATCTGATTTTGTCTTTACAACTAGGTGCTACATGATTTGTGCTATCATATTTGTTCTAGTTGGTTTGTCTTCCTTCCCAACTCTCCTCTTAGGGTTTGGACTCGATCTACGAAGTGGTGACCTTCCGGCATCAAAGAAGCAACCCCAACACTTCACCTTACCACTAGGGAGTGGGGTTGTAAGATATCTTTCACTCAAAGTTCAATTTAGCACTTGTAGTGCAATTCTCGGAAGTGCTGGAACTCTTGGCTATTTGCGTCGGAACTTCCAGGTGCTAGAAGTTCTGGCCCAAACTATTGGGACTTCCGACTGTCACTGACATTTGACTTTGAGATTACGCAGAAATTTTTAGATATGCCTATTCACCCCACCCTCTAGGCATTGTTTAGATCCTTTCACATACCAAGTATTTAAGAAGTCTAAGGTACAATATATTCCTGAATGAATATTGAAGTCTCAAGAAGAGCTTGTCTAAGAAGGAATAGTCATCGAATGACTTTGTATTGAATAACACTATCTCATTGTGTATATCACATAATAATCTCTCATGTAGTAGAGAATATATCCTATAAAAGAGAAATGTTATTCACTATAAATGAGAACATCATATAAGGATTTAATCCATGAAGGATTTACTAGTTGATTCTTGAAAAACACCATTAATCTCTGAAGTGAATGCAGACTCAAGAGAAAGAAAATGAGGAATCCTATATACCATAAAGGTGTCATACAAACACTCAAAAAGTGTATATATTGTAAAGCTAGCAATGAAGTATTGATATCCTTTAAATACCATAGAAGGTATAATAATACTGGTGACTTTGGCAATTGAATTATCCCCTAAATGCCAAATGCAAAGACTTGATTTATTATTTAGTGGTATAATCAAAATCCTAAAGATTCGTAGAACATATAATTTAAAAAATTCACTAAGAAAGAATTATAAGTATTCAAACTCTAGTATAAGTTTAATGCACTATCTAGAAGATATTGAATATTATAAACTATTTACCCCATAATCCTCTGAAAGGATTTATTATCCCGAAGGATAAATTTTATTTGTTTTGCACAACTAATAAATGGTCATTTATGCATGAAGCATATTGCTCTTGTTTACTCATATTATAATTCATAGAAGAATTATGAGCCAATATTTTGAAAGATATAGTATTATGTGGTACTTCATACTATTATAAAGCACACATTTATGAAAAGTGTGGTTTGAACAATGATGTTCAAAGGATGGCTTTATGAGGGGCAGCAATTTGATTGAATCTACCTTGAAGGTAATTAAAACCACTAGAATTACAAAGATCAAGTAGTGTCGGTGTTTTGAACCGCCGACTAGTAAATTTATGTTTCCGCGTCTAGCCCGGATGGTGTGCTCGGAGGACATAAGGGTTTATACTGGTTCAGGCGAAATATCCCTACGTCCAGTTTGAGGCTACTCATGTTACCGGCACTTGTTTATAGTAGGAGTTACAAACAGACGAGAGAGGGAGAAGGTCCTAAGTCTCTGATGGAAGGATCGAATGGAGTTGAGTCTAGTTAAACTCAATTCCTTTCAACGTTGAGCCCCTGAGCCCTTTTTTCCCTTTTTCCCTTCATGGGGTGTCATACTTCCCCTTTTATAGATGAATGGGAAGGCACAGGTTACATGAGAGAAAGAGAAAGAGCAGAAAAGTGAGGGAGAAGAAGGCCTCTGGAGTCATGGTGCCCTTCATCTCCTTCATGCGGGTTATACCGATCCTATGGACGATGATGGGGATGGCTCCACATCATGACCCTGTTCACCACTGGTGCCACACGCGAGCGTCGTTAGCCAATCATGGCACCCCATTCTATCTTGGTGGGCAGCATGGTCAACAGGTATCTCTGACAGAAATTGTGCGGGGATTAGGTAGCATAGCGCCAGCACGCCCAACACTATTGGTGATGTGAGTCCTCAAATATGGCCCGTCATGGCTGTGGGTCACATCAAGATGTGCCCACTCTTTTTCTGATGTTAGAAATTTGACCCTAGGTTCATACACTTAGACCCATAGTGGTTGGAGGTGGTATGGACCTCGTCGGGCAAGGTTGAGTCCCTCCTCGAGGGGTCTGGCAAGGCGAGGTCTGTGCCCGAGGGATCGAGCAAGATGGAGCTCGCACCCTCGGGATCTGGCATGATGGAGTCCGCGCCCTCAGGGTCGGGTGACACAGAGCCCACACCCTCAGGGTCGAGCGAGGCGAAGACCGCACCCGAGGTGTCTTGCTAGATAGAGCCCACGCCCTTAGGGTCAGGCGAGACGGAGCCTATGTCCAAGGGATCTGGCGAGACGGAGCTCGTGCCCTCAGGATCAGGCAACATAGAGCCCATACCTTTGGGGTCGGGCAAGATGGAGCTCATACCCTAGGGTTGGGTGAGACCAAAATATGCTCTTAACCATTCGGGTGAGTTAGTGTTTGTGGCCATCAGCCTCCCTCTGTCAGGTATCCCAAATACCGATACCCGATAGTAGTCCCGAGCCTACGGAGGAGTAGGATACTCTTTCGAAGGCTTTTTAGGTGGAAGGATTCTGAGGGCCTTAGTCTCCCTTTGCAGGCCATGGGATGTCTCAATAGGGCCACGATTCCTCTTCGTCACATTCAGACTCTTTGGGGTTAGAAAAGATCTCTCTTGATTCTGATCCCCCCTAGGATCCGATCGACCCACTATTGTCATGCGATCGTGTATTTGGTCTCCTTGTGAGTCCAACTTCCCCTAAGCCCCCACACGTAGCAGGGGTCTAGTCGAGGGGTCAGCTCATCTTGTGGTCGTCCTCCCTCCAATGTTTTTTCAATAAAACAAAGGGGTTGAGCCATGCCATGTTTTCCTCGATGGATGAATCATGGTACTCGGTGAGCTGTTAACGGGCTAGTCTAAGTGGGGCCCTGGCTTCTCATTCATGAGGGTCTAGCATGGGTCAACTGGTGATCGACTCTAGATTCCTGAGGGCTAGTCCATATAGTTCTCGAGTCTGTACGACCAGTTCCAAGGGCCCGTTGCCTTTCTTCAAGGAAAAACCATGGACCGTGCACCGACCAAGACTCGAACGTGGGTTGGGATGCCTATGGCGCTCGTGCACCTAGGTGCTGGCCGCTAGCAGGCCCATCCTTAACCACCCCTGATGTAGACTAAGCCTGATCTTTCGATAGGTACGATAGCGTCGATTGGTGGAGACTCGATGTTCATGATCTAGGCTTCGAACCAAGACTAATTTGGACCCTCGCAACCATTACACCACTTCTCTATTGGTTATCAACCATGCGAATGCGATTGACCTTGACGAGAAGGCTTTCCTGCAAGCGAATCGAGAACACAAGCAAGAACGGGATGAACACAATCTGAAATTGCAAATAAATATGAGGCTTATGATAACAAAAAGGAGTTCAAGTCTTAATTCGAAAGGACTAATAGCCACAGGCGAACAAGATCAAGAACTAGGGCCCTGGTTCACAGCAAGCAGCCTTGGCGGCACAGTTGCAGCAAAACGACGTCTATTTCATAAGAAAATCAAGAACTAAATAAAACCCAAACCCTAAGGAGAGCGATGGCTGCTAATTATAGAGCCCCATATGTCACCCCCTAGATGCACCCCCTAATGGGCTCTAAGATGATACACGGCCCAACGGACCAAAAGACGATGTTGCAGCACCCTGCTAAATTCTGGACGCTGACTTGTTTCAATGATTCTTGTTGATTCCGAAGGGATTTTGATGTGAGACCACTTGCATTGGCTTCCTTATCTAATTAGCTTTCCATCCATATATGGACCATCGAAAATGGAGTCCGGACGTGCCCGTGTGACCAGTTTTATGACGGACTAGTCCTAGAACCCGAGATGGGCTCGAACTTGAATTGGGCCTCTACCTTGGTGACTTGAACCGGATGAGCTTCGGGCCTCCATCTCGGTTAGGACAACCTCACTGATCTCCTCGGCCTCTATCTCCAAGCATGGTCGTATGTATGGAGCTCATGTCCTTATCATCCTTCCTTTCTTGATGAAAAGCCATCCTCAACGTCGATTGTGCTTGAAACTGATCCTGCACAACACACAAAGGAGAACGGGGTTGCGAAGACAAAGAGAACTAAAATAATTGTGAGAAGGAATGTGACCATGTTTCCAAGTTTCTAGTGTGTTATCTCGTATAAAAATTTCAAGCATGTAGACTCCATGATCCAAATGCACACGATGTATGTCAACACTATCCTGCAAAAGATTAGAAGTAACCAAAGATAATGTAGGAATAGATGGTCTAGCAGACATAGGTAGCAACCAACAATGGTCCCCTTCTTGGAAGTAAACTTGTTTCTTTGAGGAACATGAAAAAATGTTTGTATTATTATGGCTGCCCTCTAAACGATCATAATCTTATACAACAAAAGGAGAATTCATCTTACTATGAACGTATACTCGATGCATCATATATTGTCCTTTGTTGTTATATTTCCTAATAACATAATATGTGTGTTTAGAAAACCAAGGCAAATCAGCATATTTAAAAAGGCTCTCCTCTAAACAATCTAGGTTACACAAAACATCAAATTCAATGTAACCCAAAGAATGTAAAGAAGACAACAGTTTGAGTTCATCAGTTTTAGTAGCAATATGAATAACATGTTTATTTTCAGCACAAGTGATTGGTTCCAAAACATGTAAAACTGAAGCATCATCAACCAATTCATCTTTATCACAAGGAACATCAAGCGAATTATCATGGGACAAAGATAAATCAAGAGAGGGTTCCACTAACAATTGCTCTATGATAGCATGGTTTGTGGAAAAATTTAGTACATTAAAACAATTATCACCTTCCATGAGTGTAGCACCATGGGCATTGCCTGTGTTCTTAGTAGGAGTAATAGGTGCATTGTGAAGTGACGGTTCTGAATTTGCATATGAGGTTGTGAGCTCCTCATTTTCTTCCATGTCATCCTCTCGCTTATGTACATTATCCTACAGAAGGTTAGTTATAGCAAGAGGAATAACAACAGACTCTTCCTCTAAATGATGCGCCTTAGCATATGAAGTCAAAACAGGAGGTGGATTAACAAAGGTTTCTCACATAAGGAGTTTCATATCATTCTAAGTTTGTGGTTTATCAGAAGGATCTAAAGACTCCCACCAAGATAAAGCAGAATGTCGCAAAACACTAGCTGCATTTTTTACCTTCCTCCTTGGACACATAAAGCGAGTAGCAAATATGTTATCTATGGCAATTTCCCACTCCATGTACTCATCAGCACCTATACCATCATAAGTCAGTGGATATAAACAACCTGTCATTGTTAGAATCAAACAAGAAAACACATAAGTATGTATTTTCCTATCAGCTACTATAGGATGTGGCCAAGGAGTAAAGTCACACACTCTCAAGCGTCTTACCACGGTCTTACAAGTGTTCTTACCAAAGCAACAGGCGGTGCAATCGATCGATGACTATGATACCATTGTAGCTTGAGTGTAATAGTTGCAAGGCGAACATGTACTTGGTTAGAAGAAAGTGGAGCTTGGATAGGCACAATATGGTAGCAAGGAATAGCAATAATTTAATTAAGAAATTGCAAGATTGAAAAGTAGTCCCAAGCTAGTTTATGTCGCTGGCCGAAACTCGTTCTGGACCTAGTTCAAGCAAGCAACAAAACAACTTAGCACAACAACTCAAAAGGATGCAAGCACTTCTGAATTTTTTTCACTTTCTTTTTATTTTTTCTCTTTTTTTGGTGTGGCTCTTTCCTTCTTCTTTTTCTTGCACCTCTTTGCCTTTTCCTTTCTTTTGTTTTTTTATGTTTTATATATATTATCAGAAAGTGCCGCAAAAAAGAGGTGTTACAACTCGATGTCACCAGAGTACCATAGAGCCCAAATTTTCTTTTGTCTGTCAAAAAAATGGGCTGTCAAAACTTCTTTGGCACGAAATATGATGGATGTCATATAGCTAATAACTGTGCCTCAAAGGAAATTGCGCCAAGCCAAAGTAACACAAACACAAACCAATTCCAACATGGCTCCTTTGTGAACCAGATATAGACAAGACAACTCACGTAGTTAGATAGGTTCCAGGCTTTTGACACAAAGCAAAAAGAATTGGAGTTCTCTGTAGCTACGAGCAAACAAGGAAAAGATTTACTAGCCTCAACACGTCTAGATGTTCTACTATTTTAACCATGCACCACTAGACAAGGATTCAATCCTAAAATTGCATTAGCGTACTACAGACCCACAAGGATTCTATCCTGAAACTGTCACCACGCACAGGGGCCCTAGGGCAACCAAACAAAGCATGGTTTTTGGTAGGAAAAAAATTAGAGATCAATCTGATGCAAGCCAAACTAGGAAACAAGACTTGACACTAGACCAAGAACAAGATCAAAACACAAAGAACATTAAGACGCAGCAAGGGACGACCATTCAATAAAGCAAACTGAAATTAAAAAAATTATGACGGCACAGCGGGGCTATAGGACTAGAGATATGTGATAGTGTACAATTTTTTTGGCTTTTTGTGGACTATAGGTAATGCAAAAATAGTAGCAATCTAAAAGGGAAAATAAAAGTATACCTAACGAGCAACAAGGGTTCTAATACCACTTGATGTAGACTAAGCCTGGTCTTCTGATAGGTACGATAGCGTCGATTGGTGGAGACTCAACGTTCACGATCTCGGCTTTGAACCAAGACTGATTCGGACCCTCGCAACCATTACACCGCTGCTCCGTTCGTTATCAACCACGCAAACGCAATTGACCTCACCGAGAAGGCTTTCCTGCAAGCGAATCGAGAACACAAGCAAGAACAGGATGAACACAATCTAAAATTGTAAATAAATATGAGGCTTATGATAATGAAAAGGAGTTCAAGTCTTAATTCGAAAGGACTAATCGCCATAGGTAAACAAGATCAAGAACTGGGGCCCTAGTTCACAGCAAGCAGCCTTGGCGGCACAGTTGTATCAAAACGATGTCTGTTTCACAAGGAAATCAAGAACTAAATAAAACCCAAACCCTAAGGAGAGTAACGGCTGCTAATTATAGAGCCTCGAACGTCACCCCCTGGACGCGCCCCTAATGGGCTCTAAGACGATACATGGACCAACGGGCCAAAAGACGGTGTCGTAGCACCCTGGCAGATTCTGGACGCTGACTTGTTTCAATGATTGCCATTGATTCCGAAGGGCTTTTGACATGAGACCACTTGCATTGACTTCCTTATCTAATTAGCTTTCCATCCATATGTGGATTGTCAAAAACAGAGTCTGGACACGCCTATGTGACCAGTTTTATGATAGACTGGTCCTAGAACCTGAGATGGGCTCGAACTTGATTTGGGCCTCCACCTTGGTGACTCGAACTGGATGAGCTTCAGGCCTCCTTCTCGGTTAGGACAACCTCACTGATCTCCTCAGCCTCTATCTCCAAGCATGGTCATATGTATGGAGCTCATGTCCTTATCAACCCCTCACTCTAAAGGTGCCCTAGAGCGGTTGTGAACCCATCGATGGGCCAACCTTCGAACTTCTAGGCCTTAATGGGCTATGGGAGCATTTTCAGCTCCATATCCCTCCTTACCTATGGTGGCTTTCGGCCCATCAATGGGTGAACCATCACCCAGCGCACCCTTTGAGGGGTGGCCGAGGGTGGCGTGCACACAACTGCCGGAGAGGCACAGTGACAAGGCATGGTAGGCGCGTCGATCGAGGCTAACGGTTTGCCTCTCGCTCTACCTTCCCCTATAACTAGGGGTTTTCCCTTTGTCTTTGATACGCCTAACTGTAGCCTCGTCCTCTTTGCTTCTCTGTCGCAAGCGCTCGGATCTCTTGCTCTCGCTCTTCCACCACCAGTGAAGTTCTCATTCCTCCACGTTGCTTCCCATGGAGTCGTGGTATTGCTCCAATGTCACCCATGTGCGCATGGAGGGCCTCGTCAAGCATGGTCTTCTTCATGGGGGAACTGAGGTGGTGAAGTGGCTCGTGTCCAGCCATGAGGAGGCACCAGTCTAGATGGCTATGTCGTGTCCTTCATGCCCTTCCACGAGAGTGGACTCATGAATCCTCCCCACCCATTCCTCTAAGGACTGCTGCACCACTACTAGATTGAATTGTAGCACCTGAATCCTAATGGGATCAAGCACATCATGGCCTTCATCGTGTTGTGTGAAGGGTATCTAGGTATTGAGCCCCACTTTGAGCTATGGAGGTACTTCTTCTCCATCTCCCTGCATAAGAAAAGGGAGAGAAGTGGGGACCTATCGGTGCCGATGGGATGCACAGGCATCCACCTTTGGGGCCATCGGTCCACCGAGTACATGACATGTCCACTATTGAGGTCCAACAAGGGATGCCACGTGCTTTGGTTCTACATGAAGAATGACACTGCCGCCCCCTTGCCGGACTTCATCGAACGCCTAATCGAAGAGGCACCACCGGTGTGGGGGTGGGGACCCCCCGATAAGGAAAAGAAGAGGCTCTATGACCACCTAGACGCCATCACACTCCTAAAGAACCATGGTCTCTATGGGGCCGATGTCATCAGGGCATATCATGTGAGGAGGGTGGCGCCGCTGATGGTGCACTCCCTCCCGCTATATGGGATGACGCCCGATGCGTAGCTCGATAGGATAGTGCTCGCCCAAGGGCCACTTTGCTATAGCGAGGTGGTGCAACGCATTAAGGAGGCGATGGAGGAGTCCAACACCATGTTCCTAATCCTAGGACATCCCACGATACGGCTAGACACGGGCATCGTCGAGTTGCCAGTGGGGTTGGGCTTTTGGGCCACCACGCATTGTTGCTAGAGCACATGGCCGTTAGGGTGGCGAATCATGCCACAGATGAGAAGAGAAAGAAGAAGAAGGATGAGGAGAAGGCAAAGCAGCGGGCGAAGGAGCGGGTGAAGCTGGATCGAGGAAGGTGGCGGCAAGGTTTAGAGGAGGAAGAAGAAGAAGAAGAAGGAGAGGGAGGCGATGGTTCTGGGTCACCCGTCCAATGGGATGAGCTAGGAGGTGGGGACGAGGACTCATCTTTGCTATAGGCAGGGCCCTTCTCGTGGCATGCCCTAGGGCAGGAGGGGGAGGATGCGCCCCTGGAGCCGGTGGAATTCGACCACTCTGCTCCATCTAGCACATCTAGGGCACCCTGGAGTCACCAGGATCTGACCGCTCTGCTTTGTCTAGGCCTTCCGAGCAAAGGGAAGGCTCAAAATGGCAATGTGCCATTGAGGTGCGGCTGGGGTTGGGTGGACCAACCTCAAAATGTCACCGTCCGGTGGCGTCGAGGTGAGTTAAGAATTTCTTTGCTCCTTCGCTCTAATGAATTTTTGCCGTAAACTGACCATCTTGTTGGTCGCATCATTGGAGGATGCGGGACTCTCCTGAGGCTTGTGCCAAAGAAGAACCTTGCCCTCTGGCCGATGTGCCAGGAGCTGGTTGGCATTACGCCGGAGGTGAGCGGGAGTGGCACCGGGGCGGCCGCGGCATCGACTGGAGGGGCGCAGCCGGTGACTACATCCATGGGGGAGCAGATAGAGGAGGGAGTGTCTGAGGCACCCATGGCAAATATGGTGCGGTCGAGTGTGGCCGCGACATCATAGGCAGAAACAGCGCAGCTGAGGCCATCATTCGCGCAGGTGGTTGTGACATCATAGGTAGAAACGGCGCAGCCAGAGCCCTCATTCACATAGGTTACTACCTCTGTGGTAGGGTGGATGGAGAAGGACACTCAAGACATCTATGGCAGACGTGGCATGGCCAAGTGCGACCATGACATCACAGGCAGAGACAGCGCAACCGGAGCCATTGTCCATGCAGGTGGCCATGTCTACGGTGGGGTGGATGGGAGAGGGCGCACCTAAGCATCCTTAGCGGATGTGGCTATGGGGCAGGCCTCCACGTCCACATCACCCGCCCCCTCTATCACCGAAGGGGCCACTCCGGAGGAGTTGCTGCCGCAAGAGGGGTTGGCGTAGAGCCATCCTGGTCTCTAGTTTGGGTGGTGCGGCGACACGCACGTGTGGGAAGGATCCCGGATCTGGTGGGTAGGCTGGTGGGACCTAGGGGTGATGCTTTGGGCCCTTGACGATGCCATAGAGGACTGGGAATGGGAGAGTGTCCACACAGAGGTAGAGACCGTGGTTCATGCCCTAACCACCGCGCTAAGTTCATTGCGCGACGTCGTTGCCCTGATTGGCCAGGTATGATATGGCCATGTTTCCGACTCTTATTTTCCCTTTCCGCGCCTCTAAGACTTGTCCTCTCTATAGTACTTTATGGTTCGTAGTCGAGAGAAGTCCCAATTCCTTCATCGCGAGAAGGATGTTTGGGACCGCCTCACCGAAAAGATGTGGTGGAGTGATGGGCTGGCCACACAGCTCGCCACCACTCGTTAGGAGGTGAATGAGCTTGCCCCCACTGCTCGGGAGCAAGCCAACCTCTGAGTTAGGGAGAAGGATGCTCACGAGGATGCCCATGAGGCTGAGGAGAAGCTCATAGTACTGATCTAGAGGACGCGTGCAGAAGTTACGGAGTCTGAGCGGCTATGGAAGGAGCAGGATGATTTGCTCTAGGCCATAGAGGGGCTCCGCATGGAGCTTGACATGGCTCATTAGGAGCGCGTTGATGCCTAGCAGTGGATCAACCTCCTCGAGTGTGAGATTGAGGGGGAGAGGGACCTAAAGGTTGTGGCCAAGGGTGTATCTGCTAGGCTCGCCACAAAGGTCGATCAACGCTAGGAAGAGGTCCAGCGCCTGGAGGCTGAGGTGACCCGACAGTGCGATGAGGTGCGCAAGCTTCTGGCGGACGTGGATGGTAAGCCTCTGATTTCCCTTGTTGTCTTTCTCCCTAAAATCCATGGTAGGTCTTTTGACATGGTCAATATGTGACTTTGATAGGTCTCGACGACAAGCTTGGGGCGGAGGTGACGAAGAGCCGCGGCCTGGAGATGGAGCTCAGCGAGGTGAAGGCCTCCCTCCTAAAGGAGAGCGATGAGCATGATACCCTATGTGTTGCTATCCAGCTGGTCTATGACAACCTTGAGCTAGCCCCGAAGCAAGAGATGAGCTCGCTCATGGTCCACGCTGTCTGGATTATGGATCAGGCTCGTGAGACCACGAGGAACTCGCTTCGCTTTGGCGTTCATCGGTCATTTGCAATCGCTCGCTCTCACAAAGAGAACATCGATCTAGCGACAATGAGTCAGGGCTTCACGCCCGGTTACTCCGAGGTTGAGCTAGAGGAGATCGAGGAGACGGTGGTCCTCCTAGCATAGGATATAGCTATAAAGATCGAGGATGAAGTCATCCCCCCGAGGGGTTAGTCAGTTGGATGAGCCAGGCAGTGAACTTGTAATAAATAGACAAGTTTTTAATTTTGTTTTGGCCAAACACACTTTTGACCATTCACTTTTTTATGTATAAAAAGGTTGATGTGATCTGGCCCCTTCTGATGTTAAGGTTGTAAAGCTCGAGATGTGGGCAAAAAAAGTCTGATCAGGCTAGTAAGCAAAAACATCGTAGCCGCTGGGCATAGGTTTCTTGCGATCCAAATAGTTTTACTCAGCGTTTGTTTCCGTGACTCTTGCTTCTAGATCTTAATGTAAGGAGGGGTTAGGTGCAAAGAATGTTTCTGAGTAGATATATTCTTATTAGGCCCCGAGTGAGGCCCGATCCCTTACCGTTGCTGGGGTCGGGCGTCACTAAAGATTGAGAAAACGATAGCGAAACCGATAAGAGAAAGCGTTTTTGCATTTCAAAAATATCATTCTTAATTTTTATAAGTACGCGCATAGACTAGGGGTAAAAGCGATGTAGCTGCTCGATGTTCCAGGCATTGGTAAAGACTTTGCCATCGATGGACTTGAGCATGTAGGTGCTCGGCCAGAGCACCTCCTTGATGATGTACGGCCCCTCCCACGGTGGAGAGAGCTTGTGGTGGTTCTTGTTACTCTAGACAAGGCGGATCACCAGGTCCCCGACGTTGAAGGCCCGGCCTCGCACATGGTGTCGTCCGCTGCCATCCTTCCCCTCGGTGTCATCCACCGCTGGCTCAGGCTTCTTCCTTTGGTCCCCCTTTTTGGAGCCACCGGACAGGAAATGCTTCATGAGGGAGCAGTCCCTGTACAGGTGCTTGACGCGGAAGGCATTGTTTGGGCATGGCCCCAGTAGCTTCTCGAAGTGGTTAGGAGCACCCTCGCCGAGCGCTCGACTGCCTTTCTGCTCGGCAGCGGCCACGAGCGAGCCCCGTGTTGCTACTTGTTCTTCTTCTTGTTTAGGTGGATGGAGGTGCCCTTGCTGGTGTCCTTGTCCTGTTGTGCTTTGCCCTTGGAGTGGTCAAAAATCACTCTGATCGCCTCCTCGCCTGAGGTGTGGCTGGTCACGATGTCGAGGACCTCCTTGGTGGTCCAAGGGCCCTTATGTCCCAGCTTGTGGACCAGGCACTCGCAAGAGGTCTCGAATAGGAAGGCTCTGATGACATCAGCATTGGCGACATCGTGCAACTCGTTGCATTGCTTGGTGGTCTGAGGGCCCTTGCGTCCTAGCTTGTGGACTAGGCACTCGCAAGAGGTCCTAGACAAGAAGGCTCTGATGACATCAGCATCGGTGACATCATGCAACTCGTTGCATTGCCTGGAGAAGCATCAGATGTACTAGCGGAGAGTTCCTCAGACTTCTGTCGACAATTCTTCAAATCATAGGGTTTCCTTGGGCGCGCGTAGGTGCCCTAGAAATTTCCCACAAAGATCTCCTTCAAGTCTGCCCAGTTTTGAATCCAGTTGGGCAGAAGGTGCTCCAGCCATGTTCGTGTCGAATCAGCTAGGAACAAAGGGAGGTTGTGGATAATGAAGGAATCACTATCTGCACTGCCGGCTTGATAAGCAAGCCGGTAATCCTAGAGGCACAGACCGGGGTTCATTTCCCTGGAGTACTTAAAGATGTTGATTGGTGGTCGATACCATGGTGGGAAAGCCACGTTGAGGATGTGCTGGCCAAAACCATGGGGCCCCAATACATCAGGGCTTGGGCTCTGGTCCTCGCCACTGTCGTAGCGTCTGACGCGACGAGGGTGGTAGCCCTAACCAGCCTCCTCTCTCTTGTCCCCCTATCCGCACCTATGGGTGTCTAGGGTGTTACGTGCGTCATGGTTGGGGCCAAGACGCTCATGCACAGGACCCATGGCAAGCTCCCCATCGTCGCATGGTGCCTGGTGGATGGATACATCCCAGCCATGTCGTCCCAAAGACACGCACTGACTAGCATCAAGCTCGCGTCGCAGAGACAGCGAACTTTTCGCCTACTGCATCGCCGCATGCTTGAGTAGCATGCAGATCTCACGATGGGCCTGATAGTCTTCGGGTGTCGTAGGCTCCAAGAGTCCTTGGAGCAAGGCCACTGTGGCAGCTATGTTCTGGCTTGCCTAAGCGAAGTACAGGAGGCCTCCGTCGTCCTCGATGATCCTCCGATTTACATCATGGGCGATGGCATGCGCATGGCCACCGTCTCTGCGGCACTCAATCTCGCGCTCAAGCTCCACACACTCCTGCTCCAGCTAGAGCCATGCATCCTTAATCTCCTTGTGTCATGCCCTCACCTGCTCTACCCGCAGGCGAGGTGGGGCCCCTACATCTCCCTCGACATCGTCATTGGGGTCATTCGTAGGAGTTACCCCTCCCTCGTGGATGCTTTCAACGCACCCCTCGGGGGTGCCTGCCATGAAGCATTCTCATGAGGGGTGATGGCTTCCCTTGCTGGAGTCAGAGTCATAGATCATCTATGAATCTCTCACGAGAAGGTCATGGAAAGATTCTGTGACATAGTCCTTCATACCCATGAATTCATCGTCCGTGGGGACGGGTGCACTCGCTACGCCACGAGGTGACCAATGGTCCTTGCGGTGTTGCGCAGACTGAACGGGAACGCTGTCGGGGCGCTCCAGATGAGGTATTCTGGGGAGAGCGGTTCCCCTCCGGCAAGCTACATCATGACATTGGTGAACGACAAGGTGATGCAGCTCAGGTCCTCCCAGGATGGTCAGGGTCCTAGGAAGGCGTCGAGCTAGCGCTCTAGCCTCCCATAATCGAAGCCGAGGAGCTAGTCGCTCCTAGGGCATAGTCCTCTAGGGCATGCAGCCGTAGCTCCTCGAGGCCTTGACGGTTGCGTCGAGGCCGATGGAGCGAAGAGTTGGACGGGGGTGGGAGCCTGTGCTAGCTCTCCCTCTATAGTGACAAAGAAATCTAGGCTCTTGAAGTGCACGTGCATGCCTAGGACCCAACTCACATCGTGGCTAGCCATTCATGGCCTATTGTGGACGACGAGATGCACAAAAGGCCCCTACCTGACGTGCCAACTATCAGTGTTTTAAACCGCCGAGTAGTAAATTTGTGTTTGTGCCTCTGGCCCGGATGGTGTGCTCGAAGGATACAAGGGTTTATACTGGTTCTAGCGGAATGTCCCTACGTCCAGTTTGACGTTGCTCATGTTACTGGCACTTGTTTGTAGTAAGGGTTACAAACGGGCGAGAGAGGGAGAACGTCCCAAGTCTCTGATGGAAGGATCGAATGGAGTTGAGTCTAGTTGAACTCAGTTCTTTTCAGTGTTGAGCCATTGAGTCCTTGAGCCCTTTTTCCCCTTTTTCCCTTCATGGGGCGACCTGCTTCCCTTTTATAGATGAAGGGACCAGCGCATGTTACATGAGAGAAAGAGGGAGAGTAGAAAAGCGAGAGAGAAGAAGGCCTCTGGAGTCATAGTGTCCTTCATCTCCTTCATGCGGGTCTCGCCGGTCCCGTGGGTGATGATGGGGATGGCTCTACGTCGCGACCCTGTTCGCCACTAGCACCACACGCAGGCATCGTCAGCCGGTCGTGGCACCCCATTCTGTCCCAACGGGTAGCATGGTCAACAGGTATCTCTGACAAAAGTCGTGCGGGGATTAGGTAGCATAGCGCCTACAAGCCCAACACTATTGGCGATGTGAGTCCTCAGGTATGTCCCATCGTGGCCATGGGTCACGTCAAGACATGCCCACTCTTTTTCTGATGTAAGAAGTTTGACCCTGGGTTCGTACTCTTAGACCCGTAGTGGTTGGAGGTGGTACGGACCCCCGTCGGGCGAGGCGGAATCCCCCTTCGAGGGGTTTGGCGAGGTGAGGTCTGTGCCCTAGAGGTCGAGCGAGATGGAGCCCACTCCCTCGGGGTAGGGCGTGATGGAGTCTGCGTCCTCAGGGTCGAGCGACACGGAGCCCATGCCCTCGGAGTTGGGCGAGGCGGAGCCCACGCCCGAGGGGTCTGGCGAGACAAAGCCCGTGCCCTCGGGATCGGGCGACACGGAGCCCGTATCTTCAGGGTCCGACAAGACGGAGCTCGTGCCCTCGGGGTCGGGCGAGACCAAAATACGTTCTTGACCATCCGGGTGAGTTAATGTTGAAGTTTATGCATTTATCATGAAGATAAATATCTATTCATAAATAATAGAATATCTTAAAGAATACATGAGCAAGAAGGTTAGATGTTGTGCTATTTTTCCCTATGTGAGTTTTTACTTGAAGGTTTCTCACATAAGGTTTTTAATGAGACAACATGTGCAATGCAATTAACGAATGCGATGTACTCTTTTCTTCAAAAACTGTTTTTTCCAGTGGGTTTTCGGATTGAGTTTTTACGAGGCATGTGCATATTGTGGTAATCACCTAAGGGGAAGTGTTGTAAAACATACGGGCCCTATCCTACAAGGAAAGGAGGAGGAATCATAATCCTAGTCTGTTTGTACGTGGGCTCTTACCAAAACTCTTAGACCTTGGCAGGACTATATATACATGGGAGCTCTATATTGTAATTATCAATATTTAGAGTAATAAAGAATAGTTTTCCTATCTTATGTCTATTTGTTCTCTACTTTTTATCTACTGTGTTGATCATAAGAGACGGAGAGAGAAAGGTCCTAACCGCTGGCAACATGTTTTATAACAATGATTTTCGAAGCATTGAGTATTAGGTCTCAAGATTAGTAAGTCATCACAGCTGCATCGCCTCCTACCATTAAGGCTCTGTTGGGCTTACCCCATATTCAGCTTATTCGACTTCTTTTTTCAGTCGAAGCAGTGTTTTTCTCTCACGATAATTCAGTCAGAACAGTGTTTTCAGTCAAATTTCAGACCAGCGAACGGGGTCTAAATGAATAGCATTGTTTACTCCTTGAATAAATCTAGGAGAGTACGGGTGCCCATGCTAAACCTTGGACTTCATCCAGAAGACGTTTCATCACCAAAAATCTAATCAATCGAGGTTTACCCTCACATTACAATTTAAGCTAACAAATTAACCAAGATGTATGAGTTATGGATACCTTTTCGCTCACAAGAAATTTGGAAAGCGGGTTAAAATATTAAGAGTACAACAAAGACCAACCACATAGTTCGTAGCTAGTTGGGTACTTGAGCAGCAGCAGACTCGTTGGAAACATAATAATAGCCAGCTAGCGTCCAGCGAGGTGTCTGTTAGCTGGTGCGGCCCGCGGCCCTGAGGAATGAGCCGCTCTTGGTGATCTCGCGCAGCGGCTTGTCGGTGAAGCGGACCAGGTTGTAGGCCCACGCGCCCGTCACCGTCCCGCACACCGGCCCAACCATGTACACCCAGATGCTACTACTGTACCGGCCTGACATGATCGCCGGGCCCAGGTCCGCGCCGGGTTCATCGATGCCCCTGTGATGGGCCTGTGGGCCAAATTAAAAAAAATACTCAGCTTCAGTTTTGAGAATTTCGATTATGGACGAGTTTGGAGGCAGTCTTGATCGCGGCTGCGTGCGTACCCGGCGACGAGCACGTTGAGCAGGACGGTGGCGCCAACGGCAAGCCCAGCGAGTTCACCGATCTGCGTCAGCTGCTTCACAGTTCACACCCACCCTGCCCAGCGAGCTTGCCTAGCTAGACGATCGAATGCATGGAACAGATCGGTGACGATTAATTCTCGGTTACCGCTCTGTTGTCGGTAGCGACGCCGGAGACGACGAACATGAGGAAGAAAGAGATGACGAACTCGAGCACCACCGCCTGCGCGTCGGTCCCCGACGGCGCCGTCCCGAAGAAGTGGTCGTGCGCCGTGGCGCCGCCGAACACCACGCGCAGCGTCAGGCTGGCCAGCGTGGACCCCAGCACCTGGGCCACCGCGTACGACGGGACCTGCATTATGCATGCGTGCACACAGACGCAGAGCATAAGGACGCCGGATTTGTTTGTTCCAGTTTGAAACTGGTGCAATGGCTCCTTCCATTCAGAACCGCGATCGATAAGGACTCCCCTCTGACTGTGACTGACCTGCTTCCAGGGGAAACGTCCACACGTGGCGAAGGCGACGGTGACGGCGGGGTTGAAGTGCGCGCCGGAGATGTGGCCGACGGAGTAGACCAGCACCATGACGACCAGGCCCCACACGGCGCAGATGCCAGGGAACGTCACCGTGCCGTTGGTGCTCAGGTTCACCACCACGGAGCCGCAGCCCGCGAAGATAATGAAGTAGGTCCCCAGCACCTCCGCGAAAATCTGCTTTAATTTCATCAATTCATTCATTCGTTCATTATTCCACGTACGCGTCCATGCAGTGCAGTGCGGGTTAATTTGCATCAATCAGAGTATCAAACAACAGCGAATGCATGACATTACTGATGGAGTGATGGTACTGAACACTGAAAGCAGTAATCTTTGCATTGGCCTAGTACATTCCAGCACGTATGTTCGACTGTACAGTTACGAGCATCACGAGCAAGAGCAATGGTTAAGACCTCGTGGCAGCTAGTCGAATGAATTCGTGGCCGGCCGTACCTTCTGCATGAACTGCACGGAGACCATGTCGTCGTTGCATCTGTTGCTGCCACTGCCACTGTCAGCAGGGCTTCCATCTTCCGAGCTCTGATACCCTGCCTGCCCTTCTTCCATGGCCCCGGCGGCGCTCCCTCTACCTGATATCTCCTCCCCTACCTCGCCTGCATCCTTAGCCCTGTATAATAATTGTATTACTACTAGTAAACTAGTGCTAGTATTTAATCGGAGAATGGCGGTGCACGCCTGCGAACACGCACGAAATCTTCTCGGACTGACCACCAACTCTCTGTCTGCCTGTATCGTGTGCCCAAAAAGATACCAACCGAACTAACAGGGGATATACACAAATTGTTTACCGGAGCAGGATTCGCGCAGTGTACTACCGTTTTTCTCAGCTAACTGAGCTCATCGCAAGGCCAAACATCAATTCAGCCTGAAGGTTTCGGTCCATGTTTAAATCTAGGGCGTAAAGTTTTAGATGTAGGACGTAAAGTTTTAGGGTGTTACATTGTCTGTTATACAGAGGTGTCGTATAGAGTGTCACTAGCGGGTGTTCGGTTTACCTTATAATCCGCACTAGTTAGCTTGTTTTTCAGCCAGAATAGTGCTTTTCTCTCACAACAATTCAGATAGAACAGTATTTTTAGACAATTCAACCAAGTTTCAGCAAGTCGAACGGGGCCACTAGCCTAGCCTCTTCAGATCACTGACAGATCCCTTCTGATTCTGATATGTCGTCACTGGAATAACGTGTTGTGCTTTGGCCATCTTTAGGAGGTGTTTGGATCCAGTGACTAAAATTTAGGATGTGTCCCGTGAGGGTGTTCCATGAGGTGTTCAGATACTAATAAAAAAACAAATTACAGAATTCATCGGTACTTCACGAGACGAATTTATTAAGCCTAGTTAATCCGTCGTTAGCACATGTTACTGTAGCACCACATTGTCAAATCATGGATAAATTAGGCTTAAAAGATTCGTCTCGCAAATTAGTCGTAAACTGTACAATTAGTTTTATAATTAGTCTATATTTAATACTTTATACATGTGTCCAACATACGAAGGAACAACGACTAAAGTTTAGAGGTGGAAACCAAACACACTCTAACTAACGTGCAAGGGTACGGGATCCCCTGAGATGCTCGTAGTGCACCGCAAGTCTGGACCAGAATCTTTTCTTTTCAATAACAAAAAAAAAGAAGGGTTTAGGCCAGCATCACCACGCGTGCACGTCGCTCTCACCTGTCTAACCAAGAGCAAGCAGGCTTGCTCACTCGCACACGGCCGGCTGAATACCCGCGCAAGTTTGGCAACCAACTCTCCTTCTCTGTGTGCCTCCGGACCAGCGGTTGGTGACCAGGGCAGCTAGAGCTACTAGCTATCACGACGTGCATTTGATCGGGTCAAACAATCACAGCAAATCCGTGGTGTGGTGCGGTGTGGTGTGTGACAGCGCGTGATCCGATCGTTTACCTTTACCAGCAGCAGCTGATCCCGCGACAGGCCACCACTTGGTCCTCGAGACGGCAACGGCAGCGACCGAGCGTGTGTGGTGGACTGGTGGTGGCCTTGAACGCGTCGTCCCTCGTCCGGTCCGGCCGCACGAGAGCAGCAAGTCCGGAGAAACGGGGATGGCGTCAGGACAGGGGGCGATTGCCGACCGCGGGGAGAGCCGCCATCACACAGTCGCTGACCCGGTACCATCGGTTCAGTTACTTCAGGCAGCGACGGGCCGACGGCGAACCCCCGCACCGCACCAGCGGGAATAGTCAGGCAGGCAGGAGAGGGGGCAGACCGGGCACCCCCTGTGAGTCACCGCCCCGGCGCCGGACGACAGGCGGCAGCGCCCAGCGTCCTGGTCTGGCAACCACGCTGCACGCGGCGCCGTCTGTCGCGATCTCTGGGGTCGTCGTCGCGGCCCGCATCGCCAGCACCGTCGCCCGCTGACCACGGCAAGCAGAAGCAGCGCGCGGTGCCACGCGACCGGGCTCCGGTGGTCAAATAGCGAGCGTGGTGCCCGTGCGCACTGCCGACTGCGGTCAGCGCGCGTGCGTGCTCGCGTGCAACAATCGTGGCATGCAGTGGCAGAAACACAAATGCCCCCGCTGGGCTAATAAAACCTTCCCAGATCATTTCTGAATGATTTTTCTGACATTAATTTACAGTTGTCACAACAACAGCACAGGGAGCTTATGCCACAGCCAACTTGAGACCGTCAGCTAGCTGAATACGGCTCCGGGCTACATTTTGAGTTAATTTTGCCCGAACCTATCAAGTCTTTCACCTCTACTGCTCTCACCAAGCATAAATAACACCACAATTATCATCACAAGTGAATCTCTCCCGGAGCCACATGATCGGCCCCCATCAGGAACTAAACAATAACAAGAATACTAAAAACAACAGCAGCAATTCCTCGAGTTAGCGGTGTTAAGCATCAGCATCAGCGCCCGCCACCTGCCCTAGAGCTTCAGCGTAAGCTCCAGGTCGTCTGACCCCGAGTCCTCATGGATCCGCTCGCCTTCCCATGCCCTGACCAACCCAGCAGCCTGCTGAGCGCCGTTCGTGCTGCTCCCGAACGCAAACTCGTCGGAGACCACATCCATCATGTGAACGTCTGAGTGCCGGGGCATGCCCGGGATAGCAGGGGAGCAAGTGCCGCTCTGCCCTGGCGTGCACATCCTCGACGACAAATTGCCGACCGGGATAGACTCTTTGAAGACGCTGAACGGATTGGTGGACACGAGGCTGAAGGTTGGGGAATTTGGGCTGGTCGATGAGATTTGGATGCCGGCAAGCCATGCCGGGTCAGGAGCAATGGACCGCCCGGGGCTGGGCGGGGTGGAGTTCACTATTGTGGGGCTGTTTGCACCGTGCCATGGAGGCTGGACGGTTGCTTCATCCCAGTCTGTCTTCATCCGAGGTGTCCGGGCAGACGGTGAGCTTAGAGGAGGGGTTACTGGAGCACTGATTGAGCCACCGTGGATCAACAGTGGTGGGAGAAGCGGGTGTTTCTTTGATGGAGTACCGTTGGAGAATGTCTTAAGCCATGGTAGGATTGGATGGCCGTCGATACCACCATTGACCATTTCGTTGGGAGGAAGGAAGGGGGAAGATGCGCCACTAGGGAATGACGAGGAAGTAGGGCTTGCGTTGTATGATGCTCGTGGGCTGACTTGGTATGAGGAACATGGGCTTGGTGACACAGAGCAACCGATATGATCCATGCGTTCCATGGGCTTGCTTCCCTGTGGGAGAAAAGGAAGACATGATTAGTTGTAATGTCAGTAAAACCATTCGATTAACTAATAACAGAACCAATCTCCTAGAACTACTAGCAGAAATCGATGAATCTGTTATCAACACCTATGTCCATTGCGTGATATGGGAACCAAAAAGCTCTTAATCTGTAAGTCAGAACAACATCAGCCTGTTCGCTTGCTCGTAAACGATCGTAAATTTCCAGCCGAGAACCAGTGTTTTTCTCTCACACCAAACCAGCCAGCAGTAAATAATCCACGATACGATACGGCCTCGTGATATGATTAGTTGAGAATGGCAAATACTATCTATAATAACGTAGTACCCAAAACAGTATAGTTAACGATCACACGTGCAACAGCTTGTGCAAGGCACACCCTGCAAATCATATTTTCCAGCCTCCTTAGCTGGAAGAGCATTAGTACACGAGTGCCAAGCAAGTAAGAGATGCTCAACATTATGCCTCAGGACAGTCCACACACGACACAACCACCTAGTGAGTAGCGACATGACTTGTGAGCTAGTAATTTAAATGCTGTAACAGCAGCGCTGTAGAATCTCCGGCAAAATTTGCAGCTACGCGAAGGGGATTCTACACGAACGCGTCAATCACTCCTCCACCCACCCCACACCACCCGTGCGCGGACGAGACTGGCATCCCGTACCTTTTGCTCATCGTCCACGTGCAGCACCCACACCCACCCACCCAAAAAAAATGGAGGAGAAAAAACGAACAGCTAGCTAGCTACACACAGTTCACACCACCGTACAGCAGGCACCCAACCCACGGCGCACGCTGAGATGCGCTCCACGCCCGCTTCGGGATCGATGGAGTGGGGGGATCGACAGGGAAGGTCGCGAATCGGCGGGTGCTGTGGCTTGGGGACTGCGTGGACGACGGGGAGAGACGAGATCTGCCGGCGCGGCGAACCGGGGGGGAAAGGAGCAGCGGCGGCGGCTTTACCTTGCGGTAGGTGGTGCCGTCGGGCTCGACGACCCATCCGGCCTCGTTGCAGAGCGCCTTGAGCACCTCGTTGTTGTCGCAGTGCTTGGGCAGCTTGTACCCGCCGTGCGCGCGGAGGCCCGCGAAGATCTTGGCGGCGATCGCGCGGCGGCGGCGCTCCCGGCGCTTGTTGTTCTCGCGTTCCCTCCACGTGGGCATCCGGCCCCCCGCGCCCGCCGCGTCCAGGCCGCCCCCGCTGCCACCACTCGCCATGCGACGCCCGCGCGAGCCGCGCTCGGCTCGGCTCTGCTCACGGAGGGAGGAGGCGACTGGAGACCGGCCGGACTGGGGTCGCCGCTCGCGCTCGTCTGGGTGCGGAGGAGGTAGGGAGCTAGCGAGCGAGGAAAGGGAGGGAGGGGGGGAGAAGCGTGGGGCGACAAGAGATCACACGGAAAAAGCGGCACGCCGCGCGAGGCGAGCGAGGGAGACGGGGGTGGGTGGGTGGGACTGGGGGTGAGGGGAGCAGTGGCGTGAGCCTTGAAAGGCTCTCCGGTCCGGCCCGTGGAGAGGCAGACGATAACGCCCCTCGACGTCCGGCATATCTCCGCGCATACCACTGCCAGTGCCAGCGCGCGTGGCCGTGCGGTGGCGCGGTCGGCGTGCGCATGAAGCGATGCCCGCGGCGGGGTCCGGGGGCAGAATGGGGAAACGGCCCTACCAGTAGCAGACAGCGGCAGGCCACGAAGCGTGTCTCGGTCCACGTCGAGCGGCGCTGCACGTGGGCGCCAGTGGGATGCGGGGCCCACATGGCGGCCGGAGGGGGCCGCACGGCGTGGGGGAGTAGTACGACTGAGCTGCGCTGGCCCACCGCGGGGAGAGAGGGGAAGGACGAAGGAGGGGGACACGTTAGCGGGCCCACCGTTCGCTTTTACGGATCACGTTTTTTCGTCTCTTTTTCTTTGCCATCTCTCTCTCTCATCAGTCACCCAGCGTCCTATTTTTCTCCAAGAAATATAATAATCTCGTCTCGGCGTGCGGGGAGGCGCCAGGGCCGTCCCTGTGGGAGTGCGGCCGGTGCGACCGAACAGGGCCTCTGTTTTACAAGGGGCCTCAATTTTTCAGTGATGCAGCCGAGTTCCACAATTCGTTGGCCTAAATCTTTGTTTTCTCTCTCTAATTCCCTGGTGCATTGAGCCATTGACAAGGCCGGATTCCCTTCGCCATTATTTGTCTTCGTTGCGCATCTCCCAATAAATCATCAATAGCAGAACTAGTGAATTGGCCTATTTTGTTGTTAGATGTGTATGTTTATCGGCATTTGAGTATTGTTTAAATCTTTCATTTTTTCATACCTGTGCATCAATTGGTTTCCAAAATCTAGGTCATGTCTTCTATAAATCAGTCTAAACAGATATAATTATGGTTACTAAAGTTGTTTTGGACGAGTGACATGTTGAAAAAAAATTATTATGAGTCTATCATCGAAAATTACATTTCAAGAAACACGAAAAGAATAACATTGTTCAAGTAAAGCTTATGCAATTAAGATTAAATAGGTATGATTATTAATGTATCATGTTGCTATGTACTTCCTCCATCCCAAATTGTAAGTCGTTTGACTTTTTTGACACTAAGTTTGACCACTCGTCTTATTCAAAAATTTGTTCAAAATATCATTTCTTTTGTCGTGGCTTGCTTTATTAATAAAAGTTCTTCAAGAATGACTTAAATTTGACTATGTTTGCACAAATTTTTTGAATAAGACGAGTGGTCAAATTTGGGGTCAAAAAAGTCAAACGACTTACAATTTGGAATGGAGGAAGTACTATATTATAACATATATATTATTTTATTATTCTATTTGCTAATTTAATAGGCCTCGCTTCAGAAGTTCGTACAGGGCCTCGGTTTATGTCGGGACGGCCCTGGAGGCGCGGGCAGGGCGGCAGGCCTGAACAGCAAAGCAGGCGCGCGGGGCTGGACGGAGCGCGAGGACGAGGCCCCTCTGGCGGTCGACACGTGGGTGGGCGGGCGGGTCCCGACGAGCAGCGACGGCAGAGGGCGTCTGGGGCGTGTGGGAACGGGGGGCTACCAGGGTCTCGCGTCTAGAACGGCTTGTGCGGCGCGGGACGCGATTTCTTCGACGCGCATCCAACATGGAATGTCATAAAGGTCAGTCGTGGTGGTATTTTTATAATAATCCCAATAGATCGAAAACAAAATCTGAAATCTCTGAGCTTGACTCCGGCAGTCAGTGCGTGATTGGTTGTTTCGGTGAGGTGGAGCCGAGACAAGACAGAGAGTCGGTACAGGATGGTGAGATGCATGTTTAAATCGTACATTCAGTCGTGTTTGGTTGTCTTTGTTGTTGGTTCAGTATGAGATGAGATCTTGTTTGGTTGTATAAATGGATGAGAGTTTTTAGTGTATGACATTTGGGTCCCTACGCCATGCCTGAATCAAGCCATCCTGTATGGAGAAGGAAGTGGAAATTGAGAAGACGAAGTCGTGCGGGATCGAGGAGGGCAGATGAATAAAAGAATACAGGCGAAAGGTACGAGGAAAATAACCAAACACGCTGCATGAATAAAGTCAGACATCAAAACGGTACCGGAACCGTCCGATTCAGCCTACCTATCACGCTCGGACGAACGTGTGCCTTTAGCAAAGTGCACCTAATGCAACATGTAAAAAAAAGTGTTTGCTGCTAAAAAAATATCAATAATACTACTTATTTTTTTGAACTAGCAGTACTGTCTTGCACCCGGCGGTGCTGCTAGAGTGGTCTTGGTACGCCCAGTTTATTGCTGCGGTGGGGGTTTTCTGATGAGGGGCCGACGGGCGACGGGGCCCTAGTACGCACGCACGCCCACTGTGCCCCTGTCGCGGAACAGCGCGGCGCTGCTGTGTAATCTCGTCAGCGTGGGCGGGACCCACTCGGCCACTCGCGCTACGCTGGGGTCAGGGTGGGTGGGTGACGACTGACGCCACGCCAGGAGGGGACAAACGCGATTACGGGCGTGCGGAGCCGGGGCCGGGGCCGGGGCCCGGGGGACTGGGACACTGGGGTCGCAGCGCAGGCGCAGCGGCAGCATGCACGTGAGCGGCGGGGGCCGTCCCCGTCCCATCGGTTCCGGTTCCGCTCAGGCTGGCGCATGGAGCCAGGCGGTCGCCGCGGCGGCAGAGCACTGCTGCCTGCCTGCCAACGTGCTGCGTGTGCTGCTACCACGTGATCACGGAAACTTGAGGGCCCCACGTCGTCCTCGGGCTCGTCCTCATCCTCTGCGTCTCGCCCTGCCTGTGGCCTGTCCTACCAATGACTTGTTTAGATTGGGTTATGAATCAGTATTTGACACTGTAGTATTTTCGTTTGTATTTGATAATTATTGTCCAATTATGGTCTAACTAGGTTCAAAAGATTCGTCTCGTAATTTATAATCAAACTGTGTAATTAGTTATTTTTTTTATTTATATTTAATACTTCATGTATATGTCAAAGATTTGATGTGATGGAGAGAGGGTGAAAAAACTTGCAACCTAAACAAGGCGTAAGACTGCTGGGAGCTCAGAGCTGAGACCCCAGAGAGAGTGCCAGTGCTGCCACTGGCCGGCCATTGTTGTGGAATCATGTGACGCCGTATTTGTGTCACGCCGGTCATGTCACTGGCGTCCCCCGCCAGCGCCGTGGCGCAGGCGCTACTGCGCGGCCTGCGGCTCTCGACCAGAGTCCACCACAGTGACTGCGCAGCGCACTGACGGGCAGGGCTGGTGCAGCCACTGCATGCCACCGTAGCACAAGAGCCAGAGCCCAGAGCACTGCACGTACGGCGCCAGCTCCGGGAACGGACCTCCGGGATCGATCTGTCAGTCAGTCATGTTACGGGCCACGGAATGGAACCCCCGTACCACTACCGGTATGAGTTCTGTCAGTCAGTCAGTCGCCGGTCAGTGATACCCCGTTACGTCGCCCTCATCACCTGGGGATAGAAACTGACCAGTCTGAAAACGACTCATCCAGCATCCACGCCAAGCAAGCACACCAGTGTGGTGTCGTGCACTCTTCTTTCTTCAGGTTGAATCAGCCAGGCCAAGCATGAATTCGATACTAGTGTGGAAAGCATCCACGCGGGGAGAAGAATAAATAAAGAGGGTAGAAAAGGTTCAAAGTGACGGTGCATTAGCCTGGGTAAGGGCGTCAAACTTTCTATTGTTTCGTTTGAGGTCTGGTTTAAGGCCCGTTTAGATAAAAAAATTTGGGGTTTGGGGTACTGTAGCACTTTCGTTTGTATTTTGCAATTAATGTTTAATTATGGACTAATTATGTTCGAAAGTTTCGTCTCGCGATTTCTCACCCAACTGTGCAATTAGTTTTTTTTTCGTCTACATTTAGTACTCCATGCATATGCCGCAAGATTCGATGTGACAGGTACTGCGCAAAAATTTTTGGATTTTGGGTGGAACTAAACAGGCCCTTAGTTCCCAAAAATTTTCAACCCAAACTATCCCATCGAATCTTGCGGCACGCATGGAGTATTAAATATAGACGAAAAAAAAACTAATTGCACAGTTTGGTTGGAAATCGCGAGACGAATGTTTTAAGACTAATTCGTCCATGATTAGCCATAAGTGCTACAGTAGCTAGCATGCGCTAATGATGGGTTAATTGGGCTTAATAAATTTGTCTCGCAGTTTCCAGACGAGCTATGTAATTAGTTTTTTTATTAGTATCCGAAAACCCCTTCTGATATTCTCAAAACATCCGATGTAACATCTAAAATTTTTCATTTCACGAACTAAACACAGCCTAACTACTACTCCTAGTATATTGACCAGTTGCTACCACGACACCACACGGGGCTGGGGGCTCCATGCCAATTGGAGCTGCTGGAGCACGCCGACGGCGGTGCTCCCAAATACTCGTATAAAAACAATTTAATCAGCTCAGCCACACGGCATTGCCTGCCGGCTAAGCAAAAGTGTTTTCACTAGTACTGTACTACTCGTAGTTTTTATTACAGATACAGGCAGTATAAACAAACAACAAATAAACGTCAAGGTAACTAATACAGATCGTGACAGAACACTCCTGCTAAATTTCTATTAACCCCTGATGTTGAAATTTGACTTATACTGATGCTTTATGCTAAAATATTATGAGGAAAAAATATTGTTACATGACTGAAAAGTAGTTCTGAATAAGTTCGAGCGGCTATGGTATCTGCAGGCCGGTCAACAACGTCACGTGGAGATCAGACAGATGCCGGAGTCTGGACGACCTGGGTGGGGCCCCGCCCGCCGTGGTGATTGCTGATTGGTGAAACACTGGACCTTTATCATGTTAGTTTGGGCTTGTTTGGTTAATAAGCCATGACTGAAAGTATTATTAGCTGATTTAAGGTAAGAGAAAAATACCGTTCATTGACTTAAAAAAAATACGGCTTATATAGCTTATTTAAGTCAAGCAAGATCAAGCGAATAGCGCTCTTAACCCTACAGGCTTCATCGGGGGGATATGCCTCTGCACTGGCGCGTGCCAATCAATCACTCACTTCGATTCGATTACTGACACCAAAAGAGTACTAACACGAGGAAACATCATCACCTTGTTTTGTTTGTTGATGCTGAAATTTAGCTTATACTTGCTTACGTTAAAATGTGGTAAGAAAAAAAATACTATTCCATAACTAAAAAGTAGTTCTATATAAGCGAATAAGACGCATATGACATACATGTTGGAGGTTCTTGAGAGTTGAGATACGATCTCTACGCCGTGGACCGCAAGCAGACATCAATCAGATACTGAAAAATACCAACAGCACGGCAACTTTAAGGCCCCACTTTGGAATGCGAAAAAGTTTTCAGTATGCAAAATCAAATGATTCCTAAAAAAAGTCTTGCGTGACTTCTGCAAAAGTATTGTGTGTTCCAAATGGGTCCTAAGACTTACGTACTCCTGATAGTATAATAATTATACTGTATACAAGAAAATGAAGAACGAGTCACATCACATACTAGGATACAGTGTCCTTTTTTTTTCTAATACGTCGTGTAAAGTCACCCAAACACTGAAATTGGCACGATGGCTTCCAACAGCAAGTAACCTTAAAAAACGAGTTATCAAAGTAACCATAAACAAGAATTATAATCGTCGATATATAATTGTTGTCAAACATGTGATGCTTGAGAGACAAGGAACTTGACAAACGCGCTGATCATCATCTCCTAAGGGGAATGAACTAATTATGTCATCAGATTGTTCCAACTTGAGGTCGCCATCAACGTCCACAGTTCCTATACATCGTTAGGCAATTCAATGCAGATATAACGAGGTTGTCGGGACATCAAGCAAACATGAGACCTGATGCTTATCCAAGATAGCTGGATGTTATTAGCTGTGTCCTCAGTGTTCACTCCTCAGAACCCCAGAGGCCAGATGCCAACTGACTGATGTTAGACCTCATCGCTTCATAGCGCTGCCAAAGCAAACCAAAAAGGACAGTTTAGTGACATGTAATAAGTAAAAGAACGAATTTAAAATGCTGTATATGTCTCTTATTTGTTTGATTGAACCTGAATTCATGAACATTGAATGAAATGGAAGCAGGAAACAATATCAGTACTACAGTATATATCCATAAGAAAAGAAGCTACAGAGCGATATGCATCTTAAGTCTCTACATAGTCTAACCTTGACAGGGAGCGATTGCGATATCAGCATCCAACATGGGCCTCGGCTGTTTCCTCCAAATAAATGCTGACAGCACTCTGTTAGAACTAGAAGGGCAAGAAAACTGCAGACTTTGCTCTGGATGTTCAGCAATTAACTGCTAAGATTTATGGTGTCCTTTAGCAGCTTGCAGATGCTGACTTTTAACTCAGCAGTAACCTGGAGTTGCTGCGCGCAAGCATCCAGTACAAACAAAGAAACAACTCTCATCGTATCTGATAGAATCACTTTATTATGCCTAGGCACTTCCTGGTTCACAAACTTGCACGAACTTCTCAGTTTACAAGAGCTGCATATCTGAAAGGGGACAAGATTAAAAAGTTAGCATTGAGCCTATATTAAGAGCACATTTTGTTTTTCTCTCCGAATATTGATGTGTTAAGACTTATGCCAACGACCCCACCAAGCAACTATGTAAACTTACTTTGTCTTCCTGGATGTTGAAGAAGGCTCTTAATCTTTTTGATGCGAAAACCGTTCTTCGCTCAACAGTGGGACACCCAAACAAGGCAACCTTCTTCAAATCACTCCCAGACAGCCATCTGCCAGCAACAACAACAACAACAACAACAAAGCCTTTAAGTCCCAAAAGCCATCTGCCAGCAATAGAGAAAATATTCAATAGCAGACATATTTAGTGACAAGCAATAGTTTTGAGATTTCCTTTCTTTTTCACTTTAGCTGATTGAAAATACTATGATCATACGAACCCATACCCAGCTACAAAAACCTGCCCAGTCACATTGCAGAATTTCAATCCTTATGCAACTTTTCAAATCTAAGATGGGGATTTATTACTTGCCAAGATCTGTTTTGCCCCAAGAATCATGACTTGGCAGTATCCAAAGGATCATAGATTCAATGAAGCAGTTTATATAATACTGGTGTATTGTAAATAATTTGCATAATAATCATCCTGTACAATACAAATGTATTAAAGCTTCAACCACATGGAACTAAGAAGTGTAATAATCAGTTTTATGAAGAAGAAACATGAACATCTTCCAGGATACAAATGTTCAATAGAAGACAGATTTCGTGACACAATAGTTGTGTGACTTCCTTTGTCTTTCACTTTAGCTAATAGAGATTGTTAAGTTCATACATAAGAAACACTTACATACCATGTTAACTACAAAATCCAGACCAGTAATATTGCAGGATTTTTAATACTTATCCAAGGATTCAAACTGAAGGTGGGCATTATCCATTACCAAGATCTGTTATCCCCAGAATCATGACTTGGCATCATCCAAAAGACGGAAAATTTAATAAGGCAGTTTTGTATAGTATTGATGATTGCAAATAGTTTTTTTAACAATTTATCCCGTCAAATACAAATATATTAAAGCTCAAACCACATGGATGGAACAAACAAATGTGATATGTTTTATGAAGATGAAACACAAATGTCCTCCAGGATGCACATGTTCAACACCAGACAGATTTAGTGACAACTGACAAGCAATTGCTCTGCAACTTGCTTTCCTTTTCACTTTAACTAATAGAAATTAGTAAGTTCATACAAAGCAAAACAACTATCATACCCTGATAACTACAGAAACTTGAGTAGTAATATTGCAGAATTTAAATACTTGTGCAAGGATTCAACTCGAAGGTAGGGTCTTACCATTTACCAAGATCTGTTTTACCCCAACACTCATTAATTGGCAGGATCCAGAGGAAGGTAAATTCAATGAGGTGGTTTATATAATATTGATGCATTGCAAATAATTTGCACTGCAAATAATTTGCTCAACAATTTATCACGTGAAATACAAATATCATAAAGCTTGAGACAGATGGATTGAACTAAGAAGTGTAATCAGTTATTGAAAAGAAGAAACATGAATGTCCTCCAGGAAACAGATTGCAAGGGCTTTACCTAGAAGCATGTAGGAAGTATTTGAAAACAACATATGAGCAAATTTCACATTTGATTTGGCTATTTAATTACATTGGATTATATGCTTAATCTAGTTGCTTGCAATATGAAGCATCAGCTAATGCTTACAGAGATGTATCCAGAGCAACAAGTCAACACTTACAACTAATCCACTCCGCGCATTCCATGACAACATAGCCCCACTGATTGTTAAATGTGGTGTAGAAATTTTAAAAAGCTCATCTCATCCCCATCATCAATCCATAACCAACACACTAGAAGAAAAACAAGAACTCATGAGAGATACACCCAGTGCTAATGAATCCGAAGCTATGCATGTAAAACATAAGCGCAGCTAGTTCCCAAGGCGGTGGAATTAACCAACACGGTGAATGTGCTATTCTAACATTGCTGACCAAATCAACAGCACATTTCGAGAAATTCTCCCCGGTTTCACAATCCACATGAACAGGAAAAGTTAACTTTCCGATCCCAGTTACTTGCATCTGGTCTGGACCTAACCAAATTGTGAAAGAATACCATTGAAACACTAATGTCCTCCAAGAGACAAACTGCAAGGGTTTACTTTAAAGCATTTAGGAAGTATCTGAAAACAAAATATGAGCAAATTTCTCCTTCGATTAGGTTATTTTAAGCACAATGGACAGTCTAGTTGCTTGCGATTTAAAGCATCTGCTACGTGCTAACACTGAGCAACAATTCGACACTAGCAACTAATCCACTTCGTACATTCCATGACAACATGACCCCAATTGATTGCTGGAATGCGGTGTGAAAATTTAAAATCTCATCTCATCCTCATCACTGATTCATAACCAACAAGTCTTGGCTTGGAATACTAGAAGAAACACTAGGTAGAGCTCGTGAGATACATTCAGTGCCAATGATTTCAAATCTACGCGTGTAAAACGATACACTCAGTGCCAATGATTGAGGCGAATACGATAACATCCAAACAAGGCCTGAAACAATAAGCGTAGGAGCAACAAGAGGGGCGGCGGTGACGCTCACTTGGCGACGGGCTGGTGGGCGTGCCCGAACCGCTCGGCGGCGGTCTTGACGGCGTCGGGGGAGACAGCGTGCGGCGCCGAAGAGAGGTCGGGCCCCGGGAGGTAGCCCACCTCGTGGAGCCGCCGCAGCAGCGCCCTCGCCTCCTCCTCCCACGGCTGCCTCGGCCTGGGCCTCGGCCCCCGCCGCGGCGCCTCGACGCCGGGGTCCGGCCGCGGTCGAGGCTTCGGGTTGCGGAACAGCGAGGAGAGCTTCGGCGGCGCCGCGGCGGCTGCGGAGGAGGCGGACGCGGTGGTGGAGAGCCGGCGACCGGCGGAGAGCGCCATGGGTTTAGTTAGGGTTCTTTGATTGAAGTTTCGGGGCCCGCCGGCCCGGGATGGGGAACTGTCACCACTAGAGAAACCGTATTCGGAGAAGGGAAAAATTACTACGTACTGTAATTATCAAAACCCTGATACATGGGCTCTACGTGGCAGTGGGTGTACAGTGCCTGCTTGATTGCTAGTTTGCTACGTTCTTGATTGAGGTGTACATCGTACGATACATACAAATGAAAAAGCTTTGATTTACCGTCCACCGCCTCCCGACTTATCAATCGTGGTACAGTGTTTTCTCTCATAATAAAATAGCACCAGTCGACTTATCAGCCGAAAAAACCCTCAAACCCTCGTCGAACACTTATGTGACGATTGATGAGCTAGGCAATGGTGACCCTGTTGATGACCAGATTATTTCATATAGATTTTTTTGTTGTTTGCATACTCCAAGCTATAATATTGTTACAGTTTCTTCCTGCTATTTCTTGTGTCAATAGTTATTTTAACTCTAATGAACCTGTTAGTTGCGCTCAAGGTTGCGACTCTAATAAACCTCAGAAAAGAAGCTCAAAGTTGAAGGTGACATTCAGCCTGTTCGCTTGGTCGTATTTGGCTTATAAACTATAGTTATCAGCTAACGAACAGTATTTTTTTCTCACACTAAACTAATCAACCGTTCTTTCGGTTATAGCTTATAGGCCAGATAAAGCCGTAACCGAACGGGACGATTGCCAGCTGGGCGACGACAGTGTCCTTCGCTGGCTGCTACTGCTACCGGACTACTGGAGCACAGGTTCAGAACAAACAAATGGGAGACATAGGAAATCACCACCACACTATTATTAAGCGCCGACTGCAACGATCTGATGGCTACCTCTAACAACATTGCGAATGGAAGCTTTTCATGTCGTACTTGCACAGTAATAGGTAGGCGCCGTCGGCAGAGCTGCAGCGCGGAACGAGGTCTTGTTTAATTCCTCCTGTTAAAGTTTACTCTATGTTCCATCGTATGTATGATATATGCATTAAATATTAAATACTTCCTCTGTTTTAGAATAGAAGTTATTTTCGTTTTTCGAGAAGTCAACTTTCTTTTATTTGACCAATTATATATAAAAAAATATTAATATTTATAATACATAATTAGTATCATACTTTCATAATAAACTTATTTGGAGATATGAATGTTGCACGTATTTTTTTATAAATCTGGTCAAAGTCGAGAAAGTTTGACCTGCACGCATCCCATAACGACCTTCTTTATAGGAGGGAGGGAGTATAGACTAAAAATAACTAATTGCACAGTTTACGACTAATTTACGAGACGAATCTTTTAAGCCTAATTAGTTTATGATTTGACAATACGGTGCTACAGTGACGCATGTGCTACTGACGGATTAATTAGGTTTAATAAATTCGTCTCGTGGATTACTGATGGATTCTATAATTTATTTTTTTATTAGTATCTGAACACCCCATACAACATCCTCATATGACACCCCAAAACTTTACACCTTGAATTTAAACGAGATCTAAGTCCCCTTTCTCGTGGAACCAGACAAGGAGAGATACTGATGACAAGAAATTGAGCACGCTGCATCGTCCAAAAGTTAAGGCACTGCAACTGCACGAGGCCAGACGTCCACATCGAACTGTAGGTTTCAAAGAGGTACTATGTTCATCCAAAATGGACTAGCGTCGAGATGTCCGATCCGAGGTGCTAACATCGGATGATGCTCCCGAACCCACACCTGATGCACCCATCCCGCTCTAGAGGCCATGTGGGCCCACACATGCGCGGGACCACTCTGAGCCTGCTCCTTTTCAAACGCCCATATGCATGTAGCACCACCACCAGCAGACGCGTGTAGTGACACACAGCGGCACGGTGACATACAGCGGTGCACTAACAGCAGCAGCATATGCTTTCCTGAAATCTACTTTTGAAAAAAAAACATCGTAAAAAGTGAAAGAAGAGAGAGAAAATATGGTGCATTGTTTTATATTATACGTCTACAACTAGTATATGATGAATACATATGTGATCATGTAAAATAGATAGAGATTAATGTATAAAAAATAAAAAAGGTAATGGAAAGAGTAGAAAATAATAATAAAAAACGAAAAAGATGGACGCACTGGCGACGTACGAGCATTTGCACGCGTCCGACTGGAACGGCTTGACAGCCTCTGCTCCTGATAACAAAAAGAGGCAAGTGAGATACAGAGAACAGCGGAAGCTTTACATGAGAAGAAACAACGCGTGGTGGAGTGTCTATTTGGTTGGATGGTTCGCTAGCTAGATTGGAAACGAGCGAAAATGGAGTTTGGGTCCCTTAAACACCCTAACTGACCGTGACTCGCTGACTGACATGTGGGCCCACATACGCCAGGCGTGCGTGGCCACACGTCAGCGACCAGATGTCCAGATCACGATAAGCCTCCGTATGCAGGGGCAGCGCTGCGAGACGTACGCGCAACGTCGCAAGCAAGACGACGACGGGCGGGGCGGCGAAGGATAATATGCGCCATGTGACCTCAGACGGGAGGCGCGCGCGTGGGCTGCGCTTGGCGTTTGTGCCATCGCCGCCATGAGCGGAGCTGAAGGCGACGTTGGTGGAAGAATCGCTAGCTCGTTCTTCGTCCCTGCCCAATCAGCAGCTAGCGTTGGTCTTTCTCGTCGCTGCCGCGCTGCCAAATTCGACGTTCCCAAACGAGACAGAGACCATTGCCCTTCCAGGTTCAGGCTCGATCGAGAGCTAGAAGAAAACTGACGGGGGAAACCAGTCACACGTACGTACGTGTTGGATACGGCAAGTCGTGGTCCAGCCCGATCGCTACTACTTCTGCCGGCAGGAACATTCCGAAAGGGAGCCTTTTCTGTCCCGGGATAGTGGCCAGTCACCGTACCGTCGGCAGAAGAAGAACCGGCCGTGGCAAGTCGTACATGAGGATATTTTGGGTTACCACGCACTTTGCCACTCAGATGAAATGCATGGCCGGAAACCGGGACAGCAAGTTTACCTTGGAGCAGTAGTGTACTACTACATACCGTAAGAGCGAGCTTGGGTTGTGAGCATAACACTCACAATTTGGCAGGTATTCTGCCGTTTCACGTACATGGATGTATGAGGGCATTAAAATGTGTGCATCAACACTCGCCGTCAGTTGAACGCTTTGTTCATTGTTGAGAAGTGTGGTAGGAGTACATTTTTCACATGCACTACGTACTAGTAGTATCGTCGCAGCACGATCCAGATTATATATATATAAAATAAGTAGTGATTTCAGGACAAATCACTACTGGAAACCGGCAATTTGCCGAGTGCCTGCGGCACTCGGCAAAGCCCGTACTACTACATACCGTAAGAGCGAGCTTGGGTTGTGAGCATAACACTCACAATTTGGCAGGTATTCTGCCGTTTCACGTACATGGATGTATGAGGGCATTAAAATGTGTGCATCAACACTCGCCGTCAGTTGAACGCTTTGTTCATTGTTGAGAAGTGTGGTAGGAGTACATTTTTCACATGCACTACGTACTAGTAGTATCGTCGCAGCACGATCCAGATTATATATATATAAAATAAGTAGTGATTTCAGGACAAATCACTACTGGAAACCGGCAATTTGCCGAGTAACTAGTACGTCGCAGCACGATCCAGATTATATATATATAAAATAAGTAGTGATTTCAGGACAAATCACTACTGGAAACCGGCAATTTGCCGAGTGCCTGCGGCACTCGGCAAAGCCCGTACTACTACATACCGTAAGAGCGAGCTTGGGTTGTGAGCATAACACTCACAATTTGGCAGGTATTCTGCCGTTTCACGTACATGGATGTATGAGGGCATTAAAATGTGTGCATCAACACTCGCCGTCAGTTGAACGCTTTGTTCATTGTTGAGAAGTGTGGTAGGAGTACATTTTTCACATGCACTACGTACTAGTAGTATCGTCGCAGCACGATCCAGAATATATATATATATAATAAGTAGTGATTTCAGGACAAATCACTACTGGAAACCGGCAATTTGCCGAGTGCCTGCGGCACTCGGCAAAGCCCGAAATACACTCGGTAAAGGCTTTGTCGAGTGCCGCAGTCGGCAAAGAGCAATCGGCAAAGAACCCGTCGGTAAAGGTTTCTTTGCCGAGTGCCACATATCGGGCACTCGGTAAAGCCTTTGTCGAGTGTCACGTCAGCACTCGGTAAAAAAAACGACGTCAAATCTGACGGCCTCTTTGCCGAGTGCCACCTCAGCGGCACTCGGCAAAGAATTTTCCTTTTTTTTAAAAATTCTTTACCGAGTGCAAGAGTATGGCACTCGGTAAAGAATTTTTTTTAAAAAAGAAAAATTATTTGCCGAGTGCCATGGCTCTGGCACTCAGCAAAGCTGGGAAATTGGGTCTCTGCTTCCCAGCTTTGCCGAGTGCCATGGTCACGGCACTCAGCAAAGCCCTCTTTGCCGAGTGCCCGAGTGTGGCGCTCGAAAAAAAAGCACATTATGGCCAATGATCTTTAGCTGGTCGTGACCAAGAATAGGCATCTGTTTTTTTAGACATAGATCAGGGCTACCAAAGCTAGCTACTAAGTAATGCAAGAAATAGGTTTACCGGTATATGTGTTTGAATAGGAATAAGCATGTGGTTGTGTGATAAGTCAGTCAAGATAGGCTCAGCTCACGGGTAAGCAACTAGGTAGAAGTAGTAAGCTTTTAGGTGTTTTAGTTGTTTCATAGGAAAGCAGGGAAGAGTTTCAAAAAAGGGTGTATTGCAAAGAGGGGGAAAATGCTATTTTTTGTTTTTTGCTTTTCATCAACGTAAACAAAGAAATCACATATATATATCAACACACAGCACATGATATATCACATACACATCCATATTCCATCACATACACATCCATAACCCATCACATACACATCCACCATCCATAATACATCACATACAAATCTACTGTCCATAATCCATCATACATTCGCATCATCCATGACAATATCCATCACAATATATATATGTCTCTTATAGTAGTCCAACATAAGGCTAAGTCTAACACAAGTCCATGCAACATGAAAAGAAACAAATAAACGATACCTACTGCCAACCTCCCCACCCGAAGTGTGAACTGCCACCTTGAGGAGGGCCAGTTGTCCACCCGGCCTATGGAGAAGGGCCACCTTGAGGAGTCGGATTCAAACCCGCCGACTGTTGTTGCACAAAGGAGAAGCGAATTCATGAGTATCTACAGGAGGACCGCACAAGCTAAAGGAATAAACAACCATATATACTCACCGGAGTCCCTACAGAAGGAGGAGGAGCCACAACTGGAGCGAGCAGCGACTAGGGCACGGCCACACCTGGCAAGGTCTGAAGGCTCGCCATGAAGCTGAACATGTCCTGCAACCTCTATGTCTCGGCCGCCCTCTGGGCTTGTACAGCCTCCATCTCTAGCCGATGGGCCTCCGCCTAGGCCGCCTGCTGGGCCTCCAACCTCCGCAAGTCGGCCTGCAATATTCCACCCGCAATGTTTAAACAATGCAAAGGCAAGGAGATGTGTAAAAGTAATGAACGACGAATAAAACAGTACTAACCTGGAGTTCCGCCATCTGCTGCTGTGAGCTCTACTGTCGAGAGTGTATGGGGAGGGAGGAGCTCGTGCTCCTTGCTCGAATCTCAGCGAGGTTGGGAACAGAGGCGGAGTCGACTGTGCTGTCCGCCATCCAGTACCGACCGTGCTGCTTTCCTCCTCCTAGCCTCATCAGGAGGTCTATGTCCCGAGGCTGGGTGGCCGGATTGAAGTCCTCCCCATGGCGCTCGTGGGCCGCTGAGGTGTACTCGCTAAGCTTGTTGTGGACGCTCGCGCTGGTGTACGCCTCGGGCCTGTCCGCCAGGTTGTAGGTGACTTCCGGGGTCGTCGCCTTGCCCTTGTGTGCCAGGGCGTACGTCATGAACTCGTTGTATTCCTGGCCTTGGTGCGCCTGGGACTGCGAGAAAAACACAAAGATGATTACAAGTAATGAGAATTGAGCGTTAGAATAAATAAATAAAGATGAAAACACAAAGAATATTACCCATATCTGGGCGTACGCGCTGAGGCTCCGGTTGCCTTGGTGGTGTGGTGCCCCACCCATCTGCAGGCGGCAGTCCCGACGGATGTTGTGCTTCTCCGCCCACTCCTTCAAGAGCCATCTGTCCACAATGGCCTCCCAGTAGAGGCGGTGCCTGACGCACCAATCAGGACATTGCTGCATGCCATCAAGTTATTGATATGTCAGAAGATGAAATGAAGCCTACCTATTCTTCATGGAAGGAGTCAGTATTAATGTTTCGTACTTACCAAGAGGTACTGCTCCTTGGTGAGCGTCCTGGTCTTGGCATCGGCCTTCCTCACCACCTGACCAAGGACGTCGGCGCTGTAGTTGATGATGCACTGGAGCCGCGTCTCGTAGTACAGGTCCGAGAGTCAGGACCTACAGACCTTGTCCTACACTTGCGCCGCCCGGTCCTCAAACCCTTCGTCGCACCTGAAGAAGTCCTGCATACAGACATCATGTATCGTTTCATTATTTCAAGAACGACCAATGAATGCGTAGTATTGACCAATTTAGTGCGATGAAGACTCACCCAGAACTCAGCCTTGATCCGCGCCGCAACGGTGCTAAACTCGCTGTCCTCGACGGAGTAGAAGTGGTCCCACGTCCAGGGCGACGAAGTCACCGAGGCGTAGGTGACCATGCCAGGGTAGTGCTGCCGAATAAGAAGGCCCAGGGTGCCATTGATGTGTCGGCCCGTTCCGGACACAACTTCCCAGTTGCTGCAAGAGTCATTAAGAAGAATTGTGGAGATGCAGTTCGATTTTCAACATATCATATGAAATAGTAGTGAAATAATACTTACTTGTCGCCGCTGGGTCGAATCACCGGACGTCGGTGAAGTGGGATCGGCCGCGCCGGGAGCTACGAGGGCCCGCGCAAGTAAACTCCCGACGAGGTAGAGCCAGAGGCAGTGCTAGTGGAACCCCCTGGTGTCGCTATTGCCGCCTCCCCGTGGTCCGACGAGTCCGAGGAAGTGCCACCCCCTCCTATGTGCAGGCCCACCGCCTGGTCGTCTTCGTCCACATGTGGAGATGTCCTGGTTTATGAGCATCGTAAGTGATAATGTGCTCAAAACTTTTTCAAATTTTTTCCACAGCATACGCATATGATACGGCGACAACTCGACAAGTTTCATGATTTTTGGAATGGAAAAAGTCTACTTAACCCCCTCACCTTTCATACTTGGTCTACTTCACCCCCAACTATGAAACCGTCTGTTTTACCGCTGAACTTTCTAAAACCGTCTATTTTACCCCTGGGCGGTTTTCAGCTACAGTAACAACAGTCTACTACAGTATAGTGGGTTTGCTACATTGCCAGTGGTTTTGAATTTTCTTTTTTTTTTATTTATCTTCGGTGAATTTTTGAAAATCATAGAAAAATCATAAAATAAAAAATCTAATTTTATTGGACTCCACATGAGTAAATCTACACAGTGAATATATAATACGGTATGCTTTAGTACAATTTTTTTGTAGCTTTAGATTAATTGAGAAATCCAATTTTGTCTATAATTAATTAGAATTTATCTATAACTAAGTTATACATAGTCCAATGAGTACGAAATTTTTACTATAGTTCAAGCATACAATAATTAGCGTACCATAAAAATTTCACCACAATTGGAACATAGAAGCTGCAGCTATGAATTATTCCAATTAATTACAGACAAAATTAGATTTTCTAATTAATCTATGGCTACAGTAAAAAATTTGTATCAAAGCATACCATATTATATATTCACTATGTAGATCTACTCACGTAGAGTCCAACAAAATTAGATTTTTTATTTTATGATTTTTTCAAAAATTCACCAAAAATAAATAAAAAAAGGAAATTCAAAACCACCAGAACTGTAGCAAACCACTGTTAATGTATCAGACCCTGCTGTTACTGTATCAACCGCCGCTGAAAACCGCCCATGGGGTAAAATAGATGATTTTAGAAAGTTCAGGGGGGTAAAACAGTCGGTTTCATAATTGGGGGTGAAGTAGACCAAGTATGAAAGGTGAGGGGGGTTAAGTAGACTTTTTTCTTTTCGGAATTCGTTCGCATTTTATACAATTAAAAAAACCACTCCCACGCAGGTTGGCGGCGTTGCCCCGTGAGCATGTTGATCGAAATTTCAAGACAGTTCCTGGATTTAGCCTAAATTTACACTAAGAAACAAGAATAACATTTTTTTTGAACGAATGTAATCCATTATTCGATGCACGTGCAGTTCAAACTTACATTTTCTGGAAAAATTCAACAAAACAAAATAAACTATAGAAATATGCTAAAAGACAATGAAAATGTCCTAAATTTAAACATGTTGTTTGTGGTAGTGTACTAAAGCTTCAAAAAAAAAATTGATGGCAAAAAACAAAAAAAATTATTTTGCCAAGTACCTAGGGTTAGCACTCGGCAAAGTAAATTCTTTGCCGAGTGCCAAACGGGGGGCACTCGGCAAAGAGGACGCCGCTGGATGCCGTTAAGCCCTACCAATCTTTGCCGAGTGTCTGCCTTTGCCGAGTGCCACGGAGACAGCCTTTGCCGAGTGCAGTTCTTTGCCGAATGTCAGGCACTCGACAAAGGCCTCTTTGTCGAGTGTCATATTTTGCTGAGTGCGGCGCTCGACAAAGCAGGTCTTTGCTGAGTGCCTGAAATTTAACACTCGACAAAGATTTTTGCACTCGACAAATCACGTGTTTTTCGTAGTGAATAGATAGATATATGTGTGTGTAGGTTAGGACATATAGTAGTCATGTGGGGAGAGACCGAGAGTACGCGAGACACGGTAAATCAGGTGGCTTGGCTCTCCTTCCAGCAACGCAAAAGGTGATAGCTGTGACTTCCACAACAAGCTACTAGTAGAGTACTAAGTTGGCAACATGCATGCTCTTCATTCGCAGTTTAGTTAACACAAACAACCTTGATTACGAATTGCTCAAGAGCGTGCACGCAGGTCGTAATTTTGAGTGAGTCGATGGGTCAGCCACAAAATCCTCGATCGATCTCAGCCTCAGCAGCCTTGACCGATTCAGCACGGCGGCCAGCTAAGGCCCCGTTTAGATAAAAAAAAAAAAAATTGGATTTTGGCTACTATAGCACTTTCGTTTGTATTTAGTAATTAATATTTAATTATGGACTAATTAGGTTTAAAAGTTTCGTTTCACGATTTCTCATCCAACTGTGCAATTAGTTTTTTTTCGTCTATATTTAGTAATCCATGCATGTGCCGCAAGATTCGATGTGATGGATACTATAAAAAAAAAAAAAAATTGGCAACTGAACGGGGCCTAACTGCTCCTGCAACTTCCCAACTTGCATTCAGACGTACGTGAGCTCGCTCCAGCGTCCAGCCTCTGGCGGCGGTCCGATGACCTGACCTGCACGACTTCTCAGCCCCGGCCTCCTGCCGCGCCATGCATGGCCATGGTCCATGGATCGATCGAGAACTGCTGAGCGTGTAAAATGATAAGGATCTTGCTGTACACGGTAGATATTTTCTGTTGTAGATCTTCTAGCTTGTAGCTTAAGTTAGTTGATATGATAGATATGATCTCCAATCTATTGTAACAACCTATGATCCATGTACACGCCATGATGGGGGCAATTCCCGTCATATATAACATGTAACTGAGACCCCTAACAGGGCAACTCGTTCCCGCTGTTTTTACATGGTACCAGAGCCATCAAACCCCACACGGGAAACTCCATGGCGTTCCACCTTCCCTCATCTTCGTCTGGTGCGTCGTCGGTCCCATCCTTCGGCTTGGATCGGAAGAACTTCCCGATGTGGAAGCTGCAAGTCTTGTCAGCGCTCAAGGGAGCGTAGCTCTTCTCCTTCATCGGCCCCAACTCCAACCCACCGTCACCGTTCCTGGAGGCCAAGTCGGAGGACGAGAAGGGAGACATGAAGCCTAACCCTGACTATGAGTCGTGGGTAGCTAAGGACCAGACGGTCCTGAGTTTTCTCCTGACGTCTCCGTCAAAGGAGATCTCGGCGCAAGTTCCCACTACGGTGGTCACCGCCAAGCAAGCGTGGGATGCAATCGAAGCAATGTTTGCATCTCAATCCTGTGCACGCATCATCAGCACGCGGATGGCTTTGGCCAATGCGTCCAAAGGGATGTCATCAATCAGTGAGTTCTTCATCAAGATGAAAGGCTATGCGGATGAAATGGCTGCCGCTGGTCGCAAGCTTGAAGACGAAGAGCTAATCTCCTACATTCTTTCGGGTCTAGACCGTGAGTATGATGCGGTTGTCTCGGCGGTGGCAGCACGCGTCGAACCAATCTCGGTTGGAGAACTTCTTACCCAACTTACAAGCTTCGAGTCCAGGATGGAGATGAAGAATGGCAGTGGTGGCTATCAGTCATCAGCCAACATGGCGGCCAAGGGAGGTCGCGGCAACGGCAACAACTTCCGCGGTGGAAATCGCGGTGGTGGAGGAAGCCGTGGTGGCTTCAATCGTGGAGGCAAAGGGGGCCGCAATGGTGGCCGCTCCTCCAATTTTCAAGCTGGCGTCATTTGCCAGGTTTGTGGCAAGGAGGGCCATGGCGCGGCCAGGTGCTACAAGCGCTATGATGACAGGTATCAGGGACCTCCACATAAGTCGGCATCATCGGCAACCACTTCCTATGGTGTTGACACCAACTGGTACGTGGACAGTGGAGCCACCGATCACATCACATCTGAGCTAGAGAAGCTTACAACCAGGGAGCGCTACAATGGTGGTGATCAAGTGCACGCCGCCAACGGGAATGGTATGGAAATTACTCACATCGGTCATCGTACTTTGCGTTCCCCATCTAGCTCCATTCATTTACGCAATATTCTTCATGTACCAAAGGCTAAAAAAATCTAGTTTCAGTTCATCGTCTTACACATGACAATAATGCCTTCATTGAATTTCATCCCACTCATTTTTTTAATCAAGGAACAGGCGACGAAGAAAATTCTTCATCAAGGCAGATGTGAACGAGGCCTGTACCCTTTGCTCCCCTTTCGTAGCCAGTCATCATCAGAGAATAAAGAAGCCTATAGCATCACCAAGTCGTCTGAGTCCGTATGGCACAATAGGCTAGGTCATGCTTCTACACCAGTAGTTAGGCAGGTGCTTAGCCGCCACAATATTTCCTTTTCAAAAGAGTCCAATAAACATGTATGTAATGGCTGTCAACTTGGCAAAAGCCATCAGTTACCGTATCCAAGATCGACTAGCAAGTCAGCTAGCCCTCTTGATCTTGTTTTCTCAGACGTTTGGGGTCCTGCGCTAACTTCGGTTGGCCGTCACAATTATTATGTGAGCTTCATTGATGATCATAGTAAGTTTGTTTGGTTATATCCCTTGCGTCATAAATCGGAGGTTTTTCAATGTTTCTAAGATTTCCAACACCTTGTTGAGCGTAGATTTAATCGAAAAATCAAGGCTATTCAAACTGATTAGGGTGGGGAGTATCAAGCTCTCAACTCATTCTTCAAACGTGTTGGCATCACTCATCTGGTCCCATGGCCACACGCACATCAGCAAAACGGAGCTGCCGAGAGAAAACGTAGGCATATAGTTGAGGTTGGACTCTCTCTTCTAGCTCATTCATCCATGCCTCTGAAGTTCTGGGACGAGGCATTCCTTACGATAGTCTTCCTAATCAATTGGTTGCCCTCCAAAGTCATAGACAATGACACACCTTTTGTTCGCCTGTTTGATCAACAACCTGATTACAGTTTCCTTCGTACTTTCGGTTGTGCCTGCTGGCCGAATCTGCATCCCTATAATGAGAAGAAACTCCAATTTAGATCTAAACCATGTGTTTTTCTTGGTTACAGTGATAAACATAAGGGGTACAAATGCCTAGATTCGTCGCAAGGACGAGTATGTATCTCACAGGATGTTGTTTTTGACGAAACTGTGTTTCCTTTTGCCTCTATGCATCCAAATGCGGGTGCGCAGTTGAGAGCCGAGCTTGATCTATTACCCGATATACTTCTAAATCCATCTCTCGGGAACGTATCAGTACATGACTTGGTGTCGAGTTCTACCATGCCGTCTAACCTTTCATCAAGTGCAGGATCAAATTCGGTGGAAAACGGGCAAAATTTTGGTGAAAGCGGCGCGACAAATGGCCATGGCGATGGTTCATATTTCATGTGCTCCCCCGGCGGTGGCAGCACGGGGGCCGATATTGCTCCTCCTGCGAACGTCGCCGCATCAGCCTCAGATCAGGCGCCTCGATAGTCGCAGCTGTTGGGTGCCCGTGTGGGCAGGGCGCTGTCTCCGGTTTTCGGTGGATCTTCTACATCGACTAACGCCGAACCGCTCTCAGGTGTGCAGGGTGTGCCGGCACATGGTGATCCAAGCGGGGGTGCCCTGTCTGCTACTCCGCCCGAGATGGATCCTCTGATTGGATCACTTGTGGCTCCGGCTACATCCGCTGCGGCTGCATCCTCTACGCCCAGTCATGTGGCAACGGTGTCTCAACCTCAGCATGTACATGGCACTCGGCTTCAAGCTGGGGTGACCAAGCCCAAGACCTACACCGACGTCACTGTAAGATGGTGTATGACCTCTACCATTGATACAAGTGAGCCAGTCACGTCCCGTGAAGCATTGCAAGACAAGAATTGGGTTTCAGCTATGGATGTCGAGTACCATGCCCTTCAACGAAACAATACATGGCACCTGGTTCCACCGTCTCAAGGGAGAAATGTCATCGATTGCAAATGGGTTTACAAAATCAAGAAAAGGGCAGATGGGTCTATTGACCGATACAAGGCGTGTTTGGTTGCAAAAGGCTTCAAGCAACGATACGGTATTGACTACGAGGACACGTTTAGTCCTGTAGTCAAGGCAGTGACTATAAGGTTGGTCTTGTCTGTTGTAGTTTCAAGAGGTTGGTCTCTTCGCCAACTAGATGTTCAAAATGCGTTTCTTCATGGGGTTTTGGAGGAAGAAGTTTACATGAGACAGCCGCCAGGGTATGTTGATAAGAAGCATCCCAATTATGTTTGTAAGCTAGACAAAGCTCTCTACGGGTTGAAGCAGGCACCTCGGGCGTGGCATGCCCGGCTCTCAGGAAAATTGCAGATGTTGGGTTTTACTCCATCTAAATCCGACACCTCTCTCTTCTACTACACCAAAGGAGGTCACAGTTTGTTTGTCCTGGTTTATGTGGATGACATCATCGTGGCCAGCTCTTCCCAAGATGCAACCAATGCATTGCTATGAGATTTGCAACAAGAATTTGCCCTAAAGGATTTGGGTGATCTGCATTATTTCTTGGGTATTGAAGTTAAAAGGAAGCAAGGAGGTCTTGTGCTCTCTCAAGAAAGGTATGCCTCTGATGTTCTTGCTCGGTCTGGCATGGACAAGTGTAAACCCATAGAAACACCTTTGTCAAGCACAGAGAAGCTAAGTGTCTTAGATGGTGTCAAGCTTGGGCCGGAAGATTCTACACGGTATAGAAGCTTGGTTGGTGCCTTACAATATTTAACATTGACTAGGCCTGATCTCAGCTTTGCTGTGAATAAGGTATGTCAATTTTTACATGCACCAACTTCTGTCCATTGGAGCGCTGTTAAACAGATCCTGAGGTATGTAAAGGGAACAGTTTGTCTTGGGTTGAAAATTGGGCCATCTAAATCTATGGTCGTTAGTGCGTTCTCAGATGCAGATTGGGCAGGATGTGTTGACGACAGGAGATCAACAGGAGGCTTCGTAGTGTTTCTAGGGGATAATCTCATCTCTTGGACAGCCAGGAAGCAACCAACGGTGTCAAGATCAAGCACTGAAGCTGAGTACAAGGCATTAGCGAATGCCACTTCAGAGATGATGTGGATCCAGAAGCTATTGGCTGGATTACGAGTTCCTCATCCTTCTATGGCTCGGCTTTGGTGTGATAACTTGGGTGCTAAATATCTCTCGGCAAATCCCATATTCCATGCAAGAACCAAACATATTGAGATCGATTTTTATTTTGTTCGGGAGAGAGTAGCACAAAAATTGTTAGATATAAGGTTTATCAATTCTGGTGATCAAGTTGCAGATGGATTCACCAAAGCACTTCCTGTGGTTAAGCTTCGGCAGTTTAGAAATAATCTCAACCTCACAAGTGTTAGTGGCTGAGATTGCGGAGGGATGTAAAATGATAAGGATCTTGCTGTACACGGTAGATATTTTCTGTTGTAGATCTCCTAGCTTGTAGCTCAAGTTAGTTGATATGATAGATATGATCTCCAATCTGTTGTAACAACATATGATCCATGTACACGCCATGATGGGGGCAATTCCCGTCATATATTACATGTAACCGAGACCCCTAACGGGGCACCTCGTTCCCGCTGTTTTTACAGAGCGATGCCATGCCTGAGTCGTCCTCGATCGCCGCCGGCAACATTATTACATTAACCTGCTTATTACAACATAGGAGTAGTGTCGTGTAGTGGCATGCATATGGTTAATTGGTTATTAGCTAGCTCGATCTGCTAGCTAGCACGTACGTGTTGTTTGACCTACTAACTAATTAACCTACTGGACTGCTGCCATCGCCCAGCGGTGTCCTGCTCTAATCCTTCCACGTGGCGCCGTACGACGTCGAGGCTGTCCTCTTGCACTGCGCACGCACGCATGCACGTACACTTAGATTCGGCCCAATGACAATGAGCACTGAGCAGAGCAATGCTCTACTGCTACGTACGTAGTGGCCTCGATCGCGCGCTCTTGAGAGTCTTGTCTCCCCGGAAATGCCTGCACAGCACACCCTATAAAAGTATTTCTATGCTGCAACCTAACGTCGCTCACATTCTTCGTTCCTCCCTCTCCCTGTTCCCGCAAGTGCTCCATACATCACATATACTGATATACGCCAAGCCAAACACAGATACGTACCAGCAGGGAGGCCGCATCGGGGCTCAAGATATCGAGCCACACCAGCCAGCCAAGAAGGGCACGCATGCACGTGTATACGCACCTTGCCATGGCTCCGTCGTCGTCGTCGCTCCACCGCACGGCCGCGGCCTTCGTCGTCGCCGCGCTCCTCCTCCTGGCGTCGCCGCCCTCGTCTCTGCTGCAGCTGCAAGCGGCCAGGACGACGCCGACCGATGGCCGCCAGCAGCAGGAGGAGGCGCGCGCCCCGACGGCGACGACGACGACGAGTAGTAGCGGCTCCGGATCCACACCTGCGTCAGCGCCGTCGGTGCAAGAAAGGCCGCCCCCGCTCGCGCTTCTGCTGCTGCCGCCACCGCCGCCGACCACCACCATTGAGGAGGCATCAGCTCCCCGCAGCCGGATGCTCGGCTCCGTGCCCAGCCCCGGCGTCGGCCACTAGCTAGCTACCTCCTGCTCCACCCTCCAGGCCTCGCCCGCCCATGTTCCATCTCCGCCACCTCTTCTGCCAAGAACTAGTAGCGTACTACTAACCATGCGTGCGTACTATTATATTGATTACTTTGTAATCTCAGTTCCAGTTCCAGTTGCAGTTGCCGTTTTCAGTTTCAATTTCAGAAAGAGAGCTCATCTCCACATGCCATGCCACACGCATACATGTGGACCGGAGTTTAATTTCAGATGAGACACTTTTATCTATATGCTAATTAAACTTGAAATTTTTGGTTATGTATTATCGATTTGTTCATGGCGCTTTCTGGCTGATCCTGATGTGGTGTGGAATGTTGCGAAAAACAAGTTCAAGCTTGTCGACGTTTTCACGTGGGTTCTATTTTGAGTTCCCATCCGGCGGAAAATGAAACGGTACCACCTGATCCGATCCTTCTGAGTTTTCCATTTCCATGTGGCGCCAAAACAACTCCTCGTCTCTTTCCTTGAGTTTTCTTCTTCTCTTCGGTTGCTTGCCTTGCATCGACGTCCATCGTGTTGCGTGCGTGCATTGCTACGGATGATCGATGAGTTCACCGGTAATGGCAACAGCTGATGCTTCTTCAATTTCCTACTGCTACGTACGTACATACGCATGGAGTGCTAAGTACTACCAGTACCTTCCTTCCCAAAAGGATGTGATTTTGGGTTTGAATTGATCAGCCAAATTTCCTTAAATTTTACTAACTTTACAGAAAATATTATCAATATCTATGACTCCCCCAATAGCTACTCCCGGAAGTAGTTACTCTCATCTTCAATAAATCACATTGCGTATGTGTACATACTCATTATTTATCAGTATGAGTTTGTTAATATATACTCATATTAAGATACTCCATATCTTTACTACGTGAAATTTTTTCACAAGAGTCCATATATTTTAATATATTATTTAATACTAATACTATTATAGTAGCATATAAAATAAGTATGACCATATACTCTAAGTATACTTTGCATACTTGACACACATAGAGTATCCTAGATGGTCTAGTACGATGATATACTCCGTCTACACACACTTCGTCAGGCCATATACGCCATAAATCTAGAGATATATACGTGGGAGTAACTAATTTCCCATAATAATATACATTTATGAATTTAGTATTATATTAATATTTTTATATAGCCTTTTTTTGATAAATCTAAAATTATTTGACTTTTCATTTTTTTTAAGGAGTAGGCACCGCTAACACCTTTTGAAAAAATGCACTAAGTCAACGTGCTTAGATTCTGCCTTGGGCATGTCCCAACAAACGCATCAATCATCGGTCCAACATCTGTCAAGAAGCTCATTTTCCCTCCAGATAAGGCCTCAGCTCCTTTGTAAATTTTTTTTTGGAAAAAACAAATAATTTCATAGCCGTTGAATCCTACTCTCTCCATTACAAATTGTAAGACAAAAAGAATTTAAGCACTTTGAAAAAAGAGTCAACCTTTATAATTCCTACAAAATTGAGAATGCCTTATTTCATAGGAATTTTGGGAAATTATTAATCTACTATGAGTTCCAACTTCCAACCTCTTGAAAAAAAACATGTATGAGGATGTCAAAAGAAAAGGGATTTTTTTTTTCTCATTTTTTTTGTGTAGCAGGCCTCCCTTTGGGAGTTTGGGAGGCCCGTGCGATGGACTATTATCTCATTGGTAGAGCATGTCTAATTGTGTCGTGCTAGGTTCTAAGGGCTCTCAGTCACGGCTCTCTTCCAGTTCTAGTGTTGTTGATGTTCTCCATCCATATGGCCATTTTTTTTAGCAATCTGAAAGGGCATTGGCTCCTACAGTTATAATTAAAAATTAAAAGTGTCGTTCAAATATAGAGTAGTTCAAGAAACAAAGAAGGAAAGTAAGAAAATAATTGCAATCAACAATTTACAATAGATTTTGGACCCATGAGTTAAAAGCTGTGTAAAATCTTGACTTCGGCCCTGTGAGAGAGCAACGAGATTTCTTGGTAAAGATCACTTTCCAATCTTCAATGTTCATTTGAACTCCTTTGAAATTCGATCATTTTTCTTGTCCAAATTGTTCAACACATAAGAATTATTGCATTCACGAATGCATATCTAAATAAGCCTTTAGTTCAAGCACACCTTTAAAGAGGAGATTTTTTTTTTTTTTTGAAGATTCTAGAGGGGCCAGAGCCCCTACAGTATTTATTGAAAGAAAAGGCGAAGCAAGTTAAAGAAGTACAATAGGAAATAAAACAAAGCTAGAAAGGGAAAAGAAGATTTTATGCTTTGGCTGACATTGGCTTTTCCATAGCCATTTGAAGGCAGGGTGGGTTTCTGGATGCCCTATCAACAATTTATAAACTTTGGCCGAGGCAAAAATGTTAGAGCCCCATGTGTAAGACCACCTATTAAAGAGGAGATTCTTACTGCGTTCACCAGCCTTTAGTTTGAACACACCGATAGAGAAGAGCTAGCTGCTAGCTTAGCACCAATAATTGTCACACATGGCAACATCACAGGTTATCTATCTATCAGAACAAAACGAACAAACGGTTGCGGTGAAAAGCGGGCATTGTGTACAAGTAGAAACATCGCACACCCAATTTTCTACACTGAAATGGCCAATCACGAATGGGATAAACATGGCAAGACCAAGAATGTAGCGTGACTTCTGGTGCAGGTGCCGGGCTTGAGAGGAGATGTCCACGTCGAGTTGACACGATTCATGGCAATTCGATGGAGAACCATTCAATGTGTGGTCTCCTTGCACTTTTGGCTTTTAAGCCACTGTACTAGATAATTAACACGGATTCAATCACAGTCTAAATGTGACAGCAACAGTACTGATGTTACTCATTGGAAGAAGAAACTGAAGCTTACTACTCTGTTTTTTTAAATGTCGTATTAGGTTTGTCCTAAGCCAAATATTCTTAACTTTGAATAGCAATTTCAAAAATTTTGTGTAGGCTAACAACATAATTTATGTTTTTAGGTTCAATATAAGAAATACTTTCATAATATGTTGTTCACATGTTGTGAAACTATGTGGATTTTTGAAATTGATGTTCAAAGTTAGAAATGTTTGACTTAGGACAAACCTAATACGACATGTAAAAAACGGAGGAAGTTGGCCCAAAGATGAGTATGTTTTATTTATTATTAAAAGTTTAAATATTTTAATCATCTTAGACATGGATGGATAATACGTGGAGTGTGACACTTTGTGAAGATTGTAAATTTCAGTCCATACATATCCGCTTCTCAAATATCCAAACTAAAGCCTCACTCAAAGACTTTCGCACTACTACGGAAACGGTTTTGAGAAATGATTCTTTTTTCTTTTCAAAACATGATTATAATTCCAACCACGCCTATAATGATAATAGAGGGGACCAGCCAACAAACCACCTTCTAAAAAATTATTTCTACTAGAGGCGGTTAGTATCACCGACAATCTTTTATATCAAAACCACAGATCTCTACAAGATCTAAAACTTTATAGTTGATTATTTTTTATTTAAGATTGCTTAGGTTGGGCAAATATACATTTTAAGTTATCTTAGTTTTCAATTCAAATTTTAAATTTTTCAAGTGACCTCGGATGGAGACATGCTCTACATAAAAGTTGTAGTGTTGATTAGATATAAAACTTTTAATTTTTTTTCATTTAAGATTGTTTAGGTCCCAGAATATCCAATAAAAGATTGAGAACCCAATAAAAAAGAATAGCATTTGGTCCCTAATCATAGGTTACTATATATATATGTGGCGTGGTGGTAAGATCAGAAGGGCTCAAACAAAAATACTTTGGTCATGGTTTTGAATCCTCGACAACACACGTCCGTGCGCATATTTTGCACAAAACAACCAAGGTATATAGTTGCGACTCACGTCACTTGGGCTTGCAATTTTGTACCCCAATTTCTACTTTTTGTTATTTTTTTGAAAATATTCTAGCTAGAGGCGATGAGATGGTTGCAAAATCCACCATAGAAGTTAATCGGTTTTGAGCGGAAAACATGAAATTTCTTGATTTGAGCGTAGAAAGTAGTACGTAGCTCATTAACTCCCATCACATGCCCATCCCCATCCGGCCATGCCGTGCTATTTAGTACATAATATACATAGGAGTCAACAAAATCTCCGGGCGCGTATAGTCTATCTAATCTAAACGGAAATATCTCTCGTGGGGAGGTATGCCGTGAGCCGTGTGCCCGCCCAGTGCCCACACAGGTCCAGCAGATATTTTACACTGACAGCTGCTTGCTTGCACTGCTCTCTCTCCCGTACGTGCTGCATATCATGGATCACATTCAGTCAGCGCATGCAGTTGCTATCGAAAGGGGCCGGGATAGCACAAACACAACTAGACAATGTTCAGTATGCTGATATGCAGCATCATCGATCTATCCGCCTGGCGCATGCAGAGACCGGCCACCTCTATCTCCTCTGCTGAACAAATTGAAGTTTCAACTCTCCAAAGTGCGTCGACCGAATCTTCTCTCTTTTTTCCTCCTTTCAGAAAGCGAAAAACAAAAGCGCGCGCGTCGTCTTTCTCTGGAACGGACGAACGACGACGATCGAGATCCCAAGCTTCAACTCTGATGATCCGCCGATCTGGGCCTTTTTTTTCCTTGATCCGGAGCCTGCTTGGACTTCCTGGCGAGGCAGAGCGCGACGACATGCATGGGCACTACTGGAAACAGTGCCTGCACCTGCACCTGTATTGACCCACGCCAATATAATGTCATTTGCAGCGTTCGTTTGACTTATAAGCCGTATTTTTCAGTTAACGAATAATATTTTTCTCTCATAATAAATCAGCTAACAGTACTTTTAGCCATGGCTTATCAGGCTAATGCACAGAACGTACCGTACGTACGTATACGTGTAGTCCACACAGCACGACGGTACGAGGAAAGTGGTGCGTGCAAATTGCATGCCAAATTTTGGTTGGCGACGGAATTGCTGCCTGGCAGTGGCCAAATTCACTGGCGTACAGTCCAGTACGTTGCACCTGACCCGGGGCCGGGTGACATCTGACATGCATGCACTGGCATGGACGAACCAATATGATCGATGCATGTTTCACAATTGCAGCATCATTCTCTCCACACGTGCCATTCTCGTCGTACGTATACGGGCGACCGGGTGCCATGCATGTCCGCGGCTTCCGGCCTGTGCGCTACCGCCTTTCACATGTCAAGCCGTGGAGTAGTTGCATCTGCAGCGTGAAAAAAACAAAAATCATGTTAAGTTGAACCAATTAATCCTAGTCGAAAGGGCTCAGGGGCTGTGTTGGCAATGGCAATGGTAAAGGACGTAGGGGGTTGAAAGCTTGGAGAACTTGTCTGGTAAAAAGTGATGCCCGAGAGTAGATGGTTGTTGATGATTTTGCTTGGTGGCAAGCACGAAGAAAACCCATTTTGTTTGACGCCTGTGTCTGAGAATATTAGTAAGAGAAGATATTCATAATATTTAGTGTGTTTCTAATGTTCGTGGTATATAATTAGCATATATTTTCTGTAGTTTTACTAAAAAAATATTTTTTTATATCAATATTTTTCCTTAGTTGAATAAAATAGAAACTATTTATAAATCAAACGACTTTATCTATATATATTTAATAAATAGCTATATTTACTTCAAGAGAGGAAAAAAATAATCTAAGTTATTGACTAGCCATATTCTATGAGTTGCAGATTGGTCTATAGAAAGCAGAAATAAAAATGCAATATCTCTCTCATTAAATAGAGCATACTAATAAACAATGCATCACCTGTAATTATGCCATGCAAAACTTTATGGCTCTGTTCGCTTGTCTTATAATCTATACTTTTCAGCTTATTTTTTCAGCTGGAACAATGTTTTTCTCCCACAACAAATCAGCCAGAACAATATTTCAACTTATTTTTTCAGCAAAACGAACTGGTCCTATACCTTTGCCAATGCCAGGCAACTTGTCAGGACTTCAACCAACCGTCATCCAGAAAGGTTTCAGGCCTATAGCAAATTTCATCCAGGACGGCATCCAAATTTCCATGCTGCCATATAAGTTGACCGGAATCTTCTCGTGCCGGGACTCACGACATTTAGCTGGAACGTGCCTAAGAATATTAATAAGAGAAGATATTTATAATATTAGTGTGTTTCTAATGTTTGTGGTATATAATTAGTACATAGTTTTTTAGTTTTACTAAAAATTAATTTTTTATATCAATATTTTTCCTTAGTTAAATAAAATAGAAAGTTATTTATAAATCAAACAAATTGATCTATATTTAATAAATAACTACATTTACTTCAAGAGAGGAATGAATGATCAAAGTTATTGACCAGCAACATGTGCTCACTAAATAGAGCATACTCCCTCTGTTCAGAAAAGAATACAACTATTAGTTGCGTGCTAGATAAACTAGTTCACATTTGATTTGATTAAGTTTATAGTGAATAGTATTCATAGTTATGGTTCCAATTTAATTTATTATGAAAATATATTTTGTAATTAATTTAATGATGTTTTTTATATCATAAATATTTATAGTCAAACTTGATATACTAAAACATATAGAATTGCATTCTTTCTTATATGGAAGGACTACCAATAAACAATGCATCAACTGTAATTATGCCAGGCAAAAAAAAAAAAACAGCGGAAGGCAAGCACCAATTTTCGTCGCGTGGGACTCGAGACCTTTGCTTGTGCCAGGCAACTCGTCAGGACTTCAACCAAAAGTCATCCAGGTAGGTTTCAGGCCTGGCAAATTTCATTCAGGGTGGCTGCCATATAGTTTGACCGGAATCTTTTCGTGTGGGGACTCAGGACATTTAGGGCCCGTTCGGTTCATCAGAAATGCACCTGGAATTATTCCAACTGCTCAAAACTTAGGGCTCGTTCGTTAGAAATAGACTCTGGTTGAGAGCAGTGTATATAAATTAGATAAGTGATCCTGGCCGGAACAGTTCCTGACCTCAGAACCCCAGGAACCGAACAGACCCTTATATAAATTTGACAACCAATCCGAACAGGAACGAATCCAGTGCAGGATTCACTGCTAACCGAACGAGTTCCTGAGGCGGGATGTGACAAGTTAAGTCAGCACCCGAACGAACGAACAAAGTGCGCTACTACTTGGGCCTTGTTTAGTTACCCAAAATGCAAACTTTGGCACTATGCAAAAAGAAGATTCCCTGTCGCATCAAACTTGCGGTACATGCATGGAGTACTAAATGTTGACGAAATCAAAAACTAATTGCACAGTTTGGTTGTACTTTGCGAGACGAATGTTTTGAGCCTAATTAGTCAACGATTGGATAATTATTACCAAATACAAACGAAAGCTACAGTGCACTACAGTGCTGGTGAATTTCAGGCGACGCCGATTCAGGCGGCAACTAAACGCCCCCTTGCTCTTTTATCCTTTTTTTTTAGAAGAAAGAAGATGATCGTTTCAAAAAGAACAAGTGCCCTTCTGGGTTGGGTACTGATGTACTGGTACACTCAAGTGGTGATCGAGTAGGTGCGGTGCGGGCGGTGGACCTCTGAGTGAGTTGACTTTCAGTTCATTTGCAATCGACCGGCCGAATGCAGATTATATTGCAAGGTAGTGCGTGCAAATCTCTCGGCAAGTGCTGATACAATGGGAGCTAGCCAGGGCTGTGGACAATTGGCTAGTTCAGTCAACTTTGCTTGTAAGAGTGTCAGTACTGCTACCAATGAACATGGGATGGCAATGGCTTGAGTGCTACCTACGCGGCAGAGCGCACCCATTCTTCAGAGTTCAGAAACTGCATTTCATAATTGGTGACAAGCTGACAAAGAACGTGCACTTTTTTCCTTTTGAAAAGAAGAATGCTAGCACCTCTTCCCTGTCCATTCGCACAAGATTAGAACAAGCTAGGTCTGCAAGCACTAGAATTTGGCCAAAATTAAAGTGCCTTCGATGGAGACTTAGCGACTCGTTAATTCAACTCATTCACGAGTTTGACCTGGTTATCCATAAAAGTAAATATTTTCCTAAATGTATTTGTCTTCTCATTCTCATTCTACGGATTCATTGACAACGGCTGGCCTAGAAAAATGGGCCGAGCCAGCCTGCTCTTGGGCCCATACTGAAATAAGGCTGGATTGGATCGGTGAGATTTGTTACCAAACTTCGCATTCTGGGCCTAGAGGTCAGCATTGAGTGGAGTCCATTGTGTTCATGCTTACATACAGAGCGAAAGAAAGACAGACAGGAGACAATTATGATGTCCACTATCACACACCGTTACCAGCTGCGTTTGGTCTTGCAAGGATAGTGCATGGCAACTTTCTCTTTCTCTTTATGGATGGAAAAACGTGCTTATATATGCATCGATCACGGGCAACAACAGACCACATATTTACTTGACCTTCCGATATGGGGAGGTGTCTTGTTTTGTTCGTGTATTTTCTGGGGGGGGGGGGGGCGGCGGTAGCGCTCGGACGTCCAGAGCCCAGGGGTGTCCGGATACAGCTCCCACACAGTCTGTAACGTTATTTGGTTTCACCCGTCCGATCGAACCCGCAATACAGGGAATCGCCCATGCCTTCCTTCACGCACAG